>NC_061113.1:231410581-231468418 GCF_002878395.1 Capsicum annuum
GATTATTTGCAAACCAAACGGCCCCTAAGGGTATAATAGGAAAAAAAATTATCTTGTCTTGATAAGTAAAATATGACGAGTAAAATGAGACATCAAATTAGGAAATTTGGGACGGATAAAATGGGGCGGAGGGAGTATCTCCTTGTAGTTCTTACGGACAATGTTTTAAACGATAGCTATGGGGCTCACCTTGAGGCTCGCCCTAGGGTGAGGAATTTGAAGCATTGTGGGGACGCGAAATATCAAAAGGCAAAAGCCTTAAAATTTGGAGCATTTGCCAAAACATTGGGGCATTCGCCTAAGCATGAGACATAAATTAGGTGTTAACCTCCAAAATTTATAAAGCAAAATGATTTTCCTATTAAATCTCTAATTTAAGATTGATACTACAATATATGATTGGTAAATACTTAAATACTCAAATCAAAAGTAAAAGAAAACTTAAAAGTCACACTTTCAAATGTATTGATCAGTGGGTGTCAACGACGCTGCTACTCAAGAAGGTACTGAGTGTACTTTCTTCTTTCTAGTTTTTTTTCTTTTAGATCTTTTTAAGTCGCATAGTGACAAACTTTTAAGTTATATTTTTTACTGTCTTTTAAAATAAAATATGTGGTAAATAGGTGCGTAAATGTATTAATCGAATAACAAGAAGGATGAAGTTTACCATTTTTTATACAAACTTATATTTTTGAGGCATATAGTAGTTATTAGGGGGTTTGGGCTATAGGTAACAAAAGAGTTTTAAAATGAGGTGTAGGTGACACAAGTTTTAATAATTGAGTGGAGATGACAATTACTTTATTATGGATTAAGAAAGTTGGGTAAGTTTGAGAATAGTTCAAAAGTTTTTAAATTTACACTTTGATTCAAATATTTACCTAATATAACGGGAAACGGAGGGAAAAAAATCATCTTTTTCTCTCTTCTCATCCATTGTTGTTTTTTCTCTCTAAGCGATTTTTGTTGTTCATTGTTGCTGCTGCTTTATTCATCATCTTCTGCTTCATTATCATCATCTTCTACTTCATTATCATCTTCATCTTCTTCTTGTGGATCATTTGTTATTGTTGTTGTTGTTGTTACCGCTACTGTTGCTATTTGACCAAATTCTTAGGTCAAATTTTGTTTCGAACATCACTTTCCACTTTGGCATTACTTCATAGGAGACTTTGGTAAGTCAAATTATGATTTTTAGTTGAATTTGTCATCTGGGTAACTGCTATTGTGTTGTTTTTCCAATAATGGATAGAACCATATCATGAATCCAACATAAGAGCTATCTATTTAAACAGAAAAATCATCTGTTGCGACAGATGAGACATCTATTTTAATGAAAGACTGATATATTGGATTCATGTTTATGGTTTTATAGGTCGTAATATGAATCGAATAGATGGGTCATTTGTTGCAATAGATTAGTTATCTGGTGCAACGTGATAAATATATGTTGCAACAGATTAGTAACCTATTACAACAGAACCTGAACTTGATTCCAACAGACGTGTTGTTTGTTGCAACAGGTAAATATATGTTGCAACAGATTATTAACCTGTTGCAACAGAACCTGAACTCGATTCCAACAGACGTGTTGTCTGTTGCAATAAGGTAAATATCTGTTGCAACAGAATCTAAATTCTATTCCAACAGATGGTAAATATCTGTTGCAATATATTAGTAACTTATTGTGATAGAACCTGACCTCGATTCCAATAGATCATCGTCTGTTGCAACAGGTAAGTCATCTGTTGCAATAGGTTAATTATCTATTGCAACATGTCACTCATCTGTTGGAATCAGCTTCAAAGGTGATTTAGTACTGTAACATCTATCCCAACAGGCGCTTCATCTATTTCAACAGATATATTGTCTATTGCAATATATGATCCACCTATTACAACAGATGACTCGTCTATTGAAATCAGCTTTAGGAGCGTAACATGAATCCCAACAGGTAAGTAATCTGTTGTGATTGATCACTTACCTATTGCAACAGATTACATATCTGTTGGGATTCATTTACGGCACTATGAAATCACTTTCAACTTTTTAAAACAAATGACTTTATTTAGGTACCACTAATGGAGGGATCAATAACAATAGAGGTGGATTGTCATGGTCAATGGATCGAGAAGAGAAATCGATATGTATGGTGTTGAAAGAAGGGAGAAATGCTAGAGACGACAACTATGACAGTCCAAAGTGATGTTTCATATAATGATTTTGTGAACATAATCATCAGCTATTGTGGACTAAATTATCAATTGAAAGAACTCGTTATCAACTCAGCTTCTTTGAAAATTAGTGTGTACTATTTTGCAAGATAACCGATCAAGTTTGGTTGCATGCTTATCTTAGTGATTCATCAAGGTCGGTGTTAAGGGTGTATGTGGTTGAAAAGACGAGAGAGAATGAGAACCAGAATGTAGAAGAAGAACAACAACAATAAGAAGACATCTTTGATGATAGATTGGATAATCTAGGCATGAATATTTCAGATGATGATCAAACACCTACGCCCGTTGAAGCGACCAATACGATGGGTAGTTCTTCTAAATCGACAAATTTTGAAAATCTTCAAGAAGACGGGATCAAATTTTTTATTAGAATGTCATTCAAGGACAAGAATGAACTATCTACCACTTTGTTTATTTTTTGCTTGAAAAAAGATTTCAGAATAAAGAAGGTGATTATTTTGAGAAGTGTCTTTTGCTTCAGATGTGCTAATCCGAACTGCAAGTGGTGGTTGAGAGCGGTGAGGTACGCACTTTCTGACAGATTTGTCATTCACAAACATGAAAAACATCACACATGTGGTTTGGAGCACATCTCGGGCCAAAATCCTCACGCCAAGGCAAAGGTCCTCAGTGAATATTTCAGTAGTAGTTTTCCCGATGGCAAAGGTCCTTCAACAAGGATTATGGCCAGTTAAATCCTAATGGAATTGGGTGTCCTAGTCAGTTATTAGAAGATATATATGTCCATGGGGATTGCCAAGGACTTAGTTAGGGGGACACACGAGCATGAGTATGCAGTCCTAGATGCCTACCGTTACATGATTGAGTCCATAAATCTCTAAAGTAAGACGACATTACATCTTGATGAAAACGGAAGGTTCAAGTACTTTTTTGTATCCTATGGTGCTTGGATTCAAGGTTTTCGACATTTGAGAGGCATAGCCGTCGACGGTACCTTCTTGTGAAGCAGGTATATTGGAGTTCTACTAGCGGCGGTGGCGCAGGATACGAAGAATCACATCTTTCCTGTAGCTTTTTGTGTAGCGGACAAGGAATGTGATGTCTCTTATGAATTTTTTTTTGAACAACTGTGAAGCTGCATCGAAGATACTGAAGAGTTGTGTTTAGTTTCGGATAGGCATCCAAGTATTCCAAAGATGAGTTCACTTTTCTTCACTTCAGCTTACTTTGTTTGTTGCGTCAGGCATCTTGGAGAGAACATTCAGATCAACTATCACAACGAAAGTGTCGTGACCCCTTTTTATAGAGCAGCTAAAGCATATAGTAGAGAGAAGTTTTTCAACCATTTCAATCAAATAACGGATGTGAATTCTAAGGTAGCAGAACTTCTCGAATGTGTCATTTTTGAGAGATGGAGCTGGGCATTCTGTTCGGCAGATAGGTACATTTTTATAAATTTAATGTCTTGTTTGAGTTACAAGTTTAGTATCATGTCGTACTAAGTGATTCTTTTGTATAGGTATAATATTATGACATCAAACATAGCTGAATCGGTGAATTCATTGTTTGGCGATGAAAGAGAATTTCCCATCAAGGCTCTATTTGAAATAATAAAAAAGAAGTATGGCCGATTTTTTAACAAAAGGCGTGTGTAATTCAAGGGACCAAAAAGAACCACATTTGTTCTAGAAATAAAAAAAATAATATCAACGAACATCAGTTTGGGGAATAGGCTATTATCTGATAAAATAACAGATTACAAATTCAGTATCATCGGTCATGGTGATGTTGTCATGGTCGATCTTCAAACAAGATCTTGTACTTGCAGAGTTTTTGATTTGGACAAAATACCCTGTCGACATGCTATGACAGAGCTTCGAGCTCAATACGGTCCAAAATATGGAAATAACGTTTACGAGCACTCCTCTCAATATTATTCGGTGGAAAATATGAAATGGCATATAGTGGGCATATTGCTACGGTGCCTCCCAAAGAATCTTGGGTTGTTCCTGCAGATCTTATGGGAAGATTAATACCTCCTCCATATATTGACCCAAGCACTATCAAACCGGGAAGAAAGCCATATAAGAGGAGGCGTGGAGTCGGAGAATCATTTTCATCAATAAGAAACAAGTGCTCTGTTTGTAAGCGCGCTGGCCACAAAAGAACTACATGCCCGAATGTAATCCACCATGATCGTTGAAATTGCAAAGCCTTGTGTTATTGTTTGTTGTGGACTTTCTTATATTTAAATCATTGTTGTGAATGTAATATTATCATTTATTATATTTAACATATTTTTTTAATAACTTGTCCATCAATAAAAAGAGGCAAAACATGAACTAAACAATACAGGAGACCACAAGTATTTTCAACAGATTGCCCATCTGTGGAAACAGATGGACATTAGCTGGAAGAACACAACATAGTTCTATCAAACTGGAATGTTTTCCTCCAACAGATGATAAATCTATCGCAACAAATGGATAATCTTTTGATAGAAACCCAACTGATGACCAATCTGTTCCAACACATGGTCCATCTGTTGAAAGAACTCAAAAGCTAAAATTACTATTGCTACTAGATTCAAAATTGCCCATTACCTCCAACAGCCGACATGTTAACATGTATGTTTAGAAGAAGAAATAGACTGAATAAAATTGAATAAGAATTAAAAAACCAAAGTCGACTAAAAATAAATTTTTCATTAAATGAAAAATAAAATACATTAGGTATAGATCCGATATAGAAAAACTAAAATACATACATAAAAAGAAAAAACACATTCTAATTATTATTATTATCATCATCATCATTAATGACGATCGGTCAATCAACTCGCAGCAACAGGCCCTCATCAGCCTCTGTATCTCTCTGAACATTATCGCTCTCACGGCAACCAACTCCCTCTGCAGGTCATTAATCCACCACTGAAGTTCCCGCACTGTGTCGCGCAAAATAGCAATGTCCCAAATAGGATGAGCCATATCTAGAAAATGCATAAATTGACAAACGTAAAGAAAAGAGTCCAAAATTTAATAAAACGTATAAACTAACTAGTAAATTTACACCAGAAAAAACTTACCTCTACGAGAAATAAATATGCTCTTTGAAGAAAAGTGGTTGAAGATGTCACACGAAAAGAAAAATGCTAGAAATAAATAAAGTTTAGTAGAATGAAGATTAAGGAGAAACCGATTTATAGAGGATTGAATCTGGATGTGTCAGGCCAAAAGGCACGACTATTCAGCTCCATTGTATTAATTATATTCAAACTGGTGGCATTTTGTTTTCTATAAAAAGTCATGATTTTTTCTTTTACATTAATACTTCTCACCTTTTCAAAATAGTTTGAGACTCGATAAAAATCTTTATTATTGAGCTATTGCAACAGATCTTCCATCTGTCGCAATAGATTTAGCATCTATTGCAACAGATGGTCTGAATATGCAACAGATGGTCAGTCAAAATAAATTTACCATCTGTAAAATAGATGGTTTGTGTGTGCAATAGATGAGATATCTGATGCAATATATGTATTATTTATTGTGATAGATGGACCGTCTGTTGGAGAAAACATTTTCATTTTTTCTAACAGCTGATTCATCAGTTTCAACAGATAGAGAATTTGATTCATCAGCTGTTTTGAATGTGTTAGATTAAAAGTCATAACTCTTCACCTCTTTTTAATAGTCCCTCCATTTTATATTAGTTGACCCCTATGAACTTGTCACACCAATTAAGAAAAATATTAATTAGGTGCTTATTTTACCAAATTGGCATTATTAATTATGCGTTGAAAGTATAGATGTGAATTATATACTTTATTTAGTCATTTAATAATAGGGGTAATCTTGGAAGAATATAATAAAATTCTCTTGATTTTATAAATAGGACAACTAAATCAAAACAAATATTTTTAGTAAAAAGGCCAACTAATACGAAATAGAGGGAGTAGTCGTCACATGCATGCAGATGAATAAATACTGTCTGGTCTGTCGCAATAGACTTACCATCTGTTGCAACATATGGATTATCTATTGTAACAGATGGATTATCTATTGCAACAGATGGAGAATTTAATTCATCAGCTATTTTGAATGTGTTAAGATAAAAAGTCATGACTCTTCACACCTTTTTTAATAGTCATCACATGCGTGCAGATGAATAAACATATAATGCCCCGAGTCTGTACCCCGAACGCTACACGGTGCTCATAATCTCGAAGGACCACAAGCTAACCTATGACTGGTACGTGGTGCAATAACTAAATAATAATATGGTAAATATACGGAAAGTAGGCAAAAAACTGGCCATAAAGTTTAATACTATAAATAATACTAAATATGGTATCACAATACCAAAATTGAACATCAATACTAAAAACTGAACAACTGTCTGAAAATACTCTAGTCTGAAAAGCCTCTAAACTGTCTGAACTGTGGAGTTGATGAGACAAGTCCCCAACTAACTCCGACTACTGAAAATGAACTAAAATGCTGAAATAAATAATCCTCAAACTATGAGGACTCACTACTAACTCTGTATGCTGAGAATTTAAACTACTAAGGGTGCTTGGGAGCCCATGCGTCTGAACCTATGATATAAGACATCATAGCATAATAGAAGAGCATGTGTCAGTACTTTGAATGTACTGGTATGCTCAGTGAGGTATGCTAAAATGCATGGGTTCATATGCATGAAAAATACTAACTGAATAACATGAGTATGACTGAACTGAGATCGTGATAACAATGAATACTGAATCTGAATATTGATTAACTGATATCTGAGTATATTGATACAAAATTACTGATAACTAAATGATTGTATCTGACATTCTTGATTTTGTGGAACTATACTGAGTCCCGTACTGAGTTGAGTGACTGTGATCGACAGTCCTGATTCTATAGAACTGAACTGAGTTTTATATTGAGACTAAATTAGTAATTGAGACTATGAGAGGAAATAATCTAATCGACATGCCCTTTTCTAACTGATTTGGGGTCTAATCTGTAACCCCAGTTGGAAGGGTGTTAATACCGTGCCACGGGTAAGGACAAGCTGTGAGTTAAGCCTCTCTAACAAGAAGCTCTTTCATCATCCCTCTCTGGTAGAAAAACTCAAATGAGATATATCAACCCTAGTCTTACATGGAGCTATCTCAACCTACGCTGGTTCTGTAGTTCTGGAATGCAAGGATTGCTTCTAAGGGCCATACCCTCTACTGGTAGGTGAGCCCCCATCCTTGGGTTGACTCGGTGCTGAATTCTACTCCCAACTGAATGGACACTGAACTAATTTCGTAGTTATACTAGGCTTGACTGAACTATTACTGACCGTACTATTTAACTGAACTGAACTGAGTTCAGTGAATTTCTTGGATTACTGAAATACTACTGAGTTCTATTAGCTAACTGAGCTTACTGAGGTCTGAACTGAATACTGGACTAATACTGGGTCTACTGAGTTTTCCTGAGTCCTGTAACTGACTGAGAGTACTAAGATCATTACGTGAATGAGATTATTCTGTAACTGACACTGGCTCTATAGAAATAACTATATTTTCAGGTATTAAATACCCCTAGGAGTCGATAGCATGAAAATAAAGCATCATCATCATGATTTGATATGGGTTATTATAGACAGATTGACTAAGTCGGCTCATTTCCTGCCAGTTCATACGTCTTATACAGCTGAGGATTATAATAAGTTGTATATTCGAGAGTTCGTCAGATTGCATAGAGTTCCTTTATCTGTCATCTCGGATAGGGGTACTCAGTTTACTTCCTAGTTTTGGAAAGCCTTACGGAAGGGTCTAGGTACCCAAGTCCATCTTAGTTTAGCTTTCCACCCTCAGATGGATAGTCAAGCAAAGAGAACCATCCAAACACTAGAAGATATGTTAAGGGCGCGTGCTCTTGATTTCAAAGGTAGTTGGGATGATCATTTGCCATTGATTGAGGTTGTTTATAATAACATCTATCATGTTAGCATTCAAATGGCATCGTTTGAGGCTCTTTATGGGAGGAGATATAGATCACCCATAGGTTAGTTTGAAGTGGGTGAGGCCATTTTTCTTGGGCCTGATGCAGTATTTGAGGCCATGGAGAAAGTTAAGTTGATTAGAGAAAGATTGAAAATAGCCCAGAGTCGTTAGAAATCTTACGCAAATTTGAGAAGAAGGGACCTCGAGTTTGAAGTTGGTGATTTTATGCATTTGAAGGTTTCACCCATGAAAGGGGAGAAGAGATTTGGCAAGAAGGGAAAGCTTAGTCCCTGGTATGTTGGCCCTTATAGAATTTTGAGTCGTGTTGGGAAAGTACCTTATGTGCTTGATTTGCCCACAGACTTGTTAGCCGTTCATCCTGTATTCCACATCTCTATGGTTAAGAAGAGCATCGGTCACTCCACCATTGTAGTTTCTTTAGAAAGCTCAGATATTCAGAACAACCTTTCTTACGAAGAGATTCCAGTTGAGATTTTAGACCATCAGATCTGTAGACTAAGGAACAAAGAAGTTTCCTTGGTCAAAGTTCTTAGGCAGAATCAGTCGGTACCCTCACGTCTTCTCTACAAACTCAGATCTAGACGAAGGTACTACTCTTCCTTAATCTAGTTCTTTTCTAATCATACATTCAGCTATATAGTTGTTCTCATGTAAGTTCATGCACTCACAGAATTACTCAGAAGCTTAGAATAATTTAGATTCAGTTGCTCATCTCACCTCAGCTGTGCATGTTATCTTATGCTCTTACATTTCTCAGAAATTTCAGCTTAACTAACCACATTCGACGACTAATGTTCCTAAGGGGGAGATATTGTAATATCCTACGATTTTTCCTAGCTTAAACTCGTCCCTAAAATGACAAGAAGTTGCTTCTATAGTGAGTGATATTTATTTCGTATAGAATTCTTTAGATTTGGACTTTCCATGCCATATGAAATTGAATTAGCTTCCCAAAGATAAAAGATTTGCCTAAGTCCGATAACTGGGTAAGAAGTTATGGCTATTTAAAGTTCCAGTCGCACAACATCGTCATTTAGACCCTAGCGCGCCGCGGAGCAGTGTCAAATCCCAATTGTCATTTTTTAGTGGCCCTCTGCGATATTGGTACATCGCGAAGAGGGCCAGTTTCCCAGTTGTCAATTTCCAGAGGTCCAGCGTGATAATGACGCATCATGCCATGTGCCAAAATGGAATTTCAAAGGGGCACCACGATGACTTCATGTCGTCGAGTCTGCCCAGTTTCCAATTGTCATTTTTCAATGAGCCACCATGATAATGGCACATCGTTGTGGCCATCCAGATCGAAAAAATGTACCTTTTTTTAGTTTCGTTTAAAGGTTTAAAGGGAGCATTTTGGTAAATTACCCAACCCCCCCCCCAATCCGTTCAAATATAGAAGATTTATCATATTTGAGAGCACTTTATGCTCTATTCATCATTCTCTCTTAAACAAAACCCTAAGGCTCATACTTTCTGTCCAAGAAACTCAAGAATTCCTTCATTAACTCTCCCAGATAAGTTAAGATTGAGGATTCCCAATACAAAAACACTAAGAATTCATCTCCAAAGCATCTATAGGAATCCAAGATTCGAGCATTTCATCAAAGATCATCTATTAAGGTATGTGGGGTTTGAACAAGGATAATTCTTTCATCCTTGTGCCCAAAAGTTTATTTCCTTTACAAATTTACTTCAATTTATATGATTTCCCATGAAATTCAAGTTAGGATTTATACCCATTATCATTGTTTGCAAGATTATGAGATTTTCCATGATTTAGAAGTTGAAATACATGATTATGTTTATGTTTTCATGCATATTACTGAAATTTCCAGATTTTAAGATAATTTATGAATGTTTACATTATCAAGTATGACTTTTTAGATTTTTCAACATATGATTGATGCTTGGGTCAATAGACCCCATTTAAAGATTGTTATTCCAAGATTGTTTGTGCTATAAACACCCCATGACTAGATTATTTTCAGATTTTAGATAAAGAATCCAGTTTATTTTAGAAGAATTGAGATTTAAAGAAAAACAAAGCATAGTTGGATTTCTGTGAACCTTTGTGTAAATTTTAAAGTGAATTTCTTAAGATTTTGATATGAGATTGGGAGTAGTATTTAGCACCGAGATGGGTAAGTTACTACGGTTTCATACCCCAGAACTACGTGCCACCGTAGGTACAGATTATCAAATTATTCCCACTTCTACGTAGATGACTCAGATTGTGATCACACAGATTAGAATGTTCTATTTCGATGGCAAGGGTAGAACAACCCTACCTAATGGAGGCCAGTTGTGGGACTCTATGAATGCTCACATGGTGTATTGTCGGTTAGAAGAACCTCCCAAGGGTAGAAATGAACCCCTTGAATACGTGGTGTACTGTTGAGATTGGAACTTGAGGGTTAACTTATGAGTACCTACTACTCCAAACTATATTCATTACGGGAAGAGAATTGGGGAGGTTTAGGACATGAATTTCGGGGTTATAGTGCGTCTCCCCCTTGGGACATTATGTACACCGAAGAATACTGACTTGGCTGAGATATTGAGAAAAACTGGGGCGATGTACAAGGCACCTATGAACTGAATCGTGACTAAATATCTGGGATCTAAAACGGTGACATGATACATAAATGGAGCTAAACATGCAACTACCTGGTTGGTCCATCTTAGAATAGTTACATTCATAAGACTTCGAATAATGCGACTAGATAAAAAAAATGGAAAACCACACCACACGAATTTATCTGTCTAACTCTTAAACTGAATTGTTGGCTTTACGGACTAACTCATACTAAAAACTTATTCTCAACTGGAGATTTTCTCTGACACTTTTTTATTGAGTTGCCAGCAAATTTAGGGAGCAAGAAAATCTTGGCATTGTCTGAATAAGACATCACATCGTGGCTAAAATTCTTTACTATGAGGCGAGGCCTACGAATCATCATCTAAGATAGAGTGACTAAAACTTATGCACTGCAACTACAAATTTTTTAAGCTTAGCCATATCCCTTGAATACTCTCTCAACTATACTCTCCACCTTAGTACGACACTTCACTTGGGACTACTGAAAAATATTCGCATGGGCGCTGCGCACGAATGTATAAGCTTACTAACTTATTTGATTAACTGAATGACTGATAGTTGAGTACTGGATTTGCAAGACTGAACTGTACTTAGTCCGGATAACTGGACTAAAACTGTAGAATATCATGTATACGAGGCAAGGACTGACTGGGTAATATGAGATAACTGAGCATGAATTAGTTAAAACTGTATTATTTGAGAATGCAAGACCAAGCGTATAACAAGGTTCTGAAATATTCTGTAAACTAAGGTACTAAAATACTAATAATTGAGTAACTGATAACTGTATGCTATGGTCAAGCAAACCTGAAACTATACAGAGTTTCTGATCTGATTACTGGACTGAGACTGACACTATAACTAAGACTATAACTGAGACTATGATTCAGACGGTAACTGGGACTGAACACACTGTAAGTCATGAGTACAGAATCATGAGTTGCATGACCTAAGTTTGGAGTTTTCATACTTATGGAACATAATTTGTACTACTGAGTGAACTGGAACTCTTCATACAAAGAATTGGAAACACACAAGATTCTATGGAAAGTGTGTGAATATAAGTTGTGTTCATGGAGCTGAGACGTAAAGCATACGTAGGTATCGTGATGACTGAAGTACAAACTTTGAACTGAGGTAAAGACGGGTTGGGCATTATTCTGACCCATTACTTTTCTACACATACTAATATTACTACTAAAATCTGAAAGCCTGACTTCCTGAGATATTATAACCGGACAGTTCCTGTATACCCGCCGGGCTATGATAGACTGACCCACTGGGGTGGAGGCTGAGAAAGGTTTTGTTAATATTTGGTCTGACTTTAAAGTTAACTGCTATGCAAAGAGTTACAAAAGACAGAAAAGCTCCTGGATCTAATGAGACATAAACATATAAATATGAGGTCTATAGCGTACCAGTGACCGCATCAGGGGAACTTTCCCGATCTTTCTTAGACTGGAGTACATAAAGCCTATTTGGGAACTGCCCACTGGCGACACTGGAAGTAGCACCCTACTGATTCGGGCAACCGAACGGAGCTAAAGAACGATTGTGCTGACTTCGTAGGACAACCTTAGGATAGTCTCGGACTCTGTGACCTGAATCGCGACATCCAAAACACACATCACTGTTGGCTCTACACATACCTTTATGATTCTTGCCATATTCTTTGCAAAGTGGATTAGTACGAACATCGCTTGCACTACTCTAGGTTTTGGAACCTGGCGCCCAATTATGATTGTAATTCCTGAACCTTGGTACTGGTGCACTAGCAAAAGATGGAACTGGGCTTAAAACTTTTGACTAAACTGAGAATGGTTACCACCCCCTGACCTTAGCTAGGCTAAACTAAAATTGTCCGTTCTAGCTCTCTTATTTTCTCTCTCCTTCTTCTTAAGTTTCTATTCCTCAATCTATTGAGCATGGACCATAAGCCTAGATATGTCTATTTCCTCAATCAACATCGTAGTCTTGCACTTCTTAACCACACTACCCGATACCCCAGATACAAACTTGCTAATTCTGGATCTATTGTCTGCTACCACATGGGGAGCATACCTAGCTAACTGAGTAAACTTAAGGGAATAATCTTTCACACTCACACTTCCTTGCCTGATATTGATAAACTCTAACACCTTGGCTTCTTTCAACTCTAAAGAAAAAAATCTTTCTAAGAAGGCCGTAGCAAACTCTTCCCATTCTATGGGCTCTGCATTTGCACCCCTATCTTTCTTCTGCTACTTAAACCACGTGTGGGATATATCTTATAGCTGATAGGAGGCTAACTCAAAACTCTCATTAAAAGGTACTCCCATGATATCAGTGACATTTTGAACCTGATCGAGAAACTCCTGTGGATTCTCTTCAGACTTAGAACCTGAGAATAAGGGATGATTTATTCAGGTGAAGTCCCGAATCTTGGATGCAACAGTATTGGCCACTGGGTTGGATAGAACAGTAGTTGGCCATTCATTCTGAGTTGCGACTGAATTGGCCAGAGTAGTGAATGTAGCTCTGAATTTTGTATGAGAGAGATGTTCATCCAGGGGATCTTCCTGAATGGGCTAAGGTGCTGACTAATTTTAAATTCTCTTTCTGTTAGTCTTTTTAGGAGGCATGTTCTGTAACCGAAAGGAAGAAAGGATTAGACTGAGAATTTAACTAGAGCTCATGCTCACTCACACGACATGAATACAGAAAAAAGGGAATTTTTTCCTAAAATATCTCGTAGCCTCCTGTCCATAAGTGTGGATCACAACACACCCATGCCCAAGACTCTATTAGATGCGGCTTTCAGACTTCCTAGGACTCTGTTGAACCTTAGGCTCTGATACCAAGTCTGTAATACCCCGAGTCTGTACCCGAATGCTACACGGTGCTCATAATCCTGATGGACAGCAAGCTAATCCATGACTGGTACCTGCTACAATAACTAAATCATAATATGGTAAATATGTAGAAAGTAGGCAGAAAACTAGCCATAAGGTTCAATACTGTAAATAATACTGAATATGGTATCACAATACCAAAACTGAACATCAATACTAAAAACTGAACAACTGTCTGAAAATACTCTAGTCTGAAAAGCCTCTAAACTATCTGAACTGTGAAATTGATAGGACAAGTCCCCAACTAACTTCAACTACTAAAATTAAACTAAAATGCTGAAATAAATAATCACGTCCTTGAACTATAAGGACTCACCACTAACTCTGTATGCTGAGAATCTGAGCTGCTAAGGGTGTTCAGGAGTCGGTGCGTCTGAACCTATCATATAAGTCATCATAGCACAAAACAAAAGCATATGTCAGTACTTTGAATATACTAGTATGCTCAGTGAGGTGGCTAAAATGCATGGGTTCATATGCATGAACAATACAAACTGAATAACATAAGTATGACTGATTGAGAGTACATGCATAAATATGTAGACTGTAACTGAGATCATGATAACACTGAATCTTGAATCTGAATACTGATTAACTGGTATTTAAGTATACTGATACTAAATTACTGATAAATAAATGACTATATCTAACTGTCTTAATTCTGTGAACTATACTGAGTCCCGTACTGACAATCCTGAATCTATAAAACTAATCTAAGTTCTATACTTAGACTAAATCTGAAATTGAGATTGTGGGAGGTAATCATCTAATCGACATGACCCTTCTCTAACTGATTTAGGGTCCAACCTGTAACCTCAGTTGGAAGGGAGTCAATATCGTGCCACAGGTAACGATAAGCTGTGAGTTAACCTCTTTGACAAGAAGCTCTTTCGTCAACCTTCTCTGGTAGGAAGACTCAAATGAGATATATCAACCCTAGTATTTCAGGGAGATATCTGAACCTACGCTGGCTACTGCCACAACCCGAACTAGGGCCTGGCCATGACGGATATCCCGAACCATGAGGGCCAGGAACGTCCCTCTTTATATGGTAATCATGCACACATTTATATAATAAAAGAAGATGCAAAAACATAATCTGCTATGAAAACATGGTCAATTCTAAATTTAACATGAGTATGGAAGCTGTAAATCAACTACATCTAAATAACATCCGACTCAGTCTGCGAAATCTCAACTACAAGAAAATCTAAAAACTGTCTGAAGCTGGGACAAGGCCCCCAGTAGACCAAAACGGTAATTAGTGACATAATCTGAAAAGACAGGCCTCCCAAAATAGAGAAGGATCACCAACTGGACACTACAACTCTGTCTGATAAATGCTACTACTTTTTTGGACCCTTAGACGAGCCTCTGAACCTGGAGGGAGGAGGGGGAGTCCATACATATGTACTGGTACACAGAGCAAATCCAAAATAACAATTTTATCCAACATATATGAGAGCATTATAAAACAATTTTCACAAGTGTATCACATAGTAAGAAATCACATGGGCATTTTAAAAGACTCTATAAATATCATCACGACTCTGAGAAATTTGTATTACTTCTGCGTTAGGTGGTATATCCTACAATTCTGAAAATTCCATGGGCTGCATGGAAACTGCCATTAACTCGGCAGTGAAGCCCCCAACCCAATTGTGCCGCAAGGGTCAGAGTCTCTGAATCTACTACGCCACACGGCCGTCGCTAGCGTACAATAATAATCTACCTGTATCGGTAAATACGGTTTCAGGCTAAGAGTTGCTTGAACTCGCTTCTTCTTCGGGTAACCACCTAACCCTCTTTAAGCCCCTTTGTAAAAATCTATCAAAACATGCAGTCTTTGAAAACATATTCTGAAAACATAATTTTTTATGGCATAGATACATATGGTATCGTCATACCATTGACTTGCAAGTCACATCTCTGAGCCATTATTAGTCTATCATAAATCTCTATTTTCAAAACATAAGTTTTGGGACCACCATTTCAATAATTCAATTCAAAGAAACTCTTTCTCAAACCTCATGTAAACATATGCAATGAACTCATCTTTGTCAAGCATGTCAACAACACAAGGTGGTCATGTCAAATTTCTCAATTCACATGCAATTTTTTTTCTTAAACACAAGAACATATTTATATTAAGAAACACCCTCTCAACAATTTCAAATCATTATCAAACTCTATAATATTGCGAAAACATCCTTCAAATCACAAAACCATAATCTTTAATTCAATACAAGAGAGGGAGCTCATAATTTATGCTCTCAATAATCTTAAATCTCAATTTCATACATATACATATATATGTAAATCAATTTAGGGGATAGGACCACAAGGTCAAAACAATAGTAACATTAAACATTCGGAATATGTACTTTAGAACATAGATTCCAAAACCCCTTTGAAATTCATGCATAAAAATCTTAAAATCATGCTCTAATGGTTTTAAGCCCATGTAGTTTTTAGGATAAACTCCACGTACCTCTATTTTGGAAAATAATGACTGATTCTTGATGCTTATGGATTGGGAATTCAAAATCTCTAATTATCTTCTAAAACCCACGGTTGAATCTTGAGTTATTTGGGCTTTTAGTTTGAAACCCTAGAGAGTGTTTTTGGGTAATTTGGTTGAATAGAATCATATTTTGATGTTTTGGGAGTTTAATCTCGTGTTATAGCTGGATAGGGATTGGAAAATACCACTTTTCCCCTTAAAAACATGGAAACAGGACCTAAAAATTGTTAGCGTGCGATAGAGCGTGCGTCGCACGCTTATCGCATGTTGCTACTGATGGTCATAACTTTTTGCTCGGATATCAGATTTAGAAAAAATTGGTAACGTTGTTGGAAGACCTTTTATTTGATGTATAATAGGCCCTCTAATTTATCATATAATAGGAGTTATGGTCGATAGAAGTTGACCCAAGTTTAAATATCTGCTAAAACTTATTCAGTAGAAATGTTTTCAACTCGTTTTAGATTTAGGGGATTTTTGTGAACTTGATTCATATTCAAAGGTATTATTACACTATAGGATTGATCACCACACATATATTAACAAGGAATCATCTAGTTCGGGTCTATACACGTAAAGACGACGGTCTTGATTCTAGCCTAAAAGTACAGGGTGTTACAGCTACGTAGTTCTGGAACGCAAGGATTGCTTCTAAGGTCCACACCCTCTATTGGCAGGTGAGCCCCCATCCTTGGGTTCACTCGGTTCTGAATCCTACTCCCAACTCAATAGACACTGAACTGATTTCCTAGTTCATACTAGGCTTGAAGAAACTGTTACTAATCGTACTATTTAACTAAATTGAACTGAGTTCAGCAGATTACATGGACTGCCAAAATACTACTAAATTCTGTTAGATGACTGAGCTTACTGAGGTCTAAACTGAATACTGGACTATACTAAACTAATACTGGGTCTACTGAGTTTTCCTGAGTCCTGTAATTGACTGAGAGTACTAAGATCATGACGTGACTGAGATTATTCTGTAACTGACACTGGCTCTAGGGAAACAGCTAAATTGTTGGGTATTAAATACCCCCAGGACTCGATAGCATAAAAATAAAGCATCACATGATCTTACTTTGCATAAACATGCACAATGAATTCATTATGCATCTATAGAGATATCTTATCAAACTCTTGCATGGTATAACTTGCAAATAAGCTAGCATGACATGATTTCTTTCCCTTATTAGTTCATATGAACAATTCATCCAGCACTCGGTGAGCATATATATACACATATTACTAAACAACAAGTAGACATCGTAATTCAAATCCCCATTGATAATTTTAAGGGTTTTACATGGATCCTCATGATATTACATACATATCAATTAACCTCACATGAAACGTATCATAAAACATGGATTAGAATCCCAATTAATCATTATAAACATTAATATAATCAAACCCAACATAGAATTCATGAAATTCATAAACTTGAAGTTTAAAAATAGTTTCTTGGACTCCAAGGGTGGAAGCGACCCTTAGATGAACACTTCACATACCTTGTTGCTAAATTGTTAAATATTAATGGTGAAATCTTGATCCTTGAATTGAAACTTAAGCTCCTAGGGTTTTTGTTCTGGAGCAATTTCTGAAAGAATGAATATACTTTGCTAAAAGAGGGCTAAATTTTGTGTTATGGGGGCTGAAGGACGTGGGAAAAAGACTTAATTAACCTTGAAAACGCGTATTTTTAATGATTGTAAACTGAACCATCGAACCGCGTCGTTAGCATCGATGTGATAGCCAATGCGCCGTATCGAGTCTACGTCGACTCACTAGAATTGGACGCTGGGAGCTGGGGAAAACATTTACCAACACGATAGTCGATACGACGTATCAAGATTGTGTTGGTTCACTCGTTTAAGATTTCAAAGGTGTTTCAAACGAAGTCCGAAAAATCCAAAACTTGTCCGAGAACACCTATTGATATTATTGATCATGAATTAACTCAAATATCAACATTTAATAGATGTAAAGGTCGCAAAATAATATTGCCAATTTTTGAAGGCTAAAATAACATTGAGTCTGAATACTTAGCTAGAATTTTCTAAGTCTGGACCCCTTAACTAGCTTAAACGACTGAATGAAGCTAAGGATTTTATGGGGTCTTACAAAACAACATTTTCTGACATGTATTGATGGGGTAGGAAGAATAAGGTACGTGCAATGGATCCACTTTCATGTGTGGGAGTTATGTATTATTGATCAGGCTATCATGATAGACACGCATAAAGTGGAATGATTCTGTAAATGCAGTTTTTTACCGATTAGACACTGATCTTTCAAACAAGATCCTGCATTGTACAGTTTAGTTTGATAGGTGCAAAATAATAAGGCCGAAAGGTTCCAAGACAGTGGTGTCGATACCCCATTACAGATTAATGGTGGTTTATGCTCATGTTTTTATGTCAAGTATAGGGAAGGGTTCAAGTTTTTGGCGGCAGTGTAAATATACAATTGTGATTGGACCGATTTTAATGGTACAATGAACTTCTTGAAAGGACTACTAAGCCTTGCACTGCAACAAACAACGATGGAACTAATAAAAATTCCCCTAGCCTAAATTTATATGGATGGATTGTTGGAGAAGACTTTTATACAGCAGAAGGTGCTTGGGAGATACCTGTGTGGGAAAGGGGAGGTGGAGAAGGCCATATATCATCTCAAACCTTATTTAAGAGGAAACACAGGGAAGCAAGTAAGAAATTTCTAGCAATCTGGCCAATGAAATTGACATTAGAAACAAAAAAACTGGATTAGCTTCAAATGTGGAAGTATATCCAAATATAAAAATTTGTCTGTCATTGAAGAAAAACAAGAATGGTCATCAGGACTGGAGCTGGACACTTTGCTATAGAATGTAACTAGCGAGTGCGGCCTCAATGAAGACTCTCACAAAATGCAGTACCAACACTCTAAGGTAGAAGCTTCGCGAGCACAGGAAATTGGTACGATTATCGATCAGAATTGAAACCTGAACCAACAACTCCTGAATTAAAAATAAGGGAAGCCAAGGCATCAATTTCTTAAGTCTAAATTGCATACCATGCCTTCTGTTTGTAGCTTTGATTAGGTCAATGGCAATAGAAAAAAAAAAGGTCTGAAGTTGGGCCGATATCCCATGCCTTATTGTTTTCACTGCCTTTGACTTGACCAGAGCCATAAACAGAAGGCATGGGATGCAAGTTTAACTTGAGAAATTTCCACCTTGGCTTGATCCCGTATTTTTAATTCATGAGTAGTTGGTTCAGATTTTAATTTTGACCGACAATCTTACCACCTTCCGTTCTCGCGAAGCTGCTTATTTAGAGTTCTGGTCCTGTATTTTATGGTTCTTCATTGAGGTCACACCTTCTAGTTGTAGTCTCTAGAAAAGTGACCAGCTCCATTCCTCTTGACCAATCTTCATTTTCTTTAACGACTGATGGATTTTTATTTTTGGATACACTTTCGTATTCGCATCTCATCCAATTTTTTCATTTTTTATGTCAATTTCATCAGCCAATTTTGCTACACTTTCCTTCTTACCCTGTGTTTCCTCTTAAACAAGGTCTGAGAAGATATATGGCCTTCTCAATCTCCTCCTTCCCGCACAGGTATTCTCCCAAACACCTTCTGTTGTATAATAGTCTCCTCTAGTAACCCATCCATATAAATTTGGACCAGGAAAATTTCTATCAGTTCCATCATTGTTTGCTGCAGTGCGAGGCTTTGGAGGCCTTTTAAGAAGTCTATTGAGCCATTAAAATCGGTCCTATCACTATTGGGTATTTACAGTGCCGCCAAAAACTTAAACCATTCCCAAAACTTGACACAAAACATGAGCATAAATGGTCATTAAATTATAACAGGGTATCGACACCACCTTCTTGGTACCTCAGTCTTACCAATTCAAACCTAACAATCTTAACTATAAAAGGGCATACTTTGTTTGAAGGATTAACGCCTAATAGGTGTCACACCCCTTTTTCGCTCGAAAGTTCAAGTCGAAGGATTTTTTCAATTAAAGTAATGATTTTGAATAGGGATTAGCTTATTTATAGAGTCTCCACTTGGAATTGAATTATGGTCTTCCAAGTCACCTTTTTGAATCCCTAATCAAAAGAAAATGACTCTTTATTATGGCCTGGAAAATAGAAGATTGGGTAAGGAATTCTGTTGGCCGAAGGGAAGGTGTTAGGCACCCCTCGAGTCCCGTGGTTCTAGTATGGTCGCTTTTATTGACTTATCTTGACTTAAACTATTTTAATAATTTATGTTGAGGCCTAAATTCACTCATTTATTATATCAAAAATAGTTGTCTACGTTTCTTATGTTAAATAAATTGAAGAAAAATATTCGCCAAAGTGCATTATTGCATCTTTGTATTTTAAATGTCTCAAAGAGATGCGTACGCCCCATTCTTAATTGAGACAAAATGTTTTTAAAATACCTAACAAATTTCTAGCATTAAAAGACGTGCCTTTTTGAAGTTTTATTTAACTTTAAGTAAAATATAATTAAGTAATTAGTTAATTTAACAAAATAATTATCAAGATTTAATAATAATGACAAATAAAAATAAAAATAAATAATAATAATATTAAATAATAATAATAATAATAATAAAATAATATAAATATTAAAAGCTAACTATATTATTTCTATTTTTAATACAATCCTCAAATTTATATATTCCTTAATTAATATAAAATTAAAATATATAAAATAAAAAATAGTCTAACTACATAACCATTTTTTATATATCACAGCAAACTAAGTACACAGTAAATCAAACCAGCGCCTGAAGAAAAAGAAAGCGGCTACTGGTCAAACCACCAGTATTCGAAATTTATCGAAAAAAGGTGACGGGAAAAGGGGCGGAAGAGATAGGTTTGATCGATTTTTGGTATTTTTCGGGAGTGTGGTTTTACGACGATATTTAATTTTTTGGGGACTGATGTTGGAAAAGATGGCGACAGCAGATCTGGGGGAGGGGAGTGATGCCATGAACGGTTGTCTCGCTGGTGACAACGGAGGAGAAAATAGGGTGCGTCGGCACGACAAGAAAAGGGGAGAGGGGACGGTGGCGGTGGCGCTGGGCTTCGCCGGCCGGTGGCGTAGGAAAGGAAAGAGGGATCATGGTCAACAAGAAAGGGGAAGGGAAGGTCAGCGCCAGCAGCAATGGTGGCCGGTTGAGGCGCGCATGCTGGCTAGTGATGAATCCAGCATATTTTCGCCATTTTTTGGTGGGTTTTGGCCGGCGAAAGTCAAATAGGTCATTGTTTTTAATGTTTTACCATGACAATTTCACCAGAAAATTATACAGTCTTCATTAAATACTCGTCCTATTAAAAAAAATCTTTTCCATTCACCTTTCGGATTAATTCTTCCTCCGTTTTCATTGTCTGTTATATATTGAGTGTGTGCACAGTGTGTAAAGAAAAATATATATATATTTCTATCTAATGTAGTTTATGGACTTAAATTCATTACTCATATATATATTTTAATGAAATATCATGCATAACATTATCATTATATATATTCATACACCAAGAATATCTTGAACATTTCATTCATATTTTCACAAATAAGCTTATGATGTAAATTGTACAGGATTACATAAGAACCTGTATTGAAAATTGAGTAATGAATAAGAAATTCATCACCGAAAACTTCAAGCGGAACTTTGAAACTCGAATTCTGACTCTTTCTCCTCTTTATTTTCTCTTTTGTTTTTCTTTTCTTCACTTGTTTTTCTCCTTTTTTCCTCTCTACTTTTTTTGTTTTTTGATACAGTGACAGTGTAGATGTGTAGAGTGTACGTATAATTGCGGGTAAGAAAATACTTAAATATAGGAATTTTAGGGAGAACAGTTAGGATCAGATTAGGGGAGGGGATTTTAAATTTTGATTTTTTTTTTAATTTTATTTTATAGAAAATAATAATAACAAATAAAAATAATAAATAAATAAAATACTAATAATAATAATAATAGTAGTAATATATTGATTTTTATATTTAAGAAATACAATAAAACTTTGTAAATAGCCGAAAATAAATATAATTATGATAGTTCTAAAACTACTGACTTATTTATTTAAAATTTTAAAAGAAAAATGTTTTTAAATTTTTTTATTATTTTTAAAATTAGAATAAAAATAAAATAAAATAAAATATCTCAAAAATTGCTTTATTTATTTATTTATTTATTTATTAACTAAAAATTTATTAAAATAAAATAAGAATTAAAATAATATCGAACTAAATATAAATATTTAATATAAAAAATAAGTTAAAATTTGAGGAGGATAAAAAATCACGTGTCTATAATAGGTAAAGAACAAATATTCATAAAATCATTGTACTGGATGTGTGTTTTCGTGATAGGTGGATCAGTAATACATACCTCCCATATATGAAGTGGTTCCATATGAGAGCAGTTTATTCCTCCAAACCCATCTTTACTCTAGCCTTTAATGTCGGTCGAGCAAAAGTGGATCCAATTTCACTTCCTTTTATCTGCAAACAAGAGAAATATATTTAATGTCAAATAAGAGAAGAACAAAAAGAACATTACAAAAGAGTAACTCAAAATTAAGTGAATCAATAGATGACCAATCTGATACAACAGATGGATGACATCTTACAATAGAAGGTTTATCTGTTGGAATAAATCAAACCAGCCTTGCTACTGATTTGATTTCTTCAAACAGTTGCTCCGTCTGTTCAAAAGGTTACATAAAATTAAGTGAATCAATATATGACCAATCTGATGTAACAGATTCGCCATCTGTTCAACTGATGAGGCATCTGTTGTAACGGATGGATGATATGTTGCAACAGATAGGTCATCTGTTGGAACAAATCAAACCAGCCTTCCTACTGGTTTGATTTCTTCAAATAGTTACTCCGACTGTTCCAACAGCTGATTTATCATTTACAACAGTTGAGAAAACTGTTGCAACACCACCACCAACAGTATTAACAACAAAGAAACAACACCATATGTGCAAATACCATCAACAACAGAAACATCATATGTTCCAACATGACAACCATCCATAACAGTACCACCACCAACGTAACAAACAAAAGACATAAAAAAACTATACTGACAACAAGATTTTTTAAGTTCTCCCAATAGATGACTTTTTTTTGCATATTTTAATAAAAACAATAATTCGTTCATTCAAAACTTAAAAGTCACCTTTTCTTTAATTTTCTCAATAAATAGGAAACTGGTAATGGGTAAATCATTAATAGCAACAGATGTAAATATCTAATTTAAATGACATACAAAGAAGAGGACAAGATGGAAAGAGCAATAGTGAACCATACCTGCAATGTCGAAAAAGCAAAGGGATCAGAACATCCAGTTCAGTCGAGAAAAGATATTGATCTGTTGAGATCCGAAAGAATCCTCATTCAAAAAAAGAGAGAAAAGAGAGAAAAAAGGAAAGAAAGAGAATTTAGAATAAAGAAGAGTGATAGATGAGTTGAGTCTTACTTTATGGCTGAAGGAGAGAGTATTCTAGATATGGGTTTTAAATATTCATTAATAACTTTTGAGGGGTACGATGAGACAGTGACATTAAAAAGACCAGATAAGACTACTCACTCAGGAGATTTTTAAGTTATCCAAGTAATACTTTTTACCGCCTTAATATTTTAAATTTTTTATCTCGCATAGGAAATACCTAAATTGCTTTAAAAAAAGGATTTCAAAACATCTAAGTGCAACAGATGACAATTTTTATTTGAAAATTTCCAAAGCTCGGTCATTTATCGCAACAGATGGCAGCATCTGTTTGATAATTTACAACAAATGCATAATATGTTGCAACAGATGACTTAATCTGTTTGATTAAATCTAACAAAAAAACATCTGTTGCAACAAATTAAACATTTCTTTCTATACAATTTCAGTTGAGTTCATATGTTCAACTAATACCTTAATTGCATGATGAGATGATATTGCGTTCCTCCCGACTAGAGTCATCGATCGATCACTCTGAGCTGAACCGATTCTTATTACCTAATATGTTCAACTAATATCTTGATTGATTAATCTAGGACTAGGGGTGAGTTCTCATAAGGTCAACTACAACAGATGGCAGCGCCTATTTAATAATTTACAATAGATGGGTAATCTGTTGTGATATATGACTTAATTCATTTGATAATTTATAGAAGATGGGTAATCTTTCGCAACAGATGACTTAATCTATTTGATAATTTATAACAAATGCGTAATCTGTTGCAACAAATAACTTAATCTATTTAATAATTTACAACAGATGGTTAATTTATTGCAACAAGTTGAACATTTGTTTTATACAATTTCAATTAATTTCATATGTTAGACTAATAACTTAATTGATTAATCTAGAACTAGGGGTGAGTTCTCATAGGGTTAACTACAACTTTCATTGAGTCTTTTGGCAATTACGTGATGAGACGGTATTGCATTCCTCCCAACCAGAGTTGTCGATAGATCACTCTGAGCTGAAATGATTCTTACTACCTCATATGTTCAACTAATACCTTAATTGATTAATCTAGGACTAGGGGTGAGTTCTTAGAGGGTCAACTACAACTTTAATTGAGTTTTTTGGCAATTGTATAATGAGATGATATTGCCTTCCTTCCGACTAGATTCTTCGATCGATCACTCTAAGCTGAACCAATTCTTACTACTTCATATATTCAACTAATACCTTAATTAATTAATCTAGGACTAGGGGTGAGTTCTCATAGGGTCAACTACAACAGATGGCAGCGCCTATTTGATAATTTACAACAGATGGGTAATCTATTGTGATATATGACTTAATTCATTTGATAATTTACAGCAGATGGGTAATCTTTCGCAAAAGATGACTTAATCTATTTGATAATTTACAACAAATGCGTAATCTATTGCAACAAATGACCTAATCTGATTGATAATTTACAACAGATGCATAATCTGATGCAACAGGTTGAATATTTATTTTTATACAATTTCAATTGAGTTCATATGTTAGACTAATATCTAAATTGATTAATATAGGACCAGGGGTAAGTTCAAAGGGTCAACTACAAATTCAATTGAGTCTTTTGGCAATTGCATGATGAGAGGGTTAAAACTTATGCATATTTTTTATAATTTTAAAAAATAATTAAGATCAATTCGGACGAGATTAACATTTCAAAACTTATCATTCTTTTCCAAAATACGAATCAACCCATACAAATCATCCATTTGCGAGAAAAACGTTTCATCATTTCAAATATCGAGTTTTTGCTCCTTTCTTATTCTCACTCAACAATACAATACAAACAACAACTACTCAACAAATTGCTCAACCCTTCATAACAGATTGATTTTCTTTTAATTTTCATCCACATAGATGTTATTTTCAATTTCATTCTTGCTTGTATCAGTCGTTTTCTCTGTCTTCGTAGGTAACAGAGTTTGAGAAGAGTTCTATATTTGTTATTTTTTTTCTAAAAAATAAAGGCTTTTAAGTTAATGATGAAAAGAAAGACTTTTAGTTGTATTATCTTTGAGAATAGGTTTACAATTTTGAGTTTTGATGGTAAAATCGTAGGAAGAACTCGAGAGAACCCTAGTTTCTATCGCAGTGTTCTGTTGACTGTCATGGTATTATTGGATGGTGTTAGTGGTGTTGGTGTTGGTGGTAGTTGTAGTGGCACTGGTGGTGGTTATTGGTGGATGTTAGTGGCATGGATTGGTGGTGTTTGTGGTGGCATTGGTTGGTGGTGTTTGTGGTGGCTGTCGGTATTTATGGTGTTTGTGGTATTGGTTGGTGGTATTTGTCGTGGTGTCTATTGGTGTGTCGATATTATTGGTGTTTGTAATGTATTTTTTAAAATTTATGCATACATCAATTGTAATGTAATTTTTGTTTTTCTATTATTTATAGGTAAAACATGTCTCCCAAAAGAAAAGAAAGTGAAAGTGGATTAACGTCTTACCACCTAAAAAAAGGCTATAGTACAGAGGGATTAGAAGGAGCTTTCTGAATAATATCAGTCAGGGAGAGATATAAAAACAACATTGCAGGTGGTGGGCAAGGGTCTGTAGATGTGATGAAGAAAATAAAAGTGAGAAAGAGAAGGAATTAGAGAGTGAGAAAGAGAAAGAGGATGATCATCAACATGATGATAATGGATCACTAATGGGGCATGAATTAATATCGATATCGCAACATGATGCCATCAAAACTTTTCATATTGACAGGTTTCAAGTTCGATGCCGATAAATGACTCAAAAGCAAAAGCAAAACTAACTAGTGAACTTGTACTTAAATGTCAAATGGGGAAAAAATTTAATTATTTTAGGAAAATTATGAAGAACGAAAACATAGATGGACTTTTCAAGAAGAGATGCTTTGGACGCTTTCTTGATCTGCCTAACGACCTCTCTACCCATTTCCATATCAAGATGGTAAATATTCTTCTCAAGGTCAAGATCAAGTACGTGGGGGATGATATAGATTCAACGGAGAGGGGCAACTACTGTGGCATGCTGGTTTGTTTTGGCTTGCAAGAGTTTTCCATAGTGAAGGGCTTGAGATGCCATCCTCCAGAAGAACCACCTATCATCAAGATAACACCCGCAAAAGATCCAAGGCAAGAAAACGCAAGGAAAAAATAGATGGGTTGTTTGACATTGCTCGACATAGCTACAAAGCATCAGATTTGTTGACAGATCTCATAGATAAAATTATACCAAAGAATTACAGGGATAAATTATGCTTAGTTTGGTTTACCCATTCATTTATATTGGCAAGATACGTCAACAAAGTTATAGAAGATGATTTGTTGGCCCGTGCTGGGGATTTTGATAAATTCAACAATTATTCCTGGGGATATAACAGCTTCTACTTGACTATCCAATATTTACTGACAATGCTATCCTCAGGGATGCCCATATTATACGGCTTTTCTTGGGCTTTCAGGGTAAAATTAATCATTATTTTTACTCATCCATTAATTTATATTGAAAATAGTTATTATGACTTTTTTTGGTTGTATCCTGTTTATAATTTTTAGACTTGGGCATTTGAAGTCATTCCTCCCCTCCAAAATTAGGTAATGGATTACCCGAATAAGGTTTCTCATCCACAGATGTTTAGGTGGTTGGCTTCAAAGAACAACACCAAAATTAAGGAGGCTGATCTCTTTAACCCTCCGGATGATGCAGTACGTCTTCTTCAAGTAAAATAATTTTACTCAATAAAAGATATTGAACAGATGTTATATCTGGTGTAACAGATGTTATATCTCATGCACCAGATGGGATATTTGCTACGACAGATAACCTGTCCTGTGCCAACCGGTACAACAAATGAATAATCTGTTGTGACAGATGATTGATATCTTACATTAGATTACCCATCTGTTGCTTTGGATCTCTAAACCCAATTGCTAATAGATTAACCATATACTGCAAATTATGCAATAGATATATAATCTGATGTAACATATTATTAATCTGTTGTGACATACAGATCATCTATTGCATAGTATGTAACCCAACAATTACCCATCTTGTGCAATTGGTGCAACAAATTGGTAATCTATTGCGACAGATGATTGATATTTTGTATTAAATTATTCATGTATTGCTCTGGTTCTCTGAACCCGACTTAAATGAATTTTAACCATCAACTGTAAACCATGCAACAAATGGGTAATCTGATGTAACATATTGTTAATCTGTTGTGGAAGTTAACTCTGTTAAAATGTAAGAAAACTATGAAAATTATTATATTATATGATTAAAATGTATTTGTCATTTTTTATAGGTTGTACATCCATGGATCGTGCTTACTGATCATGAGTTGGGGATAACTTCTTATATTACTCTAGGTCATGTTGATACTATAGCAAACCCAACGGTGGAGTTAATAAAAAAGGAATTAGCTGTAGCAACAGCCATAAGAAAAGCATCTAGGCAAGGTCAGCCTAATGTTGAGGTTTTTCATGACCAACCTCCTAAGGCAGATCCGGGTGCTTAATCTAGTGGAGTTGTTGGTATTGGTGCCAGGCAAGCTGATGCTGCTACCACTCATGATGATGAGCATGTTGATGCTCAATAAAAAATAAATATGTTTGAAAACACCCCTTTTAACCCTTACACAGGTCCCTCTCACCCCTCTTCACCCTCGTGTTCTCGTTGCGAATGCAAAGAGTGCAAGGACAGCCAGGATAAACTCTTTAAAAAATTAGAGGCTATATCTAAAGCTATCAAGGAATTCAAATCCAAGAAGTGTGTCATACCATCCTAGAAGGTGAGAGGGTCATACACTCCTACAGCATTGGTTAAGAGGAAAAAAAGAGCAATTAGCGACGTACTCTTCGGTTGGAAATCAGAAAAAAATTATAACTCCTCACTCTCCAAAAGATGTTGAAGTTTAGGGGCCATTCAAGAAGGTGGACATATACACGGAACTTGGCACCAAAAAGAAAAGGGATCTGCGACAGGCCAAGAATGCCAATCCAGGCACACCAGATTACCCTAGGCCTTCCTTTTCCCCCCAAGACTTCCAGACTATGAAAAATATGTGTATGCGGTATGAGGACAAGGCAATTTTACTTTCCTAACCTAGCCTTCTAATTTACCCCATGAAGAAAAAGCTACGCAACAGATGTGAGATCTGTTGCAACAACTGGGCATTTTGGTACAACTGGTAGTGGTTTTGTTGCAACTTATTATCCAATTGTTGCATAAGTTACGTTGGATTATTGATTCAGAGAACCCTATGCAATAGATATACCATTCGTTGCATCTTTACAATTACTTACCTATTTAAAAATTGACTTCTTATATCACAACATGTGGATAAAATTCTCTGCCTCATGTGGAAAAGGCAATTAACGTACCCGGAAGCATATGACATTTTCGATAGGATAATGGACCTCGACTTCTGCAAGAAGCTCAAGGATAAGTATGATAAACTCAATAATGATGTGTCAGCCTATGGCGCATAATTTTATTTCTTAGTTTCTATGTTGGACTGGGATAAAGAAAAAATAATAAAATATGTTAGAGAAGAGAGGCCAAATCCACATGGCAAGAGCTGGACCGAGGCAAAGAGAATTCTTACAGTCATTAGCATGGACGGCATACATTATTGGGTTGTTGTGATACCACTCGGGTAGGAAAAGATCCAAGTTTATGACTACAACGAACCTGCCATCGATGAGGTTTATCTTTTTTTCCACGTGCAGCCACTGATGGAGTTGTTCCCCATCTTGTTGAGGGAGAGTAAACTGATGATGAATCATTTGTCAGAGAAAGTGTTGATGAAGAAATCTTGGGATTTTAAAGTTGAAACAAGGGCATGAACCTTCGAAAAAATGATACCGGTTATGCATGCGGCTTGCAAGGTCTTGCGCACATCGAATGTTTACTGACCGGCATAGAAATAGCCAAGCTAATGACCTTTCTATATGACAACGCTATGGAAAAACTGTAAGAGGCCTGGGCTTATGGGGTACTAACTGGATGCTTGGAGCCTGTGTATATAGAAGAGCCTGTGAAATAATAATTTTTTTATTTCAAGTCACACTTCACTTTACTTTAAATTACATGTACATGTAGTGGTAATAATTTTTTTTGATGAAAGTTGAGTTTTTTATAATACAATAGATTGTCAATCTGTTGTAAATTATTTCTATTTGTTCTGGCAGATAGTTTATCTATTGCATTAGGTTGGTCATCTGTTGCATTATACCGATGTTATTTCTATCTAATCTAAGTCTAATCTGTTGCAACAGTGGGAAGACCTGTTCGATAATTTTCAACAGATGACCTAAATTTTACAACATATGCCTAAATCTATTTGATAATTCCCAATAATTACGCTTGAATATCCATGTGCTCAACAACACCAAACCAGTACCAATAACAGCAACAATGTAGCATCTTCTTGCTCGATTTTATTTCTCTTCATAAGCCTTGACTCTTTTCAACAAACCTCATATTACCACCTAATTTCCATAAAAATAAAAACACAATTACAAAACAATTATAAGTCAATAATTAATCAACTAATTAAATAAAAAAATATACCTTTGAAATCTTACAAGTAAAAAAATCTGCGACCTGGATTTTATTGAGATCAAGAAGTCTTCAATAGAGCTTCATGACCGCACTTACAATATCAAAAATCTTTATCACAAAAAACAGTAAAAGATGCGCTCGACATTGTCAAGCTCGATTGGAAAAAAATAAAAAAAATGCAGAAATTAAATACCAAATGCAAATAATTTGAAGAATTTAGATAGATAAAGAAAAGATGATGATGAAGAAAAAGATTTGGGAATTTAGAGTTAAATTTTAGGAAGAAGATAAATATATAAGACAATGAAGGAAAAAATGACCGTTGCGGGCCAAGTCAGCAAAAATAGAGGTTTAACGAGCCTTGGTTGTGTGAATTACATGCAAGAAGCCAACAGGGAAAAAGGTGCCAAATTGACACATTTGATGTCTATTTTATTTTACGTGTTTAAAATGAACATTGTGTACTTGATGCCTATTTTATTTTAGGTGTTTTGAACTGAACACTGTAGATGGATTCTGCCTTTTTTTATTTCAATTCACTTTCACTTTTTTACATGTAGTGGCAATTATTTATGTCCAATTAAAGTTGAATTTTTATAATGTAACAGAATCTCCATCCGTTGTAACAGATATTCTACCTGTTCTGACATATAGTTTATTTGTTATTATAGGTTGGTCATCTGTTGCATTATGTTCATATTTCTATCTAAGTCTATCTGTTGCAACAGTGGGGAGACCTATTGATAAATTCCAATAGATTAACTACCTGTTGCAACATATGTCTAAATCTATTGATATTTTCCAACAGATAAGTCATTTGTTGCAACAGATACATTATCTATTGCAAAATTTGAATCTAGTATTCCATTTCAATTAATAAGTTCAAATCTAAGGAAAAGATAAAATTCATAGACAAAATAAAATAATTGAAGCCTTCAAAAATTAGCTGAAATAAATCAATGAATAAATGAAATGTAAAAAATTGTTATGGGTATAGATCTCAACAAATACATCAACAATTTAAGTATTGATGCCAAGGATTTCTAAGGATGGGTCAGGTTATTACTTTGAGAAACTCAAGCTATAATGAACTTCTCAATATAGACAAGTTGTTCTTCATCCGGTGCTATGAAATTCGGCTTTGGTCATTGTGGATCTTTATTATCGCTTATGTACAGTTTATGCACTTTCTGTTCTTCGTATTTCCATAGAAAGAGTAGCATATTGTCAATGATGTTCAGTAGTAGCTTCTACATCTACCTGAAATGCCAGAATTGGTTAATGTTAATCACGGAGATACTACAAAATGGAAAAGGATAACTCATCGGTTCTAGCAAATCAAACAGGTCTTCCTCCTATTTTAAATTGTTCCAAACATATTATATTTCAGTTGCAACAATGAATAAACTGTTGGGAAAAATTTCTACATGAGGAAGACTTGTATGATAATTTCCAATGGATGAACTATCTGTTCTAACATATGAGTCATCTGTTGCAGCAGATAGGTCATCTATTGGTACAAATAAAAATCGTGTGAAGAGCTATTTGATTTGATAAAACAGACGTTACATATGTCGCAACAGAAACTTTATCTTGTGCAACAATTTAGTCAACTGTTGCAACAGATATATATATATATATATATATATACATATATATATATATTTGTTTGATAATTTTCCGCAGATGTGTCATCTATTGAAATTAATATGTGTCTGTCTGTTACTTGGAACAAAAATATACATTCACCTTCTTCAGCTCGTGTTGCTCTCCTTTGGACATTGTACACTGCTCAGTGCAACACACGGACAGAGGAGTTGCAATTTTGCTTTTTTGGATGCTTGATAATGCCTTGAAAATCACTTTCCTTCTCCTCTTAGCCTTAATCTCTAATGGAGTGGATGGATATAAAATCCTCTTCGATGGAATGACACCTCATGTCATGACCCAAGCCGAGAACCTGGCTACGACAGGCATCCTGAACGATGAAGGCCCGAGCGCCTTTTACTCTCTGAAAATCATGCATATATTCATACACTATAAAGGACAACGTGGAAATCCTTATCAATACATAATCATAGTCATCATTATAATTCAAACGAATAATATGAAGTAAAATCCATAAACCTCTAATACCATCTAACATCACTCTGCGAAATCTCTAATAAAACAAAACCAACATCTTGTCTAGAACTAGTTCAAGACCCCAGTCGGACCATAACCACAAAACAAGATAACAAAGTATAAAGACTAGGCCCTCCGAAATAGAGAAGGCTCACCAACTGCAACTTCCGACACATATAAGTCTACTGCTGAACGGGACCCCGGGACTGTGCCTCAGATCCTAAAATAGGGGGGTCAATACATATGTACTGGTATATGAAATAAATCCAAAAAAATAGCATCTTTAATACATAATATAGATAAAAGCATTTCGTAAAACATTACATATAAGATAAGTAAACACCTGGGAATAATTTAGAATTATCAAAGGCTTTCTTGCAAACATGACTCAACACTTTGTTACTCTTCTAATCTAACTGGTCCACCCTACAAATCTGTACTTCCATGGGCTATATGGAATCAACCCTTGACTCGGCGGCCAAGCCTCCAATCCAGGTATGCCGTAAGGATTGGAGTTCTTAATAGTTTGGTATACCCCCTTACAAGTATACCGTGGCATCACCCCTACATGATGTCCAAATTATTATCTTTTTAGGATAATACCCTTATCGGCAACTACGGTTTCCAACAATGAACCCTTACACTCAAATACCTTCTTCAGGTAATCGACTAGCTCTCTTAAGCCCACTTTTTAGTTCTTCGGATAAAAAACATGATTCATACTTTCAAATCATTCAACATTTATTCTATCAAGGCCTATCACCATCGTGAATTGTCATACCCTGACCTGCAAGTCATTCATATCATATCAATTTCCCAGCCCACCTCATTTAAAATATGCAATCCTTCACTTAAATTCAATGAGTAAAGTTGTGGCAAGAAGACTCCATCTCATCTTGTCATAAACCATGTCAATTACAACAATAATAAGAAAGTTACTTTCAAAACACTAGTTCATGTATGTGAAATAATCCAAAATACAATTAGATCATATTGTCATACCAAGAGAGGGAAGTTGTTGTTCATGCTCTCAATCAAATATTTCAATATACATTTGGAAATACATGTATTCTTAGTTGTAATTCAAATCTTTATCAAAGAGTTCAAATCCAACGTATACTTTTGTCACGAAACCATAGTGCATATCATTCAAGCATCATCAAGAACCCCTTTAAAATCACGATTTTATATCATTAAATTTAGTAAAAATGTTAAAACTCATGCCCATGGGGTTTAAGGATAGTTCCACATACCTTAAGCTATTTAGTTCGAAGAATGGAACTCTATTCTTTACTCTTTTCTTGGGATCTTGTACTTAAAGATTGATTCCTTGCTTTCTTATTCTTGGAGGAAACCATAATTTGATCTTATTTTAGAGAGTGACGAGGGCGTTTTTTTATGCTATATAACTTATGAGGAATGATTAATAATGTTTTAGAGAGTGATTAAATCCATTGGGGAGGTTTTCTGAAGAGGAAAAGTACCAAAACACCCGTTTTAAATCATCCCACCTTCGGAACTTTGAATTTTGCCCGACGGCTTGGTTGACGGACTGTTAGGAGGGTGACGGACCATCACCTCGACCGTCGGGTCATGTCCAGTGACCAAAATCACTATTTTTTGGGTGAAAGAAGGGTTGATGGTCCGTCATTGACCTGACGGTCAGTCGGGTCGGCCATCGCACCCTTGGCAGATTGACACCTCTCTGTAAAATGGACATAACTTTTTACCCCGATATCGGATTAAGGAAAAACTGGTGGAGTTGGAAAAAGGACTCAAAAATCTTTCATTTGAAATATATTAAGCCCCCTAATTCTTTACATACGAAAAGTTCTGGTTGATGAAAGTTGACCCACGTTTCGTCGCTCACTAAAACTCAATCGATAGGGAAGCTTTCAACTCTTCTTTGAGTTAAGGGACCCCTATGATCTCAATTCATGCTCAACTAGATTTACACACTACATAACTAATTACCACACTACATTTTCCTAGTATTTATATGATTTTTGAACTATTACACATAGGAATGACGGTTTACATTCTAGCCCAAAATGCGGATGTTACATTATCCCCCCTTGGGATCATTCATCCCCGAATGTTGACTCGGGACACAACAAGCATGATTTTAAGAACTAAATAGAAGAAAAAGAGTAGTATAGTATTTGTACCTTCTAAATCATCATCCATGGCTTCAAAAATAGTCAGGTACCTCTCACGCATATCATCTTCTAACTCCCAAATGGAGTCATATTGGTTTCGAGACCTCGGAAGCCCTGTGATGAAATCTGTATTGATCATATCCCATTTTCACATAGGCAAGGCTATCTCCTGGGAAGTACCATCTGGTCTCAAATGTTCCACTTTGACTTGTTGACAATTCAAACACATAGAAACAAAACCAGCAACATCACGTTTCATATTGTTCCACCAATAAATTGTCATAAGATCATGATTCATTTTGTAGAGCCTGGGTGAACAACATACCTCAAAGTGTGAGCCTCACCAAGAATTCATTCCCACAATCTATCCATATTTGGCATACCAAGCCTACCCTGATACCTTAAAATCCTATCACTTCTTATTTCAAAAGCCATCAACTTCTATGGACCAACATCTTTTTTAATCTGCATCAAGATGGGGTCTTCGAACTATTTTTCTTTAACTTTAGCACATAGAGAAGATTTAGTTATCTCATGAATGATTACTCCTCCATCTTTGGAATACAAAAGTCGAACTCCTAGATTTGCAAGCCGGTGAATATCTTTCACCATCTCTTTTTCTCTTTCTCAACATAAGAAATACTGCGCTGCTAAGGGCGTCAGCTACTATATTTGCCTTTCCCAGATGATAGTTCAGGCTCATATCATTATCCTTCAATAATTATAACCACCGCCTTACCTGAGATTAAGTTCTTTCTGAGAGAAAACATACTGCAAACTTTTATGGTCAGTAAATATATCAACATGTACACCATACAAATAATGGCACCATATCTTAAGTGCGAACACCACTGCTACCAACTCCAAGTCATGGGTAGGGTAATTTTGCTCGTGCACCTTCAACTGACTAAATGCGTAAGCTACTACCGTACCATGCTGCATAAGGTGCGGTAAACAACAAATTTCTCAAAGGGACGCATCACAGTAAACAATAAAACCCTTTGTACCTTCAAGAAGAGTCAAAACAGGTGCGGTAGTCAACTTATCTTTCAGTTTCTCAAAGCTACTTTCACACGAGTCAGACCACTCAAATTTCACCTTTTTTGCGTCAACTTGGTAAGTGGATCAGTTATGGAAGAAAAACTTTCCTTGAACCTCACGTAATACCCTGTCAAACCCAAGAAGCTCCGAATATCGGTTGGAGTCATGGGTCTAGGCCATTTTCTCACTGCCTCAATCTTTTGGGGATCAACCTAAATTCCCTCAATAGATACAATATGCCCCAAGAATCAATAGCACTAAGCCAGAATTCACACTTGGAAAATTTTGCATATAATTTATGATCTTTCAGGGTCTGAAGGATAATTCAGAGGTAACTGGCATGATCTTCCTCATTCTTGGAGTAAACTAAGATGTCGTCAATGAAAACTATGACAAACAGGTCTAGAAACTGATGGAACACCCTATTTATTAGGTCCATGAAAGCAGCAGGGGCATTAGTCAGTCTGAAGGACATAACTAAGAACTCATAATAGCCATATCAGGTTTGGAAAGCCGTTTTGGGAATATCGGCCTCCTTAACCTTCAATTGATGATACCCCAAACAAAAGTCTATCTTTTAGAAACATTTGGCACCCTGAAGTTGGTTAAAAAGATCATCTATTCTAGGAAGAGGGTATTTATTTTTAACAGTGACCTTATTTAGCTGATGGTAGTCTATACACATACGGAGGGAACCATCTTTCTTACGCACAAAGAGTACAGGTACACCCTAGAGATAAACACTAGGATGGATAAATCCTTTGTCAAGAAGATCTGTTAGTTGTTCTTTTAACTCCTTTAATTTTGCAGGATCCATTCTGTATGGCGGAATAGAAATAGGACGGGTGTCCAGCAATTAATCAATGCCAAAATCTATTTCCCTATTAAGTGGTATCCCTGAGAGATCATCGGGAAAGACTTCTGGAAATTCATTAACCACAAGGACAGACTAGAGAAAAGGAACTTTGATATTAAAATCTTTGACCTGAACAAGATGATACAGACAGCCCTTTGAGATAAGTTTACGGGCTTTGAGATATGATATAAAAGAACCTACCCCTTCCACTCTATCATTGGTTCATTCAGAAAGGAGAAAATGACTGTCCGAGTTCTACAATCTAATGTGGCATAGCACGAATGGAGCCAATCCATCCCCAAGATAGCATCAAAGTCAACCATATCAAGATATACAAGGTCTGCCACAGTATCACGATCACAAATAGACACAATAAAATTTCCATATACTCTTCTAGCCACAATAAAGTCAGCAATAGGAGTAGAAATAGAGAAGGGTTCCAGAATATACTGGGCTCAAAACTAAAACTGAATGCCACATACGGGGTCACATAAGACAAGGTAGACCCGGGATCAAGTAACACATACACATCATGGGAGAAAATTTGTAATATACCTGTGACCACATCTGGTTATGCCTCTGCATCCTGGCAATTACTCAGCGTATATAACCGATTGTGACCGCTCCCGATAGCTGAAGTAGAAACCTTGGGTGGTGGTCGTGGTGCTGAGGAATTTTCTTAGGACTTAACGCCCAAAGCATTTCCTCTAACTGTAAGGCAATCCATCTTGAAATGACATGTCTTCCCATAAGTATAACACACCTGATCATGATAGATATACCTTCCCATATAGTTCTTCCTATAAGTACCGCAACGAGGATAATGCCTGAATGACTGGGCCACACTCCCATATGACTGAGCACCCTGCACTCCTGGCCCATTGTTAGGCTGTAAATTCTGAAATCGAGGATCAACAGGAGGTATGCGCACTGGGGTGCTAGCCGAAGATTGAGTATTACTCCAAAACTTCTTTTTAGTCCACCTGTTTCCCCAATTACCACCCTGTTGTTGATTGTTATTCTGCTTCGTAGATCCAACCCTCTTAGCCTGCTTATCTCCCCCCTTTACTTTAGAAACCCTCTTCTTTTACTTCTCAGCCTATTGCATATGAAGGGACAATCTGGAGAAATCCAAATTTCTATTCAGTATTGCCCCTCTGCATTCCAATGCCAAATCATCCGAGAGACTGGATGCAAACTTCCTCATGTGAGCCCTCATGTTCCCGCCAATTTCAGAGCATAACTTGATAACTGGTTGAATTTTAGGGTGTACTCCTTAACACTCATCTTCCCTTATTTCAGGTTCATAAACTCCTCAACCTTGGACTCTCTCAGTTCTTGGGGAAAGAATCGATCCAAAAATGCTTCCACAAACTCGCCCTACACAGAAGGCTCAACATTATTTCCCCTTGAATCTTCCCATTTTTTATACCACTGATTGGCCACATCCTTCAACTGGTAGGTCGCCAGTTCAACTCTTTCCACCTCATTCGCATGCATAACCCGAAAGATTTTCTCCAGCTTATCAACGAACCCTTATGGGTCCTACTCAACCATTGTACCCATAAACTTAGTTGATATTCAATCTTATGAACTGACCAACCAGTTTAATCTCAAATGCACCAAATACAGACCTCACATCTTCAGACTGTCGGGCCTGAGAAGCCACCAACTAAGCTATCATATGCATCGATAGTCTAAACTCTGCATATGATACTTCTCTCTGGGGAGGTTGAGTACAATTTATTCCAGACTGGGGAGCCCTAGGTGCCCTGGGTGGGCTAGTCTGAATAGTAAGGACTCTCGAAGTAGCAACAAACTTAGGAGTATGATCCCTATTACGTATCATCATCCCATGGGTAGGGCGGACATCCTCATCTTGGGAATTCTATTCGTCGGAGCTATGGGGAGGCATGATATCATTCTGAAATATAAGAAATCATTTGTTAGAGGACATTCAGACTCTACAGCATGAACTAAATCACAAAAGAAAGAAGGCATTCCTAAACGCCATGTAGCCTCCTACATTTAAGTGTAGCGCGCTACACACCTATAAATAGGACTCTACCCGATGCGATTTCGCAGACACCCTGGGACCATGAACTGTGATCTAATATCAAGTTTATCACGACCCGAGCCAAGACCCTGGTCACGATGAACATCCTGAACCATGAAGGCCCGAGCACCCTTTACTCTCTGAAAATCATGCACATATTCATAAACTATAAAGGACAATGCGGAAATACATATCAAAACGAAATCATGGTCAATATTATAATTCAAATGAATAATCTGAAGTAAAATCTATAAACCTCTAATACCATCTAACATCACTCTGCGAAATCTCTAATACATTAAAACCAACATCTTGTCAAGAACTGGGACAAGGCCCCCAATCAGACCATAACCACAAAATAAGATAACAAAGTATAAAGACTAGGTCCTCCGAAATAGAGAAGACTCACCAACTGCAACTTCCGACACATACAAGTCTACTGCTGAACGAGAACTCGGGACTGTGCCTCAGATCCTAAAATAGGAGGGGCAATACATATGTACTGGTATGTGAAACAAATCCAAAAAAATAGCATCTTTAATACACAATATAGATGAGAGCATTTCATAAAACATTACATATAAGATAAGTAAATACATGGGCATAATTTAGAATTTTCAAAGGCTTTCTTGCAAACATGACTCAACACTTTGTTACTCTTCTGAGCTAACCGGTCCACCCTACAAATCTGTACTTCCATGGGATATATGGAATCCGCCCTTGACTCGGCGGCCAAGCCTCCAATCCAAGTATGCCGCAAGGATTAGAGTTCTTAATAGTTTGGTACACCCCCTTACAAGTATACCGTGGCATCACCTTTACATGAAGTCCATATTACTCCCTTATAAGGATAATGCCCGTATCAGAACTATGGTTTCCAGCGATGAGCCCTTACACTCAAACGTCTTCTTCAGGTAACCGACTAGCTCTCTTAAGCCCACTTTTTAGATCCTAAAAAAAACATGCTTCATACTTTCAAATCATTCAACATTTATTCTATCAAGGTCCTATCATCATCGGGTATCGTCATACCCTGACTTGCAAGTCATTCATATCATATCAATTTCACAGCCCACCTCATTCAAAACATGCAATCTTTCACTTAAGTTTAATGAGTAAAGTTATGGTAAGAAGACCCCCTCTTATCATGTCATAAACTATGTAAATTACAACAATAATAATAAGAAATTTACTTTCAAAATACTAGTTCATGCATTTGAAATAATCCACAATACAGTTAGATCATACTGTCATACCAAGAGAGGGAAGTTGTTGTTCATGCTCTCTATCAAATCTTTCAATATACATTTAAAAATAAATGTATTCATAGATGTAATTCAAATCTTTATAAAAGAGTTCAAATCCAATGTATACTTTTTTCAAAACAAAACCATAATGCATATTATTCAAGCATCATCAAGAACCCCATAAAAGTCACAATTTTATATCTTTAAATTTAGTAAAAACATGAAAATCATGCCCATGGGGTTTAAGGATAGTCCCACATACCTTAAGTTATTTAGTTCAAAGAATGGAACTCTAGTCTTGACTCTTTTCTTGGGATCTTGGACTTAAAGATTGATTCCTTGCTTTCTTATTCTTGGAGGAAACCCTAGTTTAATCTTGTTTTTAAGAGTGAAGAGGAAGTTTTTGATGTTGTATAACTGATGATGAATGATTAATAATGTTTTAGAGAGTGATTAAATCTATTGAGGAGGTTTTCTGAATAGGAAAAGTACCAAAACAACCCTTTTAAATCATCCCGCCATCGGAACTTCAAATTTTTCCGAACGGCTTAGTTGATGGACTGTCAGGAGGGTGACGGACCATCACCTCGATCGTCGGGTCATATAGAGTGACTGAAATCATTATTTTTAGGGCGATGGAAGGCTTGACAGTCTGTCGGGTTGACCGTCGCACCCTTGATAGATTGACACCTCTCTGTAAAACGAGCATAACTTATTACCCCGATATCGGATTAAGGCAAAACCAGTGGCATTGGATAGAGGACTCAAAAATACTTAATTTGATATATATTAGTCCCCCTAATTTGTTATATATGAAAATTTATGGTCGATGGAATTTCACCCAAGTTTAGAAGCTCACTAAAACTCAATCGATAGAAAAGCTTTCAACTCTTCTTTGCGTTAAGAGACCCCTATGATCTCAATTCATGATCAACTAGATTCCCACACTACATTATTGATTACCACACTATATTTTTCTAGTATTTATTGGATTTTGGAACTATTATTCGTAGGAATGACGGTTTACATTCTAGACCAAAATGCGGGTTGTTACACCCCTCTTAGATGTCAATTTTTTTACAGAAGTAGTTAATGCATTAATAGAAATAATCACTACATCATGTTTCATCCTGCAGTCTTGATATTTGCATGCAAAACATTTGCTGGGGGAGGCAAAATCTGTATAAACTATATGATCATACTCAAAATAATTTATTTTAAATAATATAAGAGGAGCATCATCAGCAGCACCACTACCACCACCAACAACTCCATCACCACTAAAACCATCAACAACAACATGCCCACTCTCCAAAATTATTTTTCTTGTAATGGTTGTTGCTCCAAACAATTCTATTTTTATTCTGTCAATGACCTTAGGGTCCGATAAAGTTTGCACAGACCGTAAAGTAAGAAAAAATAGTATCTTCAACTCTCGATTGGTCAAAAATAGCGACGGATGCACAATCTAACATAAATCATTACATATATTAGAATGACGATTAGATCATTCAAAAATTTACTAATTAAAATAAATACTTAATTATAATTATACTTACTGCATCCTTCGGGGGGTTGAAGAGATTAAGAAATTTTGTATTTTTATCAGTGTTGGCCGACAACCATCTCAAGATTCTTGGACAGAAAACTTCTTCCTGTTAGTTCACTTATTGTGTCAAATAAGGAATGTCTTCAAACTCCCAAGCCTATAAAATAATGCCAATAAATCAAAATCATTATTGAGTAAAAAAAAATTAATGATATCATAAAAAAAGAAAGAAATATTTACCATGAAAGCCCATGGAAAGCCATATAAGTTGACTGTCTTTGACGCTAACGGAGTCACCAAATATTTGACAACCCCAAGGATAGTTGTTAAACACCCTAAGATCCCCGAAGATCCTTATTAAACCAACGCTTAAGTTGCTATTAACGTTTCTCTCTCAAAGAAAATTATGTGCAAACCAAACCAAGCACAATAACTGTTTGTGCTTATTTGAAAGTCCTTTACCTTTCAACGCTTCTATCAAATTTTTATTTTTGAAGCTTTGACTAACAATGGACACCGGTTCATCACGATCACACAACTTTTCTTTGCCTTTTTTGGGTGCGTGGGGCACTTTTTTGGGTTAGAATAGGTATAACTTGATAAGGAGGATAAAATTTTAGTCTAGTAACTATGACAAACTCCTTCCAACCATAACAAACAGGCATACCACAATAATTTATCCACAACTCATCCAGCTTATCTTTGTTTTCATACATAAACCTACGCTTGAGAAGTTCCTATACCATTTTCATTTGGAAACGCGCATTGTTGTCCTCTGACAAATCAAGATATTTTCCAAAGCAGTTGTCCCTAAAATAAGTATCCAATTTTTGTTCTCGAGTATTTTTCTAAAGGCATCGAAAGATTTTTCCCATGGCTGACTTAACCACGAAATCACTCGTTAAATCTGTGGCACCATCGCACTGCATTCTCACAGGATAACGATCAAAGCTGAAGGTTTTGACCAACTTTTCGGTGGAAGGGTTATTAGCATTTGGATCATCTCTTTTGAAATATTCCTCCTCCCTGTGTTCATTATATTCTGCTCCTGATTGAGATAACGCTTGTAAAGCAAGCTCATAGAGTGGTGGATGTAACCTAGCTGCTTCACTTGTTCCTTTACTTAGACTTGATTCAATTTTTATTCTTTTGGGAGCCATATTATCTAAAATTAATAGGAACATAAAATAATATATTATAGTTGATTAATGTATCATTAAAAAGGATAACAGTAAATCTAACAAGCAAAATAGTAAAATAACAGTTCCAACAGATCATTGATCTATTGCACCAGGTAGTATATCTGTTGCAGTATATAACCAACTTGTTGAAGTGGATGAATAATTTGTTACAACAATACAAAATGTATCACTCGTCTTTTAAAATAGATGAATGATCTATGCAACAGATCATATATTGTTGCAACATATGAGTGATCCGTTGGAACAGTTAAATAACCTATTGCAATAGATGAGTAATTTGTTGCAACCATACAAAACATATCACTAATTTATTGAGAAAATGAATAGTCTGTGCAGCAGATCACACATCTGTTACAACATCATCTGTTGTAACATATGAGTGATCTGTTGGAATAGTTAAATGACTTGTAGCAACGGCTAATTAAATTATTGAGATAATACAAAATATATCACTCATTTGTTGAGAAAGATGAGTGGTCTGTGCAACAGATAACACATCTATTGCAACATAAAAGTGATCTGTCAGAACAGTTAACTAACCTGCGGCAACGGATGAGTAATCTGTTGCGATAATATAAAATATATAACTCATCTATTGAGCAAGACGAACGGTCTGTGCAACAGGTCGCACATCTATTGCAACACATGAGTGATATGTTGGAACAGCTATCAGCGATCAATATTATTTAGATTTCTTCCAACAGAAGGGTCGTTTATCACTGCATATGAATGATCAGTTGGAAAAATAAAGTCTTGGACATGTCCTGTTGGAAGATTTGATAGGATTTTATCCAACAAGAGGTTCATCTGTTGCATCAGATCTTTAATCTGATGGTTCCTCCTTTGCAACAAATGGTTAATCTGTTGCATCAAATTTTTTATCCGATGGTTCCTCTGTTGCATCTGATAGTAAATTTGTTGAATCAGATAGTTAATCTTTTGCAACATATGGTTAATCTGTTGCATCAGATAGTTAAATTATTGCATCATATGATAAATCTGTTGGATTAAATTTTTTATTCGATGGTTCCTCTGTTACATCAGATGATTAATATGTTGCATTAGAATTTTAATCTGATGGTTCCTTTGTTGCATTAGATAGTTGATCTGTTGCAACAGATGTTTAATATGTTGCACCAGATGAATAATCTATTTGAGAAAAATAACAATAGCACGATTTTGTTCAACAGAAACAACAGTAATATCACCATTTTTACCAAGAACAACAGTAAAACAAATCAACCTAAATTGTTGTTTTGTTTGTATAAACATAAACAACAAAAATCAAACTTCAAAAAAATGCAACAACCAATAAAAAATCATAATTCACTTCGGAAAGAGAAGAGAAAAATACTAGAAATTAGAATTTATTCAGATTGCATTTCAAATTAAAGCAACAAATATTTAAATTGTTAACCAAAAACTATAAGAGAAGTTGGCTATAGTTCCTCGTTTTCTTCAAAACTAAAAAGGCCATAATTTTTTACATGTGAAAGAAAAAAAGGAACGATGAAGAATTCAAAGTTGTTGTGTCCGGAGAGCAAGGTTGTCACGTCGATTGAAGGTTGAAGTCGAAAAGAAACTCAAAACCCAACTATTTGTCGTCGGAGGTTAAAGTCGTCGAGGATTGAAAAGAGAAATTTGCAGAACATTGGTTGGAGAGAATTGAGAGAAGCTGTCGCGAGAGAAAGGAGAGAGACTGGTTGATTTGGATTGAAGGGGGGTCTGGGTTGGGTTGATTTGTATTTTTAAAAAGATTAGAAAGTTTTGAAAATATTAATCAAGTCCACAATTAACTTAATCAAGTTTCCTAATGATGTTTGACCTTTTAAGTTGGTCAATGTCACCAATCCTTCATTCAAGACTTAAAAAATACCTTTTCTTTAATTTTCCCTAGTTATTATGTAAAGGCAAAATAATCTAATAAAACCATGTTGATATGAGACGGAATTTGCATAAATGAATGAACAACAAAAATAATAATAAACAAAAACACGGAATAGAAACTTTATTACTAAGAACAAGAAATTGAGATAAAAGATTTAAGCAAGACACAAGAATGAGATCTAATAGGCAACTATGGCTATATAAAATCAAGCCTTCCTATTAAGAATCCAAACAAACACTTATACTATTGAAACACCCTCAAGAGGAATGATATCCCCAAGCAAGCAATCCTCTTAATATTCAATAGCAACAAAGGTCATTGCCTCAACTCTCACAAGAATTTTTCTCATCAAAATATCAATAATCAAAGTCTACTCGAATAATTATAAAAATACCCTTAATAAAATAAGGGTCTTCTATAACATGAGGTTTGGATGTCAAGAATAGTTACTTTGTGTCCATGACCTCTTTCTCTCCTTTTCGCCTTTCTTTCTTATATTTCCTTTTTAGCATATTCTCGAGCTTCTAACTCTTCATTCTATAATATTAATGAAATTCGACTTGCATCACCTATACTTATATGCATTTGTATTCTGGACTCTCCAGCTGCTCACTCCTTTGTCAACCGAATCTCAAAATCATCAAAACACAAAATTTTTAACCTTTTTCTCATTTGATTAATGTGCTTATGATACAATTGAGTCCACATCATTAAAAACGACAGATAGGAAATTACAAGTTAAAACTCTAAAACCTTCTAGTTCGTTTTGCTCAAGAAACCCCCATACTTTTCTCACCCTTGTTTCTCCTCTTCACTTCCACAATCTTAGTAGCTGTTTGGCTATGAAAACTAAAATTTTTCGGAGTTGGAGTTGAAATTGGAGTTGGAGTTATGTTTGGCCATGTCTTTTTAGATTTTTTTTTTTTTTGACTTTTGAAAAAACTTTTTTAAATATGCTTTTATGCCCCAACTTTTACAAACTATCAAAATCACCCAACTAAAAACAGAAATGTATTAACAAATCACTGCTTCTTATTTTTTAGGTAACAAATATTATCTTTCAAACATATTTATTCTTTTTGAAATTTATTTCCTTTATTTTCCATTCCTAAAAAATAGAAAATGATGAGTTGTTATTAAATTTTAAGGTGCCGCTAATTTATTTCTTTAATTTTCTATACATAAAAGATTTTACTGTGTGTTAATAAATTATTTTTATGTAAAACATACTTTGCATATTTATGGTGATACAAGATCGACAAGGAAGAAACTAACACACACCAAAATAGTCCATGATTTGAAGAACCGAGAACCTCTTTTGGTGACCCCTCTCGGATTCACTACACAATAACAATACAAGCACGATAACAACAAGATTCTAAGGTGTTCAACACCTATAATCAGCGAGACACAAACTAAGATTACAACAGAATAACAAGAATTAAAATGACACAATAAGGTCTCGGGTTTGGACACCCAAAACCGAGAATGAACACAACAACAATAATAAGATAGAATGATAGATAACTTGACACCCAATGCGCAAACACTATGAACCAAAGTGTATATTGAACACTAAGACCCAAGAATTCATACAAATAACATCAAGTTCTTACGGTGACCTCAAGGGAACGGAATCCCCAAGCAACCAACATTTCAAAACAAGCAACCAACACAAGTGATTCCACACTTGTCACAAGTGATATCCACACTTGTATGAACACTCTCAAAGAGCTCTCAAAATATCATCTAAATTATGACAAAATGACCTAACATGTTCTATTTATAGCCTAGGTTTCAACTTAATACAAAAAGACTAGAATGCCCTTAATGAGCCAAGTCAAAGGGGAGGCCTTGGAGTGTGCATATTGGATGGCTTTGGAGTGTTGGGACTTGTTCTCTACACTTCAAAGTTTGTCCCATTGGTTGGGCAGCCACCCGAGCTCGAGTCTTTACGTATTGGTCCACAATCACGATTGTACTTGTATCATATAGTATATTATATCATATACCATAAATATATAAATATGCTTAGTAAATTTCTTTATACTTTGTATATTTATATATGTGTGTACATGGTATAAACTTCATATATAACATACTTTGTATTTATGTTTCTTAATACTTTGTATATTTATATATATGTGTATATGGTATATACATGGTATAAACTTTATATATAACATACTTTGTATATTTCTGTTATAAATATAATACTTTTATATATTTATGGATATAAATATAATACTTTGTATATAGAGATACCAAATATTATGGTATATAAAGGTAGCAGTTGCAGTTTAAGGTATAAATTTATTAAATTGGACATATTTTTTATGAAAAATATGTATCACCGATTTATGTTTTTAGCATATATATGGTATAAACTATTTATATTTGAATAGTATAATAAAGATGTATAATATATATATAATCAAATTAAAAATGAGAATAATTTGTGGTAGTAGTAAACTAATCTGCTACAACTTTATTAATTCCATAAATATAGAAAATGATTATCCATTATTTAATTACACAACTACAATTCCTTAAATGTCTGTATCACAACAGAAAAATTATTATTATTATTATTATTATTATTATTATTATTATTATTATTATTATTATTATAGTAATTAGGATCGTTAACAGTAAAATAATGTCTTAAATAAGCGAGAAAAATAAATAAGGGAGAAAAATAATGATGAGAGAGAAAAAGAGATACTATATATTAATTAGGATAGCATTAAGTTTGAAATTATAATTATCTTATTATTTAAAACTGCTATATACGTAATATTGAAAAAGTAATATTATTCATGTAATTAAGTGTTAGGAGTGTTTTATGTAAAAATTTAAAAGATTGGGATTATATGTAATAATAATAAAAGTTAGAATTGGAGTTGAAAAATTTGGAAAGCACCTAAAACCTGTTTTCCCTTTTCAGAAAAAAAATTTGGAATTGTTTTCCGAATTTTCATGACCAAACACCATGATTTTCAATTCCAAAAAAAATTTCTGAAAAAAAGGAAAAAATATCCAAGGCCAAACAGGCCATTATTCATTTTTTAAGGTGAGTGTAATTTTCAATCTCTCTTTATAAGTTTATTAACCTAAAATAATATTTTCGTATTTTCACAGTATTTGGTTAATTATTTTCATGTAGATATACAGTGAAGACAAATTGAACACGATGATACAGATGCCATCGATGGAATGACGAACGAAGAAACGAGTGAAAGTGAAGATGTTTATTATGTAGTAATTGCTTTGACGAAAATTGCATAGCTAGTACTCAGCAGGCAGAATGTCTTATTTTCGGGTTTAGACCAATAATTTTTGTCTGATTCTTTTGGAAATTTTGTTTTTCTTAATGCTTGATGTAATTGGAGAAAGATTAATCTTTTTTTTTGGGTGTTTGATGAAATTGGAGGAAGTTCAATTATTTTCTTAGATGTTTGATGAAATTTGAGAAGGTTTAATTTTATTTCTTTGGTGTTTGCTGAAAATTGAAAAAGATCATTTTTTTCTGAGTGTTTGAAGAAAATGTATTACAGTATTATTTTTTTCTTTTTGAGTGTTTAATGAAATTGCAGAGACATAAATTTTTTTTTTATTTCTTGGTGTTTGTGGTCATGTCAAAAGATTAAGGAGGAGGAGAAGGTGTTGAGTTCGAAAGTATAAAACTAATGAGAGAGAAAAATTTTTCCTAAATGAAATTTTTAATAGATTACATTATGAATGCTATTGTGTTATGGTATGAGAGGGAGTCTTCTATTTATAAATATCCAAAACCTTTCCTTTTAAAAAGAGGTTTATAAATTTATATTTTTTTTTCAGAAACGTAAAAGTAATTATGGTATTACTTTTATTTTCCTTCTAAAAAAAATAAAATTTAAATTTGGTAAGAAAATCAGGACAAAAACCCTAACAAATCTCCTTTTTTTTTTACTTGATTTTCTGCAAAATATTCTTGATCCTTCTTCTTCTTGTGCATAATCTTCATTCTTCACTGTTTGACATACTTTAAAAATGGAGCTTTTGGGTTAAAAGTATATGAGCCCTTTTTGGGTTAAAAATATTAAAGTCTTTTGTAAGGTTAAAAGTAAACTTTATTTTCAAATATGTAACAACAGGATTGTTGAAAATATGATTGATAATTATTTCCACGTGTAGTTTTATTTTGATAAAATATCTTCACTATCATCAAATTGGTTGCAACTTTAATCTCAACATGTCCTTAAGCTGAACCATATGATCATTGAACCATGGTCTCTTATACTACTTATTGAGTTCAAAATAAAGAGGGTGTCATGCGTAAGCTTTAAAATTTGCAAATCATAGAGATATAAATCAGATGACAAAGAAAACAATACTAAAAACATAATATTATTGTATGATTTGGTCAATTGGCCTACATATAAAACCTAATATTAAAAAAACATAAAACTAATGAGAGAGAAAATCTTCCCCTAAACAAAACTCTTTAAACACTAAATTGTGAATACTATTATGTTATGGTATGAGAAGGGGCTTCTATTTATAGATGTCTAAAACCGTTCCACTTAGAATGAGGTTTGCTAAAATATGAAAAAATTTTATAGTTTTCTTTCAGAAAATGTAAAAGTAATTATGGTATTACCAATATTTTTCTTTCAAGAAAATGTAAAACTTAATTTTGATAAAAGAATCAGGGCAAAAATCCTAACAGAAGGCTATGCAAAAAGAGATTATTGAAGAGAAAAGTTACTAGTTGATAGGCATATATATACAAGTTAAATGGTACAAGTGAATGAGCAATAGAAATTTGAAAAAACAATTGATAACTACATGAGTATAAGGAGAAGCAGAAGAAGAAAAATATAAATAAAAAAAGTTACGGAAGAAATTTGGAGAGAGATAATCAAGTTAGAGACGAAAAGGAGCTCAAATTTTGATCAATGATGGTGTTAGAATAATTGGGGAAGAAGATGAGCATTATGAATAACAAAAGTGGTGAATTTTATTTTTTAAGAAGACGTTATGTACCTAAAATGTGTATACTACAAGCACTTTTGATGGGTTTAAGAGTTCAGTTAGCAACGGAGTGAGTATGAGGATTCAGAATACAAAATATAAGTATAGGATCTACGCATCTTGCAATCATTTTGCCTTATATGAAAGTTTTTTTGGTTTTCAAGATATTCCCACAGCCGGCAGTCGTGAGACTAATCCTTCGTTCCTACGATCAACGCATTAAACAGTAAAAAACTGGCCATAAAATTTTTTCCATTCACCAGAGGTAAGAACGGCCTTATATGAAAGTTGACTTATCTTTTAGTTATATTATGTGGCTTTAGTTAAATTCTTCTTTTATTGTTTTGTTGAAGCATTTTTAATACATATTCCACTTACTTTTAATAATTTTAGTACAATTTTATTTTTTTTTGATGATTTATTTCTTTTAAAAAATATTTATTTTTAATTATACAAAATTAATGAATTTGTGGGACTTACGTCCTTTGCTTTGGGGCTTACACTCGCCCCGAAGTTTACGCCTCATCTAAATAAAACATTTTACTTTGCAAGTCTGTCTTTAAAAATGCTGATCATGAATAGGCTTAATTTAAAATCTCATATCATTGCGCAAATTTAAACCTTACACATTTGGCATCGAAAAATAATTCATCAATTAGTAAAACTAAACAGAGCCGAGTAAAACATTAGGATTACTTCTTGTTTTAGACATTATTGGGCTATTTTTAGTGTAAAATTCCATTCGCTTTTTCTGTAAATGTGAACTTGGAATATCGCCACATTATGATCTGCCTGTTGGAGCCCATAGCTCAACCACTGCCATTACAGACACCTAATGATTCTCTTCATTTCAGACCTTCTAAGCTTCCCTGTAACAAATCAAACTCACCTGGCCCGACCCATTTCTCTCCTTTGGACAACCTTTTAAGTTCAAGCAGCTATGCTTCAGTTCTTGATTCCTGCAAATGTCCCAGGTTGGGTAAACAAGTCCACGCACAAGCACTCAAAAATGGGTTTCATGGACACGAGTTTGTTGAAACTAAGTTGCTTCAGATGTACGGTAAATGCGGTTGTTTTGATGATGCAGTCCAACTGTTCGACAGAATGCGTGAAAGAAGCTTGTATTCTTGGAATGCAATTATTAATGTCTATTTAAGTAATGGGCTTTATGAGGAAGCGTTTGGGTGTTTTGGGGAGGTGAGATTTGAGGAGTTTGAATTGGAGTTTTTCTTGTTCCCGGTTGTGCTGAAGATTTGTTGTGGTTATGGTGGCGTTGAATTTGGGAAACAGTTACATGGTACGGTGATAAAGTACGGATTTGCAACTAACGTTTACGTGGGCAATGCTTTGATTGATATGTATGGAAAATGTGGGAGTTTGGATAATGCGAAAGAGGTTTTGAGTAATATGTCGAAGAGGGACTGTGTTTCTTGGAATTCAGTTATTACTGCTTTTGCTGTCAATGGAATGTTAAACGAAGCGCTTGAAGTTTTTAATAGGATGTCTGTTGAGGACCATTTAAGTCCAAATTTTGTTTCTTGGAGTGCTTTGGTAGGTGGACTTTCGCAGAATGGATACGATGAAGAGGCCATTGAATATCTCTATCAAATGCAAGCGGCTGGATTCCAGCCAAATGCGCAAACATTGGCAAGTGTGCTTCCTGCTTGTGGTAGATTGCAAATGCTATATTTGGGGAAAGAAATTCATGGATATCTCACTAGACATGAACTGATGTCTAATTCTTTCGTTGTTAATGGCTTAATTGATGTGTATAGGAGGTGTGGGGATTTGGAGAATGCCCTCTTAGTATTTTCAATGTATTCGATGAAAAATGATGTCTCTTACAACACCATGTTAGTGGGATACTTTGAGAATGGAGAGATTTCAAGGGCGCGAGAGTTGTTTTATCAAATGGAACGTGAAGAGAAGTGTAAAGATGTAATTTCATGGAATTCAATGATTTCAGGTTATGTAAACAACTTTAAGTTTGATGAAGCTCTGGATATGTTTCACCGGGTAATGTGGAAGGAAGAAATTGAAGCAGATTCGTTCACACTTGGCAGTGCCCTTGCTGCTTGTGCTGATATGGGTTTGTTACGACGTGGGAAGGAGATACATTCCTATGCAATTGCTAGGGGTCTGCAAACAGATCCTTTTGTTGGTGGGGCACTTGTAGAATTGTATAGTAAATGCCTGGACGTTGGTGCTGCTCAGAAAGTTTTTGATGAGGTAAATGAGAGGGATATATCAACATGGAATGCTTTGATATCTGGCTATGCTCGCACTAACGATATGGTTAGTGTTGAATACACTCTTGAGAAGATGAAGGCAGACGGATTTGATCCAAATATCTACACTTGGAACGGTATTATTGCTGGCCGTGTTGAGAATGCCCATAACGAGTCAGCTTTGCAGTTGTTTTTGGACATGCAATCCTCAGGTTTGAGACCTGATATTTACACGATTGGAACAATATTACCCGCCTGCTCAAGGTTAGCAACTCTTGACCGTGGAAAAGAGATTCATGCTTATGCAATTAGGTTTGGATATGATTCAAATACCCACATAGGATCAGCTGTTGTGGACATGTATGCGAAATGTGGATGTGTCAAGCATGCTAGACTGGCTTATGATAACATTACAAAGTATAACTTGGTCACGGAGAATGCAATGCTTACAGCATATGCTATGCATGGATATGGGGAGGAAGGAATTGCATTTTTCCGTAGAATACTCAACAATGGATTCATACCAGACGATATAACCTTCTTGTCGGCTCTTTCTTCGTGTGTCCATGCAGGACTAGTGGAGACTGGGGTTGAATTCTTCAATCTGATGAGATCTTATGATGTGAAACCAACGTTAAAACACTACACGTGCATGGTTGACCTTTTAAGTCGAACAGGTATGCTAACTGAAGCATTGAAGGTCATTAACGATATGCCTTGGGATCCTGATACAGTGATCTGGGGTGCTTTGCTTGGGGGCTGTGTCATCCATGGGAATCTAGAGGTAGGTGAAATTGCGGCAAACAAGCTCATCGAGCTAGAACCAGGAAATACAGGGAACCATGTCATGGTAGCAAATTTATACGCTTCTGTAGGCAGATGGGATAATCTTGCCAAAATAAGACAAGTCATCAATGAGAGAAAAATGCACAAAAATCCTGGATGTAGTTGGATTGAAGATAAAGGTGAAACACACGTATTTGTAGCATGTGATACATCCCATCAAAGAACAGATGAGATTTATGAAATACTAAATATATTGACATCACAAATAAGAGGAGAAAACTAGAGAGCATTGTACTTTTGTATAGAAGAAACAATTTACAATAAATTCACATTGTGATATTGTAATGTCGCCAGAATTAACTGATCTTCCTATTGTAGCTTCTGTATAGCCTATTGGTCGATCCTTGTTGCAAGGATACACCTGTCAGTGAAATTGCCACTCTGAGGCTTCTGGACATCACACAAGGGCAAAAATGCTGAGACCTTACTGTTAATAAAGGTCTATCGACTCCAGTACTCTACGAGCTTGAATCTGCAAAGCTGTCAATCTCTGTTCTGGATCGAGGGTTGAACCAAATTGACTAGCCGCCCATATCAACGATGCAGATTTTTCACCTAGAAATCGCCTTATGTCTTCATGAATTGTTGCCATGGGAGGCCTCTCCCTCCCGTTTACATGTCCAATGAGAAGAAGTAGAAACTCTCCACACTTGAGCCTGGAGAAATCAAAAATTCTCAGAAAAATCCAAGCAGAGTGGCTAAGTGAGTTCATGCCTTTAGCATGGTTTTGCTTCTTTTTTTCCTCTACTAAACTGACACTATCACACTTCCCTGGGTGTCGGACATACACCACCAAAATATTTTCTAAACCACCCGAGAGACAGAGATGAAGGAGTATCAACTCCAACTTCATGAGGAAAAAATGAAAGTGGAAACACTAGAACTAGTATGAAGGAAGATCATGAAGGAAAAGAACGTCAATTTAGTAAGAATGGCACGCCCATTGCAAGAGATTTTATGTTGTAATTCAAAGAAAAAGAGCTTAAAGAGATGAAATACCTCAATTTTTCATCTAATTGTTTGTCTCTAATCAGTATGGCAACTTCCTCAATGCCATTGCAAGCCTCGAAACCCTATTACATGAACACCCAGTGGATTAAATTACGGGCTTAATTAGTAAAGGAAGGAATCAATCAAATAAACAGCGTACAGATCATCTAAAGATAAAATATGTGGAACTGCATAAATCTTGAATTGAGCCTACTTTAAAACCCAAGTATTTTATTATCTTGTATCCTTCAGTTAAATGGGGGAACATATCCAGATGTGGCCACTTATTAAACACTTCAGTTAAATGAGGGAACATATCCAGATGTGGCCACTTATTAAACACTTCCTTTGATGATTTCCCCAATACTAACTGAATACTGAAAACACCTCACACCAAACTCTTTTCAAATGAGTATTACAGGTTAAAAAACTGGTTCTAGACCACTTCTGTCAATAACAAGTCAAAATGAAAAGATATTTACCGCCTGATTGGCAGATGAATCCAGCATTATAGCAATTAAAGCATCCAAGCATGCTCCTTGTGCCAGTACCCCTCGAGTCGACAGTATGTTCATCAACACCTACTTATTTCCAACCAAGTTAAACATGTCATGATTTTGAATTGCTTATTTTCATGAAAATGTTAATTTTGAGGGCATAAATTATCTCCAAAGGTAAATTATCAAAAAATAAATAAAATCGAACCCTCTTTTACAACTACCAAAAGTAGCTGTAAAAATGCAAAGGAACAGATAATTTCAGAATCATTTGAAGACGCTTATAGCAGTGTTACCAAAGCCGTGCTTAAGCCCTGAAGTGAGGCTCAAAACGCTTTGACTCGCTTAATGTGTGCTTCAGTGTCGTCATCAAGGTTCTGAGAAATACTTTTCATTTCCAATGAGCCTCTTCTGAAGAGGCAACACTAAACAATTGATATTTCACTAAAGCCCACGCGTTATTTCCGGTTTCCGCTTAAAGCTCCAACGAACCTTGGAGATTTTCTGTGCTTTTTGCTTTTGATAACACTGGCTTATAGTTTTCAACTTTACTGAGGGATGATTAGAAGAAGAAAGTCATTAGATCAAATTCTAGTGAGAAGATATGATGAATAGAGGAACTTTACCGGGATTGCCTTGTACTGATGGGCCAAAACATTACTCTCACAGTGAATCAGACAACAACCTTCCAGAACTCTAAGTGCTAGAGAAACCTCAGAATCAGTTGATGGGCTGGTTATTTCCATAGGTTCCACAGTAAATATGTGGTCTAGACTGGTAACATTCTGGTCCTCTGTATCTCTCAAGGAATGTCTGAAAAGAACTGGAACCACTGTTGCATAACTCACAGTTAATTGCTTGATCCATTTTCTAATTTAAGCAAAGTAATGTCACAATATATATTCTCATTATCACTGTAAATACCAGTTCAGAATCATGAAAATAAGAGCTATACTAATGCAAGTTTCAACCATCAATAAAAACTGGAAGATCTTACCTCAAAAAATCAAGGAACAAACACCAATAAGGATATAAGTGTCTATATACGGAATAGGTGTCACTACCCCTAAAATTCCCAGATTATTAAGTTAATACTGCATTCCATAGATGTTGTAACTTGTAGCTTCATCTGTATTCAGCTGAAGTCTAGATTCTTACTGAATTACAAGTCAAAAGGCAACACCATTTGACTTGTTTTAAATGAAATGAAAGAGTAATAGAGCAGACTAATCTTACATGCAAATTACCAAGTTATCAATTTAATACTTACACATAAATTCTCATCAATGATGAACTAGCATTCCAACAATATCAAACATTTGTTTGTTACCAGAAAATACAGTTGTCCGTACAATCATACAAAAAGATAGAAACTTAAACGAACGACTTATGACAACAACACCTTTTCAAAGCTTCAGAAGTGACACAAAATAAAATGAAAAGATTTTCCCAGAAAAAGTGACTATTTCTCATGACCAAACGGGGCTATACATTGGTGAGAGTAATGATTATATGAGATATAAATGATTTAAAGATTGGTAAAAGTAATAACATGAACTATAAATTTTATTTATATATGAAATAAATGGTTATGAAGGAGAGCCTTGGAGACTTGGAGTAACTGATAAAATTGTTGTCATGTGATCAGGAGGTCACGGATTCAAGCTTTGAAAACAACCACTAACAGAAATGCAAGGTAAGGTTGCATGCAATACACCCTTGTGGTGGGGCACTTCCCCGCACCTTACGCGTAGCGGGAGCTTTAGTGCACCGGAATTCTTTTTACAAAATATAAACTTGGGGGTTAATTTTTGTATTTGAAAAATCCCAAATCATGATTTGAAATTTCCAAATCATGCTTTTTGGAGAATTCGGATTTTTCATGTCATGATAGGAAATCATGAGATGAAATCACATAAACAAATGCTGATTTCACATCATGATTTCATATTACAAACATGAAATTACATGTCCAAACGCCTACTAAGAGAATGAAATTCAGCTCAAATTTTATGCATTTTAATGATCTTCTAATGGATTTCATGTGAGGTATAAATGGATTTTAAACAAGCGAAACTTCTTTTTCTCCTAAACTCCATGTACATATTTGTCAGAAGATGAACCTCAATTACAGTTTTCCAATTTCCCATTAATGTCATTATCATCAGAATTTCCACATTTACAACTATATAACCAACTTCAATATCAAAGTTTCAGTTAACCAATAGGAGATAACATTTAGTTAAATTTTCTTAAGTTGCTGCAACTGAACATACAGAAAAGACTTAAATGGTCAAAAACACAGAAAGTATCCTAATTTTTTTAGTTTCAAACCTGAACTATCGGGTGTGCAAGATTTGTACCTTAACTATCAACAACTATTTATCAAAACACACCTCAACTATCAATTATTCACTTTTCCTTGAACAATGGTGAAATTTCAAGTAGGTAATTCACACATCTAAAGTATCACAATTTTTTTAGTTTCATGCCTGAAATACCTAAGTGTGCAAATTTTCCACCTTAACTATCACCAAATATTTATCAAAACACACCTCAACTATCAATTATTCTTTTTTTCTACCTAAACAATGGTGAAATTTCCAGTAGATAACTCACACACAAAAAGTATCCTAGTTTTTGTGTTTCATACCTGACGTGTGCGAGTTTCCTACCTGAACAATCATCATTTATATATCAAAATACACTCAAGTATCAATTGTTCACTTTTCCTACCTAAAACTCACATTTGAAAATGAAAAATCATTGTAAACAAAAGGAAAAACCATTCAAACCTTGAAGATCGGGAATGGATTGGCTATGAGAGAAGATATTGATCGTAGTATCAGATTCAGCAACGGATCGGAGAAACTTGAGGATAACACGGAGTCCACGAATACGTAGGAAGGAGAACTCAGCACGTGCATCACTGAGTCCAGTCCGGAGTGCGAGTGTTATCTCCCTGTGTAGTCGTTGTCTTTCAAGCGAGTTTATTAGCTCCGACACCGCCCACGGAGATTCGCTCGGAGATTCCGCCGGAGATTCCGAATCTTTGCTCCAAAATGGGGCTTTTAGATACATCGCTTTTCTCCCCTCTATTCACCGATAAAATGGTGAAATTGAAATTTCGCTGTCTTAACTTCTCGTTTTCTTCCCCTTTTCCCCAAAAAAAAAAAAAAAAACACATATTATGATAAAGGCAAAAAAAAATTATTTTTAAGCACAACATATTTTTAAAAATAACTTACTAAATATAGATTTCTAATTATCCTATTTAACTTAAATTTCAATTAATTATATTTCAGAGTTTCCTCTCATCTATTAATTGTCCTTAATTATTATTCATGGTCTCCTTCATCTATTTTCTCTTTTTCTCTAGTTTTTATTACTCTCCTTTTTTTTCTTTTAAATTTTTTTTTTCATTTTTTCTTTTCCTTTTTTTTTTGGTTACTCTTTCTTTTTTTTTTTTTTTACTTTTTTCTTTTCGGTTTCTTTTTTTCCATTTTTCTTTTTTTTTTCTTTTTCTTTTTTCCTTTATATTATTTCTCCTTCTTTTTTTTCTTTATTATCTATTACTCTCCTTCTATTTTTATATTTTTTCTCCTTTTCATTTGTGCAAAATAACAAATATAAATATAAATGTGAATTATAAAATATAAATGCAAATTATAACATATAGATACAACTGTGAAGTATCATTTGTATTTTTTAACTATTGAAAAGTAATGATTGATTTTCTTTCTACGAATATTTATTTGTATTTATTGATACAAGTAAATACAATTTAAAATTTTATACAAATACAATATTGTATTTGTATCTGTAAAATTATTTGTTTTAT
>NC_061113.1:231471418-231473049 GCF_002878395.1 Capsicum annuum
CATGATATTTATTATAGGGTGTATTGCTAATACATCACATATGGTGGTATTAGTAATATATGAGTTTTAATACCATGAGATTAGTATGTATAAAGACAAGAATATTCCTCAAATTCTTTTAATTATTTTTTTATTTTTTATATTTGTACAAATACATTTATTCAGATAAATTAGTTTACAAATTTTATTATTATTTATAAAAATGTCCTCAAATTTCTTTAATATTTTTGTAAATCTTTTTCAATTTATTCAATATGAGTTACTTCTTTTCAATATATCAAAATAATAATATCCCTCCAAATAATTTTAGTATAAAAAAAAATACTCCATTAACTCAAAAAAATATTTATTGATCAAAATCCAAAAACAAATTGCATACAAGCTTTAATTTTGTAAATAGGATATCCATAAATTAAAATATTTTTTCTACTTAGTTCCAACACTTTATAGAATACAATTTTATTTTAATAATGATTTTATTGTCTCATCCAACAGTTATACGTACCTCTCTCCAACTTAAAAACAACACAAAGTGGAAACAACAAGCAAATGACGAACAAACAAAGAAAAGATAATAAAAAAATAATTTTTGTAAGTGGATGATTAAATCTTAAAATTCTAAAGTAAATAATTAGTTATATTGTTAACTTTTTTTATTTAAAAAAAAAGAATAATAAACTTTTGCAAAAAAAATACACAAAATTATAATATGTCGAGGGTATTTTTGTAAACAAACAATATTCTTTTTAAAATATAACAATACATATTGCTTTTAATACATCAAACCAAATACTGCATAAAAAATAATCTCAGTATTACTAATTTCTGCACTTCTAATTCCAGTATTACTAATACAATATATTCAGTATTATCTTATACACTCTATCAAACGAGTCCTATATAGAAGACTGGTCCCAGGATGACCAAGGGTATTTTAGTCCAACAAAAAAAGGTGCAGCTTAAAAGTATTTGTACAAAACGTTCAGTTGACGAAAAAAACAGACAACTTCATTAGAATTCTTGAAGTACTCTCTACCAATCACATGGCATTGTCAAAGTAGAGTGACCGCCACTTGTAATTGTCTTCACATAATCAAAATGAACTCGTGTTCATTTCTGAATGTGGGCCCCCCCATTTGTTGCTAGTGCACTTGCTAGGAGGTTTTCCAAAAGTAGCCGCAAAGCCATTCAATTTTTTCTCTTAAAATTAGCCTCAATCCAATTTAATTATTCTATTTAAGTATTCACTAAGTATATAAAAGTAATATTTTCTCAGTTGCAATTTAGTGTTTTTATTAAATCAAGCATGAAATTTAACAAATTACAAAATGATCTTAAATTAAAGATTGTTTAATATATTATAATATTTATTATTATTATTATTATTATTATTATTATTATTATTATTATTATTATTATTATTATATTATAGAACCAGCTCTTTATTATTTACCACTTTATCCTTAATTACTTCATAATTTATTATATTACTTCTAATTAATTATTATAAGTCATTTATATATTAGAATTAATAATATTTTTTATTATATTACACTTAATTAATTATTATAAGTCATTTATATATTAGAATTAATAATATTTAATTAAAAAAATAGATATTTATGACGTTT
>NC_061113.1:231473149-231473692 GCF_002878395.1 Capsicum annuum
TAAGTCATTTATGTATTAAAAAATTAATAATATTTAATTAAAAAAATAGATGACATGTCTGCTATATTAACCCTAATTGTTCAGTGATTTATTATATTACCCCTAATTAACTATTATAAGTCATTTATATATTAAAAAATAATTAATTATTAGAAGTCATTTATATATTAGAATTAATAATATTTAATTAAAAAATAGATATTTATGACGTTTGTTTTAGCTGCTTTAATCGTGATTTTACTATATTATTCCTAATTAATTATTATAAGTTATTTATGTATTAAAAATTAATAATATTTAATTAAAAAATCAGCTGCTTCGTCATTTACTATATTATCTCTGATTACTCCGTGATTTACTATATTACCCCTAATTAATTATTATAACTCATTTCTATATTAGAATTAATACTATTTTTTATTATATTATCCCTAATTAATTATTATAAGTCATATATATATTATAATTAATAATATTTAATTAAAAATAGATATTTATGACGTTTGTTTCAACTGCTTTAACCGTGATTTTACTGTATCATCC
>NC_061113.1:231476692-231604048 GCF_002878395.1 Capsicum annuum
CCGTCAAATAGTTATTATTTAAAAAGTTATCGTTTTAAATCAATGTACATTTATGTTTGTATTTCATCAATATCAAATATTAGTGCTAAAAGATGTTTATAGTATTGGGGCCCGTGCTGACACGGGTCATGCACCTCTAGTAAGGTGGTTTCGACCACCTCTTCATTTACTATACTACCTCCAATCATTTACTATATTACATCCTAATTGCTCCATAATTTACTATATTATCCCTAATTAATTATTACAAGTCATTTATATATTAGAATTAATAATTTTTTTATTATATTACCCCTAATTAATTATTATAAGTCATTTATATATTAGAATTTATAATATTTAATTAAAAAAATAGATATTTATAACGTTTGTTTCGGCTGCTTTAACCATGATTTTACTATATCTTCCCTAATTAATTATTATAACTTATTTAGTTATTAAAAATTTAATAATATTTAATTCAAAAAAATAGATTACTATATTAACCCCTATCATTTACTATATTACCCCTAATTGCTCCGTAGTTTACTATATTATCCCTAATTAATTATTATAAGTCATTTATATATTAGAATTAATAATATTTTTTTGATTATATTATCCCTAATTAATTATTATAAGTCAACCACCTCTTCATTTATTATATTACCCCTATCATTTACTATACTACACCCTAATCGCTCCGTGATTTACTATATTATCCCTAATTAATTATTATAAGTCATTTGTATATTAGAATTAATAATAATTTTTTATTATTTTACCCCTAATTAATTATTATAAGTCATTTATATATTAGAATTAATAATATTTAATTAAAAATTAGATATTTATAACGCTTGTTTCAGCTTCTTTAACCGTGATTTTACTATATCATTCCTAATTAATTATTATAAGTCATTTATGATTAAAAATTAATAATATTTAATTAAAAATTAGATTACTATAATACCCCCTATCATTTACTATATTACCCCTAATTGCTCTGTAATTTACTATATTATTCCTAATTAATTATTATAAGTCATTTATATATTAGAATTAATAATATTTTTTTATTATACTATCCCTAATTAATTATTATAAGTCATTTATATATTAGAATTAATATTATTTAATTAAAAAGTAGATGACATGTCTGCCTATATTACCCCTAGTTGTTCCATAATTTACTATATTACCCCTAATTAATTGTTATAAGTCATTTATATATTAGAATTAATAATATTTTTTTTACTATATTACCCCTAATTAATTATTATAAGTCATTTGGTTTCGACCACTGCTTCGCCATTTACTATTTTACCCCTAATTGCTCCATGATTTATTATATTAACCCTTATTAATTATTATAAGTCATTGATATATTAGAATTAATAATATATTTTTATTATAATACCCCTAATTAATTATTATAAGTCATTTACATATTAGAATTAATAATATTTAATTAAAAAATAGATATTTATGACGTTTGTTTCAGCTGCTTTAACCTTGATTTTACTATATCATCCCTAATTAATTATTATAAGTCATTTATTTATTAAAAAATAGATGACATGTCTGCCTATATTACCCCTAATTTCTTCATGATTTACTATATTATCCTTAATTATTTATTATAAGTCATTTATATATTAGAATTAATAATATTTTTTTACTATATTACCCTTAATTAATTATTATAAGTCATTTATATATTAGAATTAATAATATTTAATTTTAAAAATAGATATTGATGACGTTTATTTCAGCTACTTTAACCGTGATTTTACTATATCATCCCTAATTAATTATTATAAGTCATTTATTTATTAAAAAATTAATAATATTTAATTAAAAAATAGATGACATGTCTGCCTATATTATCCTTAATTGTTTCGTGATTTACTATATTACCCCTAATTAATTATTATAAGTCATTTATGTATTAGAATTAATAATATTTAATTAAATCAGTGTACATTTATGTTTATATCTCATCAATATCGAATTTTAGTGCTAAAAAATATTTATAATGTTGGGCCCGTGGTGACACGGGCTATGCACCTTTAGTTATTATATAGAAGAGTGAGATAAATGACGATCAAAGATATATTTGTCATTTCACATCTAAATGATACTCCCTCCGTTTCATAATAAATGAATTATTGAATTTTGGCACACCGATTAAGAAAAAAACATTAAAGACATAAATTTAACATAATTTTCCATTTTTACCCCCAAATGAGAAAAAGCTGACCTTGGTAATACCTTTTCAAAAGTTAATTAGTTGTCAAATCATAAGGGTAAATTTAGAAAAACATTCAACGATTCACTTATTTTGAAATATCAATAAATACCTCAACAATTCATTTATTCTGAAATGGAGGGAGTACAATCATTAGTTAATAATAATATCAACAAAGAACTTTATTAGTCACTCTTTTTCAAGCTTATCTATCTACATTTTCTAAGTGGACTCATTATGTGACTAACAACGTTTTCACTTCTAAGTCCAACTTATTCAACCACATTATTTATGAAGTAATATTTTAAATAAATTTAAATTTATAATCTGAATCTCCCTTCGCAAAATTTAAATTTTTTATATGTAGAACTAAAATTATTTTTATTTTTATGTGGTAAATGTTGAATTTTTTTCTTCATATATTTATTTTCTTATATTTTAAACTTCCTAAGTGAAAAAAATAACCCAGTCCTAAATTTCCAATACTCCAAACTTTTAATATTTTAATTCTTTCTCAAAAATTACTATCATGCATTAATTTGGTGGGTTAAAATTTAAAGTTGTTAATGTATTTAAAGATTTTTTTTTTTGTTCATTTTCTAATAATTTTACAAAAAATATCATTAAATCATTCTATAAATATTTTACTAGAAATGAAAAAAAAATTACATATGTAATATTCATATAGGCTTCAAACACACAATTTTTGTATTCACTTATGGATTGTAGGTATAATCATAATTGATGTGCATGTCAACTCGCAAAATAAATATTTAAAGATAAATTTATACAAAAATAAAATAAAATTGAAGTACATTAAATAGTCAGTGTAAAGAACTTTTACTACCGAAAAAGTTATGAATTACGAAGGCTTAAGCTTTCATAAAAATTGAGATTTGTAATCTTAAAAATAAGATATATAATACTCCATTCATTCTTTTTTATTTGCTCAATTTGGGTTGTCTTATATTCCTAAAGCTTTTTTAATCTTTCAAGAATAATTTGACCAAAATCTTTCTATTATGTCTTTGTTAATAAATGTAATCATTGATTTGGAAAGAGGTATAACATTTAATTAAGGGTATATTAGTGAAATTACTTTTAGTTTCATAGGAATAAGATATTAAGATGTGTATCTAATCCAAATAAAGTAAAAAAATAAAATAAAGAGAGTACGATATAATGGATAAATTAATGTGCGTGTAAAATAACTTTAAACTAACATTAAATAACATAATATTTTTTAATCTCTTTAATAAAATTTTTAACTCAACCAATATTAATTTAATTAGTGCTCTATCTTTTTATAAATAATTTTCAACTATCAATAATGAAACTATAGTATTTTTATATTATTTTATTTTGAAAATGAATGTATGATATATTTATATTGATAAGAACAATCTCTTACATCCTTAATCTAAATACGTTATTTATGTTTATTTATATAGTATATTAGGTAAAAAGATCATATTTTAAAAAAATATTGCTCATAAGATTTTATTAAAAAACGTTACTATATTGACACTTATAATTTAAATCTATCCTATTGTATAATTTTTAAATAAAATTGAAAAATAAAAATATTAAACCTACTTTAATTCAAGAAAATGTTTTTGACTTGATGTTAAAATAAGCATTGAAGCATACTATATTTTAATTTTAATTATGAAAATTTACAAAAGTTGTAAGTTATTATTTTATTTTATAAAAAAAAAATATTTTTTTTAAAAATGTGATCTCTATTGTCATTTTCTATCATATTTATTTCAAAATATTAGTTTAATTTTTTTAATAAATTAATTAAATACTGATAAATATATTTAAAACTATAATATTGAGCTCGTAAAATGGTCCCTTCATTATCTAGTAGTGATAGAAGTACTACTAGTGTTCTAGAGAGAACAGTTGGTCCTTGACTGTGTTGATATGATTGTAAATATTTTTTTGGTCATCAATCAAATTACAAGTTAAACCAAAAAAAATAAAAAATTGACCTCGAAAAATATTTTCTTCTAGGGTGCGAGATCAATATGGAAGAGGAAAACATTTTCTAGTAAAATAAGTTATTTCTTATTTATATTTTTGTATTCGTTATACAAGTTGAAAAATATTTTCTAAAAGTATTAATATATATTTAATAAAAAATAATGAAAATGAATAGTGTAAGAAAAAAAATTTAAATTTTTATTAAAAAATAAATTTTTAAAAATTATTTTTTTTAGGGCTGAAAGGGGTCAGAATAGGTGGTAGGGGAGGGTTAAGATAAAGTTCTGAATTTTTTTTGAAAATATTAAAATAAAATTTTTTTGGAGGTAGGGGTGGAGATGTGGGCGACGGGTGGTAAGGAGTGAGGCAGGGGTAAGGAGTGAGAGTGGGGTAAGAAAAAAATTAAATTTTTTTTAAAGAAATTTTTTAAAACTTTAATTTTTTTTTTGGAGAGAGGATCGGATAAGAAAAAAGTTTGATTATTTTACAAAAATATTTTTTTAAAGAAGGGGTAGAGGGGGGAGGGGATGGATTAAAAAAAGCTTAAAATATTTTTTTAAAAAATTAAATATGTTTTTTGGATGAGGGTGGAGTGGCAGGGGATTGGGTATCGAGGCAGGGATGGGTGGTTTTGAGAGTTATATGAACATTGCAACTTAAGAGTGATGTTGAAATAGAGTTTTGACAGAAGGAGAGTTAATTAGCCCCACCCAGGCCAACTTTCTGTTCAGAAGAAAAGCTTCTGACAACGCCATCATTGTCCAAAAATACATTGACCATCTAGCTAAATCTAAGAGTAAACAGGTCAATATGATTCTCAAGATTGACTTGGAGAAAACCTTAAAAAACTAGAGTGGTCCTTCATCAGGCAAGCTTTGATCTACTTTAATTTTCCTCCCAAAATGATCTCCCTCATTATGTCTTGTGTCTCCTCTTCCTCTATCTTCATCCTAGTCAATGGGGGAAAGACTCCTAGCTTCCACCCCACTAGAGGAATTAGACAGGGTGACCCCATTGCCCCTTATCTCTTCATTCTTTGTATGAAACTCTTCTCTATGAGGATCAATCATGAGGTTGACATACTACGATGGAATCCCATTTCCATTAACAGAAAAGGCCCCCACATAGCTCACATTTTCTTTACGGATGATCTCACCCTTCTTGCCAAGCTAACAAAGAAAATTGCCTCACTATCAACAGAGTTCTTGACAGCTTTAGCTTCCACTCTGGAAAAAAAGTGAACTCTTACAAATCCAAAGTCCTTTTCGCAAGAATTGCAACCCTGCCCTTCAACAAGAGTTGGCCTCAACATAAAACCTTCCTAGTCCTTTGGGAAATACCTTGGTTTCCCAATTTTTCATAAAAAACCCTCTCCTGGAAACTTCCAATTTATCCTGAATAACCTGAAGACCAAAATGGCAGGGTGGAAGGCCAAGTTTCTCAATATGACTGTGAGGACCACCCTTGCTAAGTCCAGTCTCAGCAATATTCGTAACCACATTATGTAGTACATCAACCTTCCCTCTAGTATACATAAACATGCTGACATGATTCAAAGTAACTTTATCTGGGATTCCAATGCTTCCAAAAAGAAAATGCCCATTTAACCAAATGGGACACTATTACCAAGTTCAAAAAAGAGAAGGATGGGTATGCAAAAGACATGCTACAAGAATGACTCTTTCTTGTGCAGTTTGGGTTGGAGATTCCACACCAACCCTTCCTCTCTCTAGGCCAGGATCCTCAACAATAAATATTGCAGCAATAACAATATCTCCCTTCACAATCATTCTAGAATCTAGAAGGCCATCCGAGTGAGGGTAAGGGGGGGGGGGGGGGAAACATTGCAAAAATGGTATCCAATGGTATATCACTGGTGGCAAAAAAACCATATTTCTGGAGGGACAGATGGATCTCAAACCATCCCCCCTTCAGTACCATCATTCATGGACCCCTCCCAAAGGACTCCCAAATTATAATACTCTCAGAGATCTGGCGGAATGGAGGCTGGGACCTGAGTAGAGTCCCCTTTGACCTTCCTAATGCCATTAAACACAACATCTTGGCCTCCTTCTCCCCTAACCTTTGAATCCAAGTTGATACCCCTTCTTAGAGGCTCACTAGTAATGGGTCCTTCTCTTGCAAGAGTGCCTACCACCTTATCTCTATGCACTACAGTTCCCACTCCCACAACCCTTTTCACTTTAGCTAGATTTGGAACTTTAACATTCCTAATAAAATTAAGTATTTCCTTTGACTACTCCACCACAATAGCCTTGCTACCAAGGCTACTCTTCTCCACTAGGTCATTAACCTTGATCTAACTTTCCAACTATGCAATTACCATATGGAAGACACTCAACACATCCTTTTTGAGTGCACCAAGACCAAGGCATTTTGGGCTTGCCTAGCTCAAAGAGCATGACCATCTCCTCCCTACCTTGTTCAATACTGGTCAATGGTGGAACCCTTGGAGTTTCATTAGATACTCGAACTTTGAAAATATCATCACCTGGGAAACTCTCATTTCCTTTTGCCTCTGGATAATTTGAAGACTCGCAATAACAATGTCTTCGGAGGAAATCAAGTTACTTCTTGCTTTAAGGAAGCTTATGCTGAAGCTATGGAATTCCACCACATCAACAACCATAATCCTCCCAACCCCACGATCTCTGTCAGGGTGAAATGGTTTCCCCCTGACCACAATTCCTTTAAACTAAATACTGATGGCTCCTGCATTGGGAATCCTGGTAAGGGTGGCACTGGAGGAGTCATCAGAAACAATAGGGGTGATTGGATTTTAGGTTTCTACTGAAGCTTCATGTACGGCTCTAATAACCATATGGAACTTATGGCCCTTAAGGAGGGGTTAAAACTAGCTCATTAACAAAATCTTACTCTTATTGTTATCAACATAAATTCTGAAGAAGTAATCTTGATGTTATCAAAAGGTAACCTTTTATATGATCATCTAATTACTGATTGCGGATCATGGATAAGAAAATTGGGAGGATCTGTCATTCAGCATTGCTACTGAGAGCAGAACAGGGTCGCTGATACACTTGCAAAGTACGGAGCTGCACAAGAATGCTAAGGAAAGAGCCAAAGTTTTTGCATCACCACCATGTTTTGTTGTTGGGAAAGTTTGGGAAGACATTTCTGGAACTACTTTTCATAGAAATGTTCCATTATTTTTGAATTCTCAGGGGCACAAGTTCCCTATTTTTATAACTGAGTCTGTCTAGGCACGGCTCTTCTCTCTTTTAATTTAAAACAATTCTGTCTTACCTAAAAAAAGAGAAAGTTTTGAAAAATATTTTCCTTACTCATTGAAGGAAAGTCATTTTCCTTAGATTTGAGGAAAATAAGTTGATTTGAAAAACATTTATCAAAATATTTAATCCAACTAAATATGAGAAAATTGAAAAATATTTTTCAAAAAATGTTAGAAACGTCTTCCTTCGTACCAAACAAACTCGTAATGTATAAGTCTTGTTTATATAAGTTATCAATTTAGTGCAGCTTTCGTCTGGCTTCCCATTAATTAACACAAACCACAATGACTCAACGAGAAGTAAGTCAAAATCAGTTATATGAGCTTTCACGATGTATTTTATTAAAATCGGTTAAATAATTTTTCAATGTATCGCTCTATTTAAGATTGGTTAACTATTTGTTGCCTTTAACACTTAAAATTCTTTATATTTTTTCCGTTTCATTTTAGTTGGGCACATTCAGCTTTATATGATGATTAAAAATTATAAATTGAATAATAAATTTTACTATTTTGCTCTTAATCCGTATTAATGATAGTCATTTGGCAAAGAAATGTATATTAGAGTTGTAATTGTTCATATTTAATGTATACTATTAATTATATGAATAATATAAAAAATAATTTTAAATAATCAATTAATATGAGATATTTATTTTTAGTAAGGTGACGAACTAAATGAGACAGAATGAGTACTTATATTTCACATAGGTCGTTTGACGAGATTAAAAGCATTAGCGAAACATTAGAACTAAAGTAATAGTGGCATGATGGAAACATAATCCCACAAAATTGATGTCATTTTATAGGGCTTGGAATTAACTTAAATAAAAAGATAAATTACACAAATTCCATATTTACGAGACTATATTATTGCTTGATATCTCTTATTTTTTAAAAATTTAAATAAAATCCCATTTTTCAACTTTACTCTTGATACATATCAAGAAAACCCCACATCCTATTTTTACCCCACTATTAACTCATTCAAGATTTCTTTTCCTAAAATATGTCCTTAATTATCAACAATTAAATCATCTTCCTTCCTAATTTTTCTCTTCCATTAATGTTTAAATCATCTTCCTTCCTGATTTTTTCTTCTTCATTAATGCATCCAACTTTTTTTCCTCTTCTAAAATTTCTCCCATTTTTTTAAAAAATATCTATTGATACATATATAAATTTATTTAGTTATTCATACATATTTATTTTTTTAATGGTGATTCATATGAATTATAAATATGATATCATTATATGGGTATTATGGTGATTCATACGATAGATACATTTTGTATAATTTTAACGGGTGATACATATTATATTAATGGGTGATACATATTGTATTATGATGATTCATATGGTAGATACAATTGTTTATTTCAATTATTGGGTGATTCATATGATATTAATGGGTGATATATATGGTATTATCGTGATTCATATGGTAGATACAATTATTTATTTTAATTATTGGGTGATTCATATATATGGTATTATGGCGATTCAATGGTAGATACAATTATTTATTTCAATTATTGGGTGATTCATATAATATTAATGGGTGATATATATGATATTATGGTGATTCATATAGTAGATACAATTATTTATTTCAATTATTTGGTGATTCATATGTTATTAGTAAAAGGTAAAGGTGTAGTCAGTGTAGGAAATAAAAGTAATAATATTTTTTTTAAAAAAATACTTAAAGCAGAATTGAAACATAAATAAAATGAAATCTAAAAAAAGCAAACTAAAATTAAGATGAAATTAAAGACGAAAAAGGAGAAAAAAGACCCCAAAAAACATATTTTTCATAATTAAAGACAAAAAAAAAAGAGAAACATAATTAAAACATCTAAAATAAATCTAAAAAAGGAGAAAAATTAGATATCCTTCCTTAAATAAAAGAATACAATGAATAAAAGAGAATTTATTATTTCCTTAAATAAATATCTTGTTAGTTTCAAATGTATCAATTTTTTATATGTATCACCATGTAACATATATACCACTATTTAAAAAAAAAACGAGATAAAATATAATTAATAAAATAATCAAAATTTTATGTAATATCACTTAAAAATTCAGAGATTTATGTAAGTTACCCTAAATAAAATCTAAATACAATATTACAAAGTAGTATTAATTTGGTGCATGAAAATTGGCCCTTGTGCCGCTAACCACATGTTAACTCGGGATTTTATATTATTTGATCATTACCAGTAACTTCATATATTTCTTAATGAAATTTTTACTAAAAATATATTTTACAAAATTAACTTTATTAATACTTTCTTCATTTTAAAATAATTGAATTGTTAGGGTATGACACATCTCTTAAGAAAAGAAAAATAAGACATAAATTCGTCATATTTTTTCATTTTTGTTTTCAGACTTCAAAACATTATGACCATACTAATCACTCTCAATACTCACTTAAATTATTCATTTATTTCTATTACTAAATCTAAAAAATGCCTCTTAGAATGACTAAACATGTTCATTGACAATGAATTTTTGAAGGTAAAATTTTAAAAATTTAGATGAAGCCAAATTTAAATTTTAATTTCCCTCTAAATTTATTTTATAAAAAAGGTTTACTTCAATGATTTGAACTATTTCAATCGAGTCTTCATTAACATTAGAGTCATTGATAGTGTCATGAACTTTTTCAATCGAGTCTTTCATGATTGTGTCTTGAATTATTTCAATCAAATCTTCATAATGATAGTACTGTGAACTATTTCAACCGAATTTACGAAATTAAAATTCATAAAATCTTTTCTATATTTTGTTTTTCAAATTTGATATGAAGATGAATGAGAAAAGATAAGTAGATATAATGTGTTTTTCATATTTCAAATTTGGTGTATGCTTTTTGTGGATGATGTAGTGTTGCTTGATGAGTCGCGTCGAGGTGTTAATGATAAGTTAAAGGTGTGGAGACAAACCCTGGAATCTAAAGGATTCAGATTGAGTAGGACCAAGACAGAGTACTTGGAGTGTAAGTTTAGTGACTCGAGGCGAGAGGAAGAGGAGGTAGTAAAGTTGGATTCGCAGGTGGTTGGTAAGAGGGATAGTTTTAAGTATCTTGGGTCTATGATTCAGGGGGATGGAGAGACTGATATGGATGTCTCTCACCGTATTGAGGCAGGTTGGATGAAATGGAAGCTTGCTTCGCGGATTTTATGCGATAAGAAGGTGCCCCTCAAGCTCAAAGACAAATTCTATAAAGTTGCGATCCGGCCGGCTATGTTGTATGGGGTGGAGTGTTGGCCTATTAAGAACTCTCACGTCCAAAAGTTGAAGGTGGCGGAAATGAGGATGTTGCGTTGGATGTGTGGATTCACGAGGGCTGACAGAGTTAGGAATGAGATTATTCGGGAGAAGGTGGGAGTGGCGTCGGTGGAAAATAAGATGCGGAAAGTGAGGTTGAGATGGTTTGGTCATGTGATGAGAAGGGGCACGGATGCCCCTGTTCGTAGGAGTGAGGGGTTGGCCTTGGATAGTTTCAAGCGGAGGAGGGATAGACCAAAGAAGTACTGGAGAGAAGTAATTAGACGTGACATGGAGCAGTTACAGCTTACTGAGGACATGAACCTTGATAGGAAAGTATGGAGGAAAAACATTAGGGTAGAAGGCTAAGGTGGGTCGTCGAGTCGTAGTCTATAGTTAGGAGGATTTGGTGTAGCTTGGTTGGTAGGTCTAGAGGTGGGAGAGGGGGGTCCATTGTCTGTTTGAGTACTTTATTGTTGTATTATTTTATTCCTGTTGCACGCTTTTGACGTTTTTGTCCTTTGTCCTTTTGTCCTGAGCCGGGGGTCTATTGGAAATAGTCTCTCTACTTCCCCGGAGGTAGTGGTATGGATTGCGTACATTTTACCCTCCGCAGACCCCACTAGCTGGGAATATATTGGGTTTGTTGTTGTTATTGAATGCGTCATAGTCAATGAAAATTTAAGTCACATTAATGTAAGAAACTTTCAAGAAAATTAAGTCTCTTGAAACTCAACCTAGAAATATTATTAATGAAGGATAAAATTGAAAAAAAAAATCAATATATATCTTGAATAATAAACAATTTAATTAATTTAAACATTAAAAAATACTCCAACATTTCAATTATTTTGAAATAAAGAGAGTAATATTTTAAAACTTTAAATTTGACTGTTAACATTACTTTATTTAATTATTCAATCCCCTCTTTAGTCTAATAAAAACGATTTGTTGACACTTTTTTAATGATTCAAAATTAATGAATTTTCTAAGTTTAAGAATATATTAATTATTCTTTTATCAATATTATACTTCTTTTAAATGGAGGTTTCAACTATTTTTAAATATCACATACTCCTTTCTTCCCAAATTACCTGTCTCAAATTGAGATGACACATTGATTAAAAAAAAAATTAATAATATGACTAGTTTATCACAATATTCCTATTAAATAATGTTTATATTTTAATTTGAAGAAAAAGTAATTAATGCAAAGGGTAAAATATGAAAAAAATTTTTTATCTCTTCTCGATAAATGAAAAAAAAATAAGTAAAATAAAAAATCAAATTAAAAAATTTAGGACGAATAATTTGGGACGGATGGAGTAATAACTATCTCCACTTTCAAAAAGAGTTTAGAAAAGATCTAAAAAATAATATTGACAACTTATTCTTTGATGAATGTCTTTAAACATCTTTCTTAAGAAATGGTCCACTTCCAACAATTTATTTCTAATGGACCAGAGGGAAGTACTAACACAATCTTGATTTACTAAAATAGATAAGAAAATAAAATATTTATTCTTTTGATATAGAGGTCAAATACAATGAACGGAAAAAGTATGTATACATACTCCCTCATTTTTCGCTTATATAGAGTCAAATTATATAAATTTTAATTAATATTTTAATATATATTTTTTCATCAAATCAACATTAGAAAGATTGCAACTTATAACCTTTTCTGGATAGTCTTCGATCATCTACTTTTGAATTTAAAATATTAATTGATCTATTTTATTTCGCTCTAAAGTTTAGTCAAATTAACTTTCATAAAGAGAAACATGAGAAATAAAAATGAACGACGAGAGTATAAATATTTCACCACAATACTCATATTAATTGATGTCAATTTGCTACTTATAATCTTTTCTGTGTAGTTTTCGAACATCTAATTTTGAATTTAAAGTATTTTTTTTATTTTTTTTTGTTTCTTAAGGTATCCCCACAACCGGCAGCCGTGAGACTAATCTTCCGTTCCACTGTCAGCACACTAAGCGGTAGGAAATATTAGTTAATCTATTTTATTTAACTTTGAAATTTAGTCAAATTGACTTTCATAAAGAGAAACGTGACAAATAAAAATAAATGACGAAAATATAAATATTTTACCACAATACTCATATTAATTAATGTATAATTATAAACTTGTGGCCTGGGGAATAAATATTTTACTACAGTACTCATACTAATTGATGTATGATTATAAACTTGTGACCTGGGGAATAAGTAATAAAGCACGAGAGTAAAACAAGAAAAAAAATATGTTTTCTATTGATATTCTAAAAGTGTCGACTGAAGATAAATTGTATTTTTATAGTGAATAGGTAAAAGTGAATCAGTGTATTACTTCTTTCGTTTTATTTTAATTGGTCCTTTTTTAATAATATTTATTTCAATTTAGTTATTCCATTAATAAAATTAAGAGGATTTTAATATGTTCTTCCAATAACACCTTTATCACTAAATGGCTAAATAGGTTGTATACTATTATGATATATATCAATTATAGTGAATGTCTATCAAGATCTATCAAGATATATTTGATGTCTATCAGGATGTGATGTATCTGTCTTTTAGTGTGAATGTAGGAGCAAATTTTCCTGGGTTTCCTTCATTGTATATCATACCTCAAGAGAAATAACAATTACTCTCTATTCTCTCTACTCTTTTTCCTTGTTCTTTATTGGTGCATAATACGTTATCAGCACGAGACTCTGCCAAACAGATAAAATTATAAATCTAAAGGTAATTTCAAGGTTAGTAATTCCTTATGTTATCTGTCTTTTGTTACTAATAATATAATTATTATTAAATTTGAGAAAAAATAATTGATTTGGAACCATTTATATTTTAAATTTATTCCCCAAAACAATATTATCAAAAAGGATGATAATATGTTGGATTTAAGTCTCATCAATTTATGCCTAAGACTCCTTTATATGGGTAAGACGTTGAGTTTGAATCTCAATGCATTATATTGATGATATTATGATAGCTAAGGTAAAACAATATGTTTTTAATGAAAAGTCATGAAATATGTCCCATTGAATATGCTTCATTCCATGAATTGAATGTGGTATCAATATATGATAAGTCTGAAATATGACAACTTACTTTATTCTTGAAGTGTATATGATAGCAGTGCATAATGTGTCTGAAAGAAAACAAGTGGTTGAATGCACAAATATACGCGTGGAGGGACAATATGATAATGATCATCAAAAGTGATGATATTTTCACACGTGTATTATGATCATAAGATATGTTAGAGAAAACTTATCTACATCATATCTATGCCTCGATTTGCTCCTGAAGTAGCAAAATCTTTAAAAACGTTATAAGATATTATAATTTGATAGGCTTAAGGCACGATTATATTTCATTCCTGAGGAATGAGAAGGTTATTAATGAAAATGTGCACTTGATTGTGATGGTATCACAACTCGCCTCCGAATGAGACAGAATAACTGAGAACGGTTGTTTTAAATCTACTTCTAAAATAGTAAATCTGAAATTTATTCATGTAATAATAAATCTAAAATTTACTAAAGAAAAAAAATACATGTCATGGTAAGTTTGTGTTTATTACTAAGAGTTCATAAGTTGATATGAACGATTATGACATCTCGAAAATGTGCATATTGAGTATTAAACATATATTGAAGAATTAAAAAAGAAAAATTCATGAACTTTGAATGTTGCTTGTTCTCATGATAAGTTGGTTGAACCAATTAATTTTGGAATTAGATCCCTTAAAATTTGAAAAGTATAAGCTCAAGATTAGTTGGCTGGACCAACTAATTTTGGGATCGGATCCCTTAAAATCTAAAAAGTATAAAAAGTGAATAAGGGCTCGTTCACCTATCATGTGATATGTTGAAAAGATGCATCAATAAGTTGATCACATGTACATTCATTGTCAACCTACGTTTGACATTCATAAAGTTGCTTGCCCAATAAAATTTAGTTAAGAACATAACTTTCAGATTGTGTAATCAAAACAATCTTGATGATGATGGTTTGATATTGAATGCCTTTGATAAAATTTAAACCATTATTAATGAGAACAAAGCTTCATGTATTGATATGAAATATGATATGTTGCATACAATAACACTTGTATGCATTAGACCAATAAATTATGATTATTTCTTTCCTATCAATTGGTTCAAGGTCAGGAACCAACTATTCCATCTAATAGTTTTGATATGCAGTATACGATTAATGGACATACCATGATGCACAAAGATGGATTTCTCAAATAAAATGGAGGATGTATGTTAGTTTTTCTAACATAAGGGGGAGATTATAAGCAGCTACGAAGTATATTAGGAATTATCATCAGATGCTCATTTAAAAGTAATTCAAGTCAAATGCTGAATGCATATCATATTAAGTTGCAAGTGCTCCTATTTTATGTCCTTGAAGGACAAAGTCTATGCATGCATGAAACATGGTAGACTAATTGGTTCCAAATGAAACAAGGAGCAAATAATCATAATAAGAAGGTAATGTGCTCTTGAAGAGCCTATGACATAACACTTCATGAAACCTTATAATAGGTTCAGGTACCTGAAAATAATGAAGTGATGAGATCTCAAAATGTTATGTCACATTGCGAATCGATACAAAATGAGAAACCGTCAACGATATCTTTGATACAATATTGACGTAATATTGTAAAAGATTATGAGGATCTGAATCTACGTTAATTTAAGCACGCTGACGTAGAAACATTTATCTAGTGACATGAAAGGATGCATCTTGATAAGCGTGAAACTTATTTGATTTGCAGTTCAGACACTTGAAGATGTCACATATGGAATGTTGAATATTGTCACATGACAAAATTTAAACGAACACTTTCTAAGGATTTAAAATGTTTGAAGCATATAAAAGTTTCTGAAAAACTTATTTAGAATCCTAAGCTTATAGCTTGAAAATTATTGAAACTCTTGGAGAGTTTTCAAAAGCAATAGATTATTATATTCTAGTGCAAGTGATGGACTAGTGTATCTTGCAAATACTACAAGGCCTGATATAGCCTTTTCAGTCAATTTGTTATTGATCATGCTGACGTTGGACACTTATTTGATCCACATAAAGTTCGATCTCAAAAAGGCTATGTATTGATGTGTGGGGATACTGTCATATCTTGAAAATATACAAAGCAATCTATCTAGTCACTTCATCGAATCATGCTGAGATAATAGCTATTCATGAAGTTAGCCGAGAATGTGTACAATTGAGGTCCATGATATATCTCATTCGAGAAAAATGAGATTTGAAATGTGATAATGTACCCACAGTTTTATACAGAGATAATGCAGCATGCATAGCACATCTTAAGGGAAGAGATAGAACGAAGCACACTTTATCAAAGTTTTTCTACATACGTGAGCTACAAAAGAATGGTGATATTAACGTGCAACAGATTCGTTCAAGTGACAATGTGACCGATTTATTCACCAAATCTTTTCCAATTGAAACTTTCAAGAAGATGGTGCACAAGATCGGGATGCAAAGGTTAAGGATGTTCTCATTAGGAGAGTTAATACGCGTTGTACTCTTTTTCCCTTATGAGGTTTTGTCCCACTAGGTTTTCCTTGTAAGGTTCTTAATGAGACAACCTATATGCGTATCGTTAGACATTCAAGGGGGAGTGTTATGATATATATCAATTATAGTGAATGTTTATCAAGATCTATTTGATGTCTATCGGGATTTGATGTGTCTATATTTTAGTGTGAAACTAGGAGCAAATTTTTCCTTTAAATAGAAAGGCTTCCTTCATTATATATCATCCCTCAAGAGAAATAGCAATTACTCTCTCTATTCTCTCTACTCTTCTTCTTTGTTCTTTATTGTTTCATAACATATGCATTCAAATTTATATTTTCAAAGCATAATTAATAGGCCTAATTTGGTAAAATAGACCCCTAATAAATATTTTTCTTGATGGGTATGCCAACTCTATAGGAGCCAACTAATACGAAAAAGGAGGGAGTATAATTTTTTTTTTTTTTAAAAGAAAGATTTAAAAAATAATTATATAAAGTTTCTAAATTTATTTCCATAATAGTCCAAATTTTCCTTATATAAATCAAGATTGAATCCACACACTGCAAAGAAAATAGTAAATCTCTTTGCCGCGTATAGGGAACGGACCCAAACAATTTTGTTTAACTCCAGTTTTCAATGGAAACTAAATCCATATATATTTCCCTGCATTTATGAAGCCTTCCCCTACAAGGAAGTTTATATATACATATGTAAAACCCTGGATTGATGAAGGTTTCTCCATGAAAAAAGTTATTCAATGGCTGAAAACCAAAACGACTGGGATTTATGGGCAATTGTGAGAAGTTGCTGCAACATGAACAACTCTGTTCATGATGATGTGATCAGTTTCGACAACGTTAATAGTACCTCTGTTCTTGTCGATCATGGTGTTCATGAGGATCCTACTCATGGTAACTCCGCTAATAATGCGAGAACATCAACTTCTTTTCAAGAACAAAGTGGTTGCGCTGGTGATTTCAGTGACTCGTTCGCCACAGAAAACAAGCACTATTTTGGGTTAGATGAAGTTCTCGGACTTTCCAAGAACGTTAATACCAACTCAAGAATTGAACCCCACAACCCAGAGAACCAAACTGAATCTATTACAGACACCCCACTTGTAGAACACGAGAAGAAGAAGAACAAGAACAAGAAGACAAGATATTCATTGTCGAGTTCAAGTATTGAGGCAGGCAAGGCGTTTCCTTACTGCAGGAAGAGCACTGAAAGATATGAAGTATTGGCTGAGAAATTGAGTGAGGCGGATCAATGGAGATGGAGAAAGTATGGGATGAAGCGAACTGGCGGTTCACCTTTTCTCAAGAGCTATTATAGGTGTAATCAGGGTGAAGATTGTCCGGCAAGGAGACATGTGCAGCAAAGCTCAACAGATTCAAACAAGGTGATTGTAACTTATAGAGGCCAACACAGTCACCCTCCTCCTAACCAACACATTGCAACAGTACAGGGGAACCATAATGCTGCTGCACCAGTAGAAGACCCGCCATTTCCCTCTTCTCCCTCTACTTTGCTGTTCAACTAACAGCCAGTTTTTGCTAGAGAGAACGATTTTGTGCCCTAGTAAGTCAGACAGGAATGGTTCTAACTATACTGTCTTCAATTAATCACTGTTGGAACTGAGATAGGCCCTTCTATTTGAAATTTCTAGTGTTATTACTTTCTATTATTTTCTAATGCTAACTAACCCCTTCCTTGCCATCTCTATCATTTTCTAAAATCACTGGCATCTCCTTTTCTCCTAGAAGCAGCAAGAACTGAACCTCATGATCAGTTAAAAAGATATTCAGAAAATAGCTGAAACAACCCCGCAAGAGGTGTAAAAACGAGGCAACGTTGTTGTGTTGTTGTATGTTAGGTTGATAACAGTTATATGATTTAGGATGTCTTTTCTTTTTAAGGAGTGACAAGTTCCTCATATCATTGTTCACTCATGTTATTTGGTGTATATGAAGAGATGACTGACTGTCAACAAACATGAAGTTGCACTAACAATAACAAGAAACTCATAGTTGGTAAAGAGGCATTCATAAATGATAAATCAACCTGTTATTGAGCCCAAGGCCATTAGATATTCACACTCTACCCCTTACTTATAAGACAGATGATGCAATTGTCTTAAATTCCTCATGCACGCACTACAAGTACACTCTCTCTTCCTCCTCATCCTCTTCTTTTCTTTACAACTAACCTATTCATCCGAGTTTTAGGGGCAGAGGATTTCACAATCCACTGCCAATAAGTTTAATGCCTTCGGCATTATTTAAACAGGTGGCACTTTGCAAGTGTGGGGAACATGAGCTTCTCTTAGCTCTTATAATAGGAAATTTAAATAGTCACAGCTAGCCATCCACCAACCTTTGCTGCTGGTTCTTTGTGACACCAAAACTGGCTTATGTAAACATAAACAAAAGCCTGAATTTTTGGTTTAAAGATTGGCATCCTAACCTGCCATTTAGAGTGATTGTCCAGAAACAGCTCTGATTTATCGCAGAACTATACCACAAAGAGTATCACAATCCCTTCGAAAAACTATCTACAGTTTGAAGTGATTGTGAACAACAATAACATTCAAGCTATAGTATAGCATTTGTTTGCTAACAGAGTTGCATACCAGTGAATTATATGAAACAACAAAAAGTCGAAATCTTCAATTGAACTTTTGCAATTTTTTCAGTTTGGCATGTTCTGTACAAGGAGTGATATAGATAGAATAAGCATTACTTACATTAAGTACTAAGATAAAGAATCAATAATGAAATTGGTGGTGGACTACCAATTCTCTTTAACGATTTTAGATTTCTCAAGTATGAATTTCCCTTCCTTGTACTTCTGAGTAGGCTCATAAGCTCGTTCGTATTTCCAGCCCAATACCTCATTGCAATCCCCACAGTGTATATCAGCAACAGTATGAAGACCAGTCATGAGAGTTCTGTCTTCTTTAGCCCCAACAACAATATTCATCACATGAGTAAACAGAAAAGCTCTGCCATTTCTTCCCTGAAAAGCAATAGTATTTCTTTTCTTTGGACAAGGCTCGGAAACAAGATGACCACAGATAAAAACTAACTAGTGAAGAATCATCTGATTCTTGAAGCGCAAAAGAGAAATAACCCTTCCTTGCCCATTGCTAGTTCAATGTTTATGCTTTGATTAATTCTTGGACTAAAAAAAAAACAATCATTACATCCTATGATGGCTGAAGTCAAGAAGTGTTTTTTTTTTAAACCCCTCCCTAGGATCTCTCACCCCTTTTTCCACAACCTTCAGGTTGGAAGTGAGGGGTGCTTACCATCCGAGCAACTCCCTCTAGTCTAAGAAGTGGTAAAAAACATCAATAAGAGTGAGCTAATTCCACCTTATTGTTCTTCCTATCCCATTTAGATTTCCTTAACTACGAGTTAAGCCCATCTTTACTTGAGGGATTAGTTAATAAAATTCATCTGAAAGCAATGATCACAACTAATCAAAACTGGGGGACTAGCACTGAATAATAAGAGAGAAAACATGCTTTTGAAGCTTGATCCCAATTGATTCTGAATACAAGCGACTGCAAGCTTAATAAATATGTTTTTGACGTTCACGTGACAGCATTACCGTAACTTAAAACATCATACATCATATTTCAAGAATCATATATATACTAAACACCAACAGAAAGTTAAGGTATCTATAAACATTAAACCTAGCTGCTATAAGTCATAAGACAAAAATCAATCACCTGAAACGCCTTAGAGATTATATCATCGTGAAGAGAGACATTGTTTCGACATTTATAGCAGCTGTATAAGCGTGGTCCTACTACTTCATCCATTCTACAAATTCCTCACTGATCACTTACACCAAGAAACCCAAATGACCAAATCCTACAGAAAAAAAAAAAAAAAAGATTTATAACAGAAAGTCAACAAAGGTAAACACTTAACAATATGTAAGCAATAAACCACAGCATAAGCCAATCCAGCTGCACAGAGAAAGTACAGCAAAAAAAAAAAACAATTTTTTTTACCTTAAAATAGAAAATGCATACAACCCAAAATTCTTCTCTAAAAAATAACAACAACCCACACAAATTTAACTTGCACGGCGCCTATAGAAATTCTTATACGGGATTATTTTAAGCTGGGAAGAAATTCAAGCTGCTGTGACAAAGACAGGATTATTTTTCATCAATTAACAATACCAACAATTCAAGATAAAACATTTGTCAAATAAAGAAAGCTAGGAATTAAAACAATACGAAATGACAAGAATCTGAGCTGTAAAAAGCAATTCACAAAAATTATGTTTGTTAGGAAAAGCAGAAATTGAGTAAAGGGTTGTTATTCTTTGCTTGGACTCACCTACCAGTATGGAAATCAGGGATGGATAAAGATAAAAACAATTACCTAGTTATTTCAATTATTGGTTTGAATAATATATACTCTCGCAATATCTACAGTAATATGCTAGGATAAAATTGATATAAAATGATAAATTATATATAATACTTCTTTCGTTTTATTTTATGTATCGTCATTTGATCGAATACGAAATTTAAGAAAAAAGGAAAGATCTGATAAAGTTTACCAAATTATTCTTTATCAAAAAATGTGTTAATATTTTATTTTTTTTAATTAAGTGAGATCAATAAGGATAAAAGAGTAATTATGTCTTTAAAAAATTAACTAATAAGAAAAGACGACATTTATTTTGGGATAGATCAAAAAAAAAATAACGACACATAAATTAGAACACAGAAAGTAGTATTTAATAATAACGATAGAATAAGTATTATTTTTAACGCATATAATATTGAATAAGTAAAAATGATCGGGAAATAGTACCAAGGTGTTCATGAAGAGGATATTTTGCGCCTGATTTTGAGTTGATTTTGTTAGAGAAGAGAGTTGAGTGTTGTGTGTACAGCAGTTGATGTCATGGCCGCTCTGCCGCCAATAGATTTTGGGCCGAAATATGCTTGATGGATAGGACCAATATAGTAAAGCCCAATATTGGGCCCGTTCAACCAGCTCTTTATGGGGATGGCAATGGGAGGCTACGGCTGCGGGATGGTACGAATTTTAAGTTATGTAGGGTGGGGTAGGTTTTAGGCTACGTGGATGTGAGGTGAGTTAAAGTAAGTTTTTTTTAATGGTATGGTGCGAAGCGAATTGTGGGTATATGTGGGTTTAAATTTAAAAAATAGTATTATTCTTGTGAATATATCTAAAATTATATGTATTCTTTATTTAAAATTTTATGATACTTAAAACGACATGTATAATGCACAAATAAATAATCTTATAATTTTTTTAATATCTTTATTCATTTTAATGAAAATATGATATTTGATTATCACTTATACACGTCACACGTGATACTTCTCTGACAATTTTTTAGTAAAAAGTGATATAATGGAAATTAGTTGTTACAATTTTCTAGTTGAAATATTATGATTTTTAATGGAGTTACAAATTTCTCAAAAAAAAAAAAATGGGATGGTTTGGTTCGGATATGCACAGGTATGAATTTGGGGTGGATTTATGCGGATTTAAAGATGATGCAAAGTGGTGCGGTGCGATTTTAAAATTCGTGATTTTAGAAAAAACCCGCACCGCATTCACACCATTCCCACCCTTTGCTCTCTAGTTGATAGCTCTTCCTTTCTTTATGTTTTAAATTTCTTTATATGCCTAAGCAAAAAAAAGTGTATCCCATCTAAGATGTTTTTAAATTTTTAAGTGAGTTATAATTTTGATGGTTGTTATTTGTTACTTGTTGTATTTTATTGTTAACTTAAATTAAATATAATATTTATTTTGATTGTTACATAAATTTTGTTGTATCTATTATTGTGTTTGTTGTTAATTAGAAACGACGAAAAGTCTCATTTTATGTAACAATCGATTTGGTGTGATCACAGTGTTATCTTTTTTTTCTTAATTTTGTCTTTACTTGTTATTTAATAATCTCATTTTATTCTTTACCCTATTTTTTTTTTACAGTAGCTCTATTCTCTTATCCTATTTTTCTTATAGTTCTATTCTTCAAATTATTGACGCGTAACATTGTTTAGCGACGAAAAATAATAAAATATGACTAAATGCTATGTTCATTAAACAATACAATATGATACGATACGATACAATAAATGATAGGATATATTTATGTAACAACCATTCAAAAATATATTTAGTCTCACATTTTACATAATATTACCATAATAAAGGTTGAGAATTCAAGTCTCACCATCACATGTTAATCAAAATAAACTTTTAGACTATTTGGTTACACTGTTTACATTTAATATTTCAAAAATACTGAATTGGAAATTTGAAATATGAAGTTATAAATTATTGAAGTTGAATTTTGTTTACATATCATAAGTAAACGCTGATTTTAAATTAAACTTTAAATGGCATATCAAACGGTATTGCTTGTTCTCATATGTACTATATACAAGAGCCCCTGCAAGTACGGTTCCGATATTTATTATTTTATCTCAACTTATATGATATAGATAAATTTTAAAGAGTTAATTAAATTTTTCGTATGGACTTTAAATATTTTAAGTTTTTAATGATATATAATACTTTTATAATTTTTTGACAATACATGTTACTTTCATTGTTTAAATTCATATGTCATAAATGTAATTTAGAGAGTCAAATTTTCTATATAATTTGTAGATGCTTGTACAATCTTTAAATTTTGTAAGTTTTTAGTTACGGCAATTTATAGTATTTTTACATAATTTTCAGATAATATATGTTACTCTTTCTGACTCAATTTATATGACACTGATGGAGTTTAGAGAGTCAATCAAATTTTTTACATATAATTTTACATGTTTTGAATTGTTAATTCTTGTGATTTATAGTACTTTCTACTATTTTCAAATAATGTGTACTTTTATCCCAATTTATGTGACTGTGATAATATATGTAGAATCAATCAAATTTTATGTCGATAATATTTTAAGTTATTAATTATTGTAATTTATGATATTTTTAACGTTATTTTTAAATAATATATGTTACTTTCCATGTCCAAATATATGTGGCTGATAAAATTTGAGAGTCAACAAACCTTTTTAGTCCTTTAAATATATTAAATTGTTAATTATTGTAATTTATAATAATTTTTATGTAATTTTTAAATACATAAAAAATAAAAAATAAGACAAATAAATTAAAATAAAGAATTACATTATTATTATTATTATTATTGTTGTTGTTATTATTATTATTGTTATTGTTATTATTGTTCTTCTTCTTCTTCTTCTTATTATTATTATTATTATCATTATCATTATCATTATCATGATGATCGGCAAGCTGGGAGGACAACCTCGAGCTGCTTCCCAAGAACTCCTAACAAATAGTACTACCTCCATCCCAGTTTATGTGTCGCCATTTGATTGGATACGGAGTTTGAGAAATAAGTGATGACTTTATAAAGTTTACAAAATTATTCTTCTTAATATTTACTTTTTAGTTGTCTTTTCTTAAAAAGTTGTAATAAGTGAGACCCACTAATAATAAAATGGGAATGATTCCATTAAATAATTATCAAATAAGGAAAAGTGACATTCGTTTTTGAAAGCACCAAAAAGAAAATGAGGCGTTTATTTATTTTTTAAGTAGTTGAGCATGTGACATTTTCTTTTGAATCAACTGGAACTCTTTTTGGAAGGCTGTGTGTGCCTCTTGTTAATTCAATATGTACTAATGTTAGTAGCTTGAAACAATATGTAAGCAGTAGCAGTTCCAATATGGAACAAGCTCCGCAGCCTGGGGTTATGTATAATGTACAACGCTAAGTAATATTACTATTATTAATGGAATCATCTTTTAACTGAAAAAAACTGGATTGGGCGAAACCTTAAAATAGCGCAAGAGGCCTATAGCAGTAAAACAACACCAACTTATAAGTGAGTGTATAGGTGCAAGTTATGTTTATCCACATCTCCACAAAAAGAAGACCATAATTTTCAACCAAATCCACACACATGTCCACAAAAAGAACATCATTTTCAACTAAATCGGATCTTATACCTTATGGTTTACAATTAATTAATCAGACTTCCAAGTGTCCCGAGGCCCACAAATTATATATCTTAAATCATTATTGATTATCTTGTACATTTTGATGAGAAAAACATCCACACACATATCAACTATCCAGTATCCACAAGTAAATCAAGAGAGCTCTTGTATGATAAACTGCTTCTTATATTAAATGCTTACCCTGTCTTTTTTCAGATCAGCAGCATGTCAATACACAAATTAAAGGCTAAAAGTAGCGTTTTCAACATCATGATTTAATTACTAGATAGAGCAGAAGTTCTATTAATTTACATGAATTAGGACTTAGGATTGACGTAATAAGTTAATATTGTTTGTGAATTTTGGCAGTCTCGATGATGAAACGGCCTTCCTTGTACTTCTGTGCTGGATCATAAGCTTTAACATACTTCCAACCCAATTCCTGTCCACATTTGCTGCAGAATATATCAGCAACACTGAAGTAACCTGTCATTAGTTGTCTATCTTCCTTTTTACCCACCACTACATTCATTGCGTGACGAAAAAGGTATGCTTTCCCTGATTTTGCCTAACAAAGTCAACGTTGATTTATTTATCAATTCATGGATCAACCCAAGTTAGATGCAATTCTTTAAAGACGATTTCGGCATTAATATTGTTACAGAGGATCTATCCAGAACAACATTCAGTCTACTTCAAATATCACATAAGGAAGTATAGTACTAAGTGCTCGTTTGGAAGAGATTACTTTGTAGCTTAAAAAGGTGTTTGACAAATTTCAAAATGACTTAAAAAAAGTTATTTTTGACTTTTTTTAAGCTAAAAATAATAATCTGCAAATGGGAGCTTATTTTTTTTTCAATTTATAATCTATTTCCCATTGACCAAGTAAATGACTTTTTTGCCCTTATAATTTTTTTCTTATTCCAAAATTGTCCTCTTGTTGCCTTTATGATTTTGTTATGCTTGTCAAAGTTAGTTATTGGTTTTGTCTTAATCAAGTAATTATTGATTATGCTAATACATATTGAGCATGTGGACCGTAGAAAAATTTAGTGGTGCTTTCTTTCCACAGAGTTTGCTAATGCATAATTTAATATATATATATATATATATATATATATATTAATTTTAATTTAAATTATTTTAACAATAAAAATTAATAATAATCAATTCTATATATTATTAATAACTATAAGGGTATTTCAGTCATTTTAATTAAAAAATGTTTAAAAGCATTATTTACCGAACATATCAATAACTTTTTTTCAGTTTCAGCACTTTTATTCAAACACTTAACTGTTTATTTTTAAAATAAGCTCAACACTTTCAAAAACACTTTTTTAATTTTTTTTTTCAGTCACTTTTTTTCGACTTATCCAAACGCAGGGGCGGATCTACCGGGGTTCACGGGTGGCATGGCACCTGCAAACTTCGATCGAAAAACTGTGTGTGTATATATATATATATATATATATTGAATAAAATCGGTGCATTATTTAAGTGCCATCCGGTAGTGCAATAGTTGAGGAAGTAGTGCCAGTGAAAAACGCGCTGAAATTTCATGTAGTATACCAGAGTTCAAGTCTAGACACCAACAGTATTTTGTTACTTTTTGTTCGTTATTCTATTTTCTATAAGTTTTTTTCTTCTTGACTTAATCTTTGTTTGATGCCTTTTTTTGGGTAATTTTTGTTTAAGAATTTTTAATTTAAGTGTATAATGTAATTGAAGATTCCTTCTTCCTTCAAATTTATAATTAACCTCTCCTCTTAAATCATAATAATGATGCTTGGCTTGATGTTATAATTATTGAATGTTGACAACTATTTTGTACTTTCACGTTGACTAGTAAGTTGAATTTGACTCTTGTTTATACAATTTATAGTAACAACAACAACAACGACAACAAACCCAATTTATTCCCACATAGTGGGGTCTTGAGAGGGTAAAATGTATGCAGTCCATACACTACCTCCGGAAAAGTAAAAAGGTTGTTTTCGATAATATTTATAATAATAATCATATTTTTATTATTTGCTCTATTTGTTTATACAAATTGAAAAGACAAATAGTCAAATAAAAACCCAAAGTCTATAAAATCGACAAAATATTTGTCTTATTTGGGACAGTGTAAATAGCAAAACGTAAAGCAAAAAATTAACTGATTTCCAACTGAATTCGTAAAAATTAGGTTCTTCGATAATGTTTCAATGAAATTTTTCTTAAAATACCTCTTACTAAGAAGTCAAATTTCAGTGGGACGCCCATAAAAATTATCCTTTTTGAGTAGTAGCTTTAACATTAAAAATGACATACCACCCGCAACCTCAAAATCCGAAATCAACCTCTGTCCAAACGGGCTCTAAGCTCTGCATAGAACTCACCTTTCTCAAATCCCACTTGTCACATCAGACGGGAAATATTGTTGTTGTTGTATGGCTCAATTTGAAGTCAATGGAGAATATAATTACTTAAGGGGACGTCTTTTGATAAGAAGACTAAATATAATTATTAGATTATAATCTATTGGATTGAAAAAGGTTAGATGGCTCAAATATTCCAAGTACCAAAAACACCTAATAAACGAAAGGAAAAAAACACTAATGAAAATTTTAGATTAACTAATTACCAGAAAGCGTTTTGAGAGAAGATCATCTCTGAGAGCGATGGGATTCTGGCAAATCCTGCAGCTAAACAAAGGGTGGCCGTTGGAAGTAGTGTCCGCCATTATATATATATATATTTATACAAGGGATACAGAGAGAAAAGGGTTTGAGTGTGATTATATGTAGATGCAATTATTTATATAGGCGCAAATGGAGGAAGAAATAAGGGTACAATTGATTGAGAGGTACCAAATTCATTGCTTTTCTGGTGTGGAAAGTAGTAGTACTTGCTCAGCAAGGAAGATGAATTTTCTCAGTAGCTGCTTTTGACAAAAATAATAGAGGATTGAGATTGGGGTGGAAAATCCAGATGGAGACTTTTTTGTCTTGGTGTGGAGAAGGTAGACCTCAAGTGACTCTCACACTCCATTCACTTTGATTTAATAATTGAATAATTAAGACTTAAGATTTTTATTACGTATAAATAAATAAGATCTTATTTTAGCAAATTAAGGCCTCGTTTCATCATGAAAATCATAATTTTTTGAAATTAGCGTTGGAGTTGAAATTAGAGTTGTGTTTGACCATGAATATAAGTTAAAGTTATTTTTGATTCGTTTGGTAGAGTGTATTGAAATGTTAATGCATGCATTAGTTTAATGTGTATTAGAAGTACCTTGTTGGGTATATATCTTTTTACCCTATGTATAACTAATAATGTGTATTGAGGTGTGTATTACTAATACCTCAAAATACATAATATTAGTAATGCAATGGATCTAATGCATGCATTAACATGCTTAAAGACCCTATTACCCTTCAAAAAATTTTCCGCATTCTTTCCAACATATATATTGATGGTATTATGTAAAAATATTTTTTTTTTAGAAATTATGTAATTCGTGTTTTATTTAATACATCGAACCAAACATTGTATAAGAAAATACAAGCATAACTAGTGCAAGTATAACTAATATAAACATTACTAATACACCATATTTTACATTATTCTTATATATTCTACCAAACGACGAGCGAAAAAAATGAAAACAAGTAAAAATTATTTTCACTTTTTCAAATACAATTCCAAAATTATATTTAAACTTTTCATTATCAAACGTATTTCGTTTTCACTTTTTCCACTAAAGTGATTTTTTTTTTCAAAAAAATATAAATAATTTTCATCAGCTAACGGCTACTAAAAAATTGAAAATGATGAAAACATGGAATAAAACTGCTCAGGAGGAATTACTTCACAATTTACACCTATCCTAAACCTAGGGGGATTCTCTTTTGTTATTTTCTGGCACATAGAACATTTATATTGAACACTGGTGTGTCCAAAATCCAAATAAATTAGTACAACTTAGTAGTACTATAGTTACTCCATTTCATATTACTGTGTTTAAATACACTATATTTTTTTCTTTTTACCCAATTTTTTTTTTTATCCTTAATGCTACTAAATAAGCACATAATAGTAAGTAATCACATTTAGAGTTTCAAATATTATTAATAACGCTGATTTAGTAAAATACATGCTTTAAAATTTTCTCAATGAGTGTGAAGTCAACATGATTCAAATAATATTAATCCGAGGAAGTATATTTTATTAGTACTTAATTCAAGTTCCTATTCTAACTAGAGAAAATTGAAGAATAGGTATCTTTTAAGTCTTGAATGAAGGATTGGTGATATTGACCAACAGATAAGGTCAAACATTATTAGGAAACTTGATCAAGTTAATTGGGACTTGATTAATATTTTCAAAACTTTCTAATCTTTTCAAAAATACAAATCAACCCAACCCACACCCTCTTCAATCCAAATCAACCACTCTCTCCTCTCTCTCGACAACTTCTCTCAACTCTCTCAACCAACAGTTCTGCAAAATTTCTCCCTTCAACCCCCGACGACAAATAGTTGGGCTTCGAGTTCCCCTCTTCAATTCAATCAACCTGTCTCTCATCCCTCTCTCGACAACTTCTCTCAACTCTCTCCCAACCAACTGTTCTGCAAATTTCTAATTTCAATCCTCGGCGACTTTAACATCCGACTACAAATAGTTGGGATTCCAGTTCCTTTTCGACTTCAATCGATGTGACAGTCTTGCTCTCCGGCCACAACAACTTCGAATTCTTCATCGGTCCTTTTCTTCTTTCACAGGTAAAAATTTATGGCCTTTTAAGTTTTGAAGAAAACGAGAAACTTGAGCCAACTTCTCTTATAGTATTGGTTAACAATTTTAATATTTGTTGCACTAATTTGAAATGCGGTCTGAATAAAACCCTAATTTCTGATATTTCTTCTCTTCTCTTCTTTTTTCGAAGTGAATTATGATATTTTGTTATTTGTTGCATTCTTTTGAAGTTTGATTTTTATTGTTTATGTTTATAAAAATAAAAGGACAATTTGGTTTGATTTGTTCTGTTCTTATTCTTAGTAAAAATGGTGAAATTGCTGTTTTTTGTTTAACAAAATCGTGCTCCTGTTTCCTCCGATAGATTATCCATCTGGTGCAACATATTAAACATCTGATGCAACAGATAAACCATCTGATGCACCAGAGGAACCATCAGATTACAATTCTGATGCAACAGATTAATAATCTGATGCAACAGCTTTACCATATATTGCAACAGATTAAGCTCCGGATAAAAAATCTGATGCAACTAATTAACCATCTGGTGCAATGAAAGAACCATCAGATTAATGATATGATGCAACAGATAAACCTCCTGTTGGATAAAATCCTACCAACTCTTCCTACAGAAAAAGTCCAAGACTTGATTTTTTCAACTGATCATTCATCTTCCGCGATAGATGACCCTATGTTGGAAGAAATCTAAATAATATTGACCGTTGATAACTGTTCCAATAGATCACTTATGTATTGCAACAGGTGTGTGACCTGTTACACAGACCATTCATCTTTCTCAACAGATGAGTGATATATTTTGTATTGTCGCAATAGATTACTCAGTCATTGCTATGGATTATTTAACTGTTCTAACATATCACTCATATGTTGCAACAGATGATGTCACAACAGTTGTGTGATCTGTTGAACAGACCATTCATCTGTCTTAAAAGATGAGTGGTATGTTTTGTATTATTGCAACAGATTGCTCATCCACTGCAACAGTTTGGTTATATGTTACAATAAATATACTACCTGGTGCAACAGATCAGTGATCTATTGCAACTGTTATTTTACTGTTTTTCTTGTTTGATTTACTGTTATCCCTTTTTAATGATGCATTAATCAACAATAATATATTATTTTATATTTCTGTTAATTTTAGATAATATAGTTCTCAAAAGAACAAACACCGAATCAAGTCTAAGTAAAGGAACAAGTGAAGCAGCTAGGCTACATCCACCACTCTATGAGCTTGCTTTACAAGCGTTATCTCAATTGGGAGTAGAATATGATGAACACGGGGAGGAGGAATGTTTCAAAAGAGATCATGCAGATGTTAATAGCCCTTCCACTGAAGAGTTGGTCAAAGCCTTCAGCATTGATTGGTATCCTGTGAGAATGCAGTGCGATGGTGCCGCAAATTTAATGGGTGATTTCATGGTTAAGTCAGCCATGGGAAAATCTTTCGACGCCTTCAGAAAAATACTTCGAAAATAAAAATTGGATGCTTATTTCAGGGACAACTGCTTTGGAAAATATCTTGATTTGTCGGAGGATAACAATGCTCGTTTCCAAATGAAAATGGTATATGAACTTCTCAAGCGTAGGTTCATGTATAAAAATAAAGCTAAGATGGATGAGGTGTGGATAAATTACTGTGGCATGCCTGTTTGTTTTGGTTGGAAGGAGTTTGCCATAGTTACTGGACTAAAATGTTATCCTCCTTCTCAAGTTATACCTATTCTAACCCCAAAAAAGCACCCCGCACAAGGCAAAGGCAAGTCATGTGATCGTGATGACCTGGTGTCCATTGTTGGTCCAAGCTTCAAAAATAAAAATTTGATAGAAGCGTTGAAAGGTAAAGGACTTTCAAAGAAGCACAAACAGTCATTGGGTTTGGTTTGTACATAATATTCTTTGGGTGAGAGATGTTAACAACAATATAAGCCTCAGTTTAATAAAGCTCTCCGAGGATCTTGAGGCGTTTAACAGCTATCCATGGGGGTATGAAAGCTTCAAAATGACTGTCAAATATTTGTTGACTCCGTTAGCGCCAAAGACAGTCAACTTATATGGCTTCCCATGGGCTTTCATGGTAAATATTTCTTTCTTCTATTATGATATCATTCATTTTTTTTTGCTCAATAATGGTTTTGATTTATTGGCGTTATTTTATAGGCTTGGATGTTTGAAGCCATTCCTTATTTGAGACAACAAGTGAACTACTAGGAAGGAGTTTCCTGTCCAAGAATCTTGAGATGGTTGTCGGCCAAAACTCATAAAAATATAAAATTTCTTGATCTTTTCAACCCCTCAAAGGATGCAGTAAGTATAATTATAATTCATTTTTTCTTTTAATTAATATTTTTTGAATGATCTAATCATCATTCTAATATATTTAATGATTTATGTTAGAATATGCATCCGTCGCTAGTTCCGACCAATCGAGAGTTAAAGATGCCATTTTTTCTTACTTAACGGTCTGTGCAAACTTTTTCGGATCCTAAGATCATCGACAAAATAAAAATAGAATTGTTTGGAGCAACAACCATTACAAGAAAAATAATTTTGGAGGGTGGGCTTGTTGTTGTTGATGGAGCTGTTGGTGGTGGTAGTGGTGATGCTGTTGGTACTAATGATGCTCCTCTTATAGTATTTAAAGCAAACCATTATGAGTATGATCATACTGGTTATACAGATTTTGCCTCTCCCAGCTAATGTTCTGCATGCAAATGTCAAGACTGCAGGGCAAAATGTGATGTAGTGATTAATGTTATTAATGCATTAACTACTTCTGTAAAGGAATTGACATCTAAGAGAGGTCTCATTCCATAAAAGAGGATTTTTAATTCCATCCGCTCCATTAGAGATTAGGGCTAAGAGAAGAAGGAGAGTGATTTCTAGGGCATTATCAGGTATCCAAAAAAGTGAAATTGCAACTCCTCTGTCTGCGTGTTGCACTGAGCAACGTACAATGTCCAAAGGAGAGCAGCACGAGCTGAAGAAGGTGAGTATATTATATGTCTTCCAACTGACAAAACAAACAGACATATATCTATTTCAACAGATGACACATCTGCTGAAAATTATCAAATAGATATATACATCTGTTGCAACAGTTGACTAACCTGTTGCACTAGATACTTTATCTGGTGCAACATATGTCTCGTCTATTTTACCAAATCAAACAACTCTTCGTACAACTTTTATTTGTACCAATAGACGACCTATCTGCTGCAACAGATGATTCATATATTGCAATAGATGGTTCATCCATTGGAAATTATCACACAGGGTCTTCCTCATGTAGAAATTTATCCCAACAATTGATTCATTATTGCAACAGAAATATAATATGTTTGGGATAAAACGGGAGGAAGACCTGTTTGATTTGCTAGAAGAGATGAGTTATCCTTTTCCATTTTATTGTATCTCCGTGATTAGCATTGACCAATTCTGGCTTTCCAGGTGGATGTAGAAGAAGCTACTGCTGAACAACATTGACAATATGCTACTCTTTTTATGAAAATACGGAGAACAGAAAGCGCAGAAACCGTATGCAAGCGACAATGAAGATCCATGATGAGCAAAGCCGAATTCCATAGCACCGGATGAAGAAAAACTTGTCCATACTTAGTAGATCTTTATAGCTTGAGCTTGTCAAAGAAATCCTTGGCAGTATACTTAAATTTTTGTTGATGTATTTGTTGAGATCTGTACCCATAAAATTTTTTTACATTTCATTCATTCATTGATTATTTCAGCTAATTTATGAAGGCTTCGATTTATTTTATTTTGTCGACGAATTTTATTTATTCCTTAGATTTGAACTTATTAATTAAAAAGAAATACTAGATTCAAATATTGCAACAAATAATATATCTGTTACAACAGATGACACATCTATTAGAAAATTCGAACAGATTTAGACATATGTTGCAACAGGTAGGTGATCTGTTGGAATTTATCAAACAGGTCTTTCCACTGTCGCAACAGATAGACTTTAGATAAAAATATCAAGCTAATGCAACAGATGACACATCTATTGAAAAAAAAGAATAGATTTAGACATATGTTGCAACAGATGGACTTTATCTGTTGCAACAGACGACACATCTATTGGAATAATCGAACAGATTTATACATATGTTGCAACAGGTAGGTTATCTTTTGGAATTTATCAAATATGTCTTCTCACTGTTGCAACAGATGAACTTTAGATAAAAACATTGATTTAATGAAACAGATGACCAACCTATTGCAATAGATAAACTATATGTCAGAATAGGTAGGATAACTGTTACAACTGATAGAGAATCTGTTGCATTATAAAAATTCAACTTTTGTTGGACATAAAAAATTACCACTACATTTAAAAAGGTTAAAGTGAATTGAAATAAAAAAGGTGCAACCCATCGACGGTGTTCAGTTCAAACACCTAAAATAAAATAGACATCAAGTAGACATATTCATTTTAAAGACGTAAAATAAAATAGGCATCAAATGTCTTAGTGTCATTCCTGACACATTTCGCTGACTTGCCGTCACTTGGCCCCCAACGGTCATTTTTTTCCCCCATTGTTTTATATATTCATTTTTCTCCTAAAATTTAACCCTAAATTCCCAATTCTTCTTCTTTATCGTCATCTTCTTTTATCTATCCAAATTCTTCAAATTATTACTTTCATTTTTTCCAACTGAACTTGACAATGTCGAACGCATCTTCCACTGTTTTTTGTGATAAAGATTTTTGATATTGTAAGTGCGGTTATGAAGCTCTGTTAAAGACTTCTTGGACTCAACAAAATCCGGGTCGTAGATTTTTTACTTGTAAGATTTCAAAGGTAATATTTTTTTATTTAATTAATTAATTAATTATTGACTTGTAATTGTTTTGTAATTGTGTTCTTTTTTTTTTTTATAGAAATTTGGTGGATGAGATTGCTTTGATTGGTATGAAGAACGACACCCTTCACAGGCAATCGTGTAAGCTGGGGTTTGTTGAACAAAGTCAAGGCTTCTGAAGAGAAACAAAATCGAGCAAGAAGATACTACATTGTTGCCGTTATTGCTACTGGTTTGGTGTTGTTGGGCACATGGATATTGAAGCCTAATTGCTGAAATTTTCATGGTGGTGTGTGTATTTGTTACTTGTTTATTGTCGACGAGCACATGGATATTCAAGTGTAACTATTGGAAAATATCAAAAAATTTAGGTATATGTTGTAAAATTTAGGTCATCTGTAGAAATTATCAAACAAGTCTTCCCACTGTTACCATAGATTAGACTTAGATTATTAGATTATTCATAGAAATTATCAAACAGGCCTTCCTACTGTTGCAACAGATTCGACTTAGATTATTAGATTATTCAAGCAGGTCTTCCCACTGTTGCAACAGATTGACAATCTAATCTATTGCATTATAAGAAAATCAACTTTCATCAGAAAAAAATTATTGCCACTACATGTACATGTTATAAAGTGAAGGGTGACTTGAAATTAAAAATTTCTATTTCACAGGCTCTTTTATATACACAGGCTTCAAGCGTCCAGTTAGTACCCCATAAGCCCAGACCCCTTGCAGGTTTTTCACAACGTTGTCGCACAGAAAAGTCGTTGGCTCGGCCATTTCTATGTCGGTCAGCAAACATTCGATGTGTGCAAGAGCGTGCGAGCCGCTCACTTTAGTGGCATTGTCTTTTGGAAGGATCATTCTCCTGTTTTGACCTTCAAAATTTCATGATTTCTTCATCAACACTTCCTTTGGCAAATGATTTATCAGTTTACTCTCCCTCAATAAGATGGGCAACAACACCATCAGTGGCTCCATGAGGAGAAAAAGATCAAAATCATCGATGAGAGGTACGTTGGAGTCATAAACATTGATCTTTCCCTCCTCGAGTAGTATCTCAACAACTCGATAATACATGTCATTCACGCTAATGACTGCAAGAATCCTTTTTGCCTCGGTCCAGCTCTTGCCATGTGGATTTGGCCTATCCCCTATAACATATCTTAACGTTTCTTCTTCATCCAAGACTAATGTAGGAACAAGGAAATCAAGTCCCACGCCAAGGGATGACACCTCTCCATTGAGTTGATCGTACCTATCCTTGAGCTACTTGCAGAAGTCGAGGTCTATTATTATCATATCGACAACATCATAAGCTTCCCGGTATGTTAATTTCCTTTTCCTCATGAGGCAGAGAATTATGTCAACATGCTGTGAGATAAGAAGTCAATTTTTAAATAGGTTAGTAATTGTAAAGATGCAACAGATGGTCTATCTATTGCATAGGGTTCTCTGAATCAATAATTCAATGCAAATTATATAACAGATGGATAATAAGTTACAACAGAACCACAACCAGTTGCACCAGTATACCCAGCTGTTGCAATAGATGTGAAATCTATTGCGTAGCTTCTTCTTCATGGGGTAGATTAGAAGGTCTAGGGTAGGAAAAGTAAAATTGCCTTGTCCTCGTACGACATACACATATTAGTCATAGTCGGTAAGTTTTGGGGGGGAAAAGGAGGCCTGGGGTAATCTGGTGCGCCTGGCTTGGCATTCTTGGCCTGTCGTAGACCCCTCTTCTCTTTGGCGCCAAGTTCTACGTATATGTCCACCTTCTTGACTGGCCCCGGAACTTCAACAACTTTTGGAGAGAGAGGAATTGTAATTTCTTTTGATTTTCGAGCGAAGAGTACGTCTCTAATTGCTTTTTTTTCTCCTAACCAATGCTGTAGGAGTATGTGGCTCCCTCACCTTCTTGGATGGTATGACACAACTCTTGGATTTGAATTTCTCGATAGCTTTAGAGATAGCCTCTACTTTTTCAAGGAGTTTATCCTGTCTGTCCTTGCACTCATCACATTCGCAATGAGAACACGAGGGTGAAGAGGGGTGAGAGGGACCTGTGTAAGGGTGAAAAGGGGTGTTTTCAAACATATTTATTCTTTTTTGAGCATCAACATACTCATTATCATGAGTGGTAGCAGCATCAGCATGCCTGCCACCAACACCAACAACTCCACCGGAAGAAGCACCCAAATTTGCCTTAGTAAAAGGTTGGTCATGAAGAGCCTCAACATTAGGTTGACCTTGCCTAACTGCTTTTCTTATGGCTATTGCTGCAACCAATTCCTTCTTTATTAACTCCACCGTTGGGTCTGCAATAATATCAACATGACCTAGAGTAATATAAGAAGTCATCACCGACTCCTCCTCAGTAGGAACGATCCATGGGTGCACAACCTATGAAAAAGAAAAAAAGACAAATGTATTTAAATCATATAATATAATATAATAATTTTCACAGTTGGGCTACATTTAAAAAAAAGACCCATTTGTTGCATAGTTTGCAGTATATAGTTAAAATCCATTTGAGTCTGGTTCAGAGAAATAGAGCAATACATGGATAATCTGATGCAAAATATCAATCATCTGTTACAACAACTGTATAAGATGGGTAATCTATTATACAACAGATGATCTGTACGTTGCAACAGATGAATGATATGTTATCAGATTAAAAATCTATTGCATAATTTGCAGTAGATGGTTTATCTTTTAGGAGTCGGGTTAAGAGAACCAAAGCCAAAGATGGGTAATCTGATGCAAGATATATCCCGTCGCAACAGATGTACCATCTGGTGCATCAGATATAACATCTCATGCACCAGATATAACATATGTTCAATATCTTTCTTATCTTTGAGTAGAATTATTTTACTTGAAGAAGACGTACTGCATCATTCAGAGGGTTAAAAATATCAGCCTCCTTAATATTGGTGTTGCTCTTTGCATCAACCACCTAAACATCCTTGGATGAGAAAACTCATCTGGGTAACCCATTAACTGCTTTCAGAGGGGAGGAATGACTTCAAATGCCCAAGCCTAAAAAGTGTAAAGAGGAAGCAAGAAAAAAAATCATAATAACTATATTCAATATAAATTAATGGATGAGTAAAATTAGTGATTAATTTTACCATGAAAGCCCAAGAAAATCCGTATAATGTGGTCGTCCCTGAGGATAGCTTTGTCAGTAAAATATTGGACAGTCAAGTAGAAGCTGTCATATCCTTAGGGATAATTGTTGAATTTATCAAAATCCTCAGCACGCGCCAACAAATCATCTTTTATGACCTTTTTGACGTCTCTTACCAATATAATCGAATGGGCAAATCAAACTAAGCACAATTTCTCCCTGTACTGCTCTGGTATGGTTTTATCCTCGAGATCTGTCAATAAATTTGATGCTTTATAGCTACGTCGAGCAATGTCAAACAACCCATCTATTTTTTCCTTGCATTTTCTTGCCTTGGATCTTTTGCGGGGTGGTGGTCCTTCTGGACGATGGCATCTCAGGCCCGTTACTATGGCAAACTCTTGCAAGCTAAAACAAACAAGCATGCCACAGTAGTTGATCCAGATTTCATCCATCTTCTTTTTGCCCCCCTCCTTCAGATCTTTATCATCCCCCATGTACTTGATCCTGCGCTTGAGAAGAACATATACCATCATCATAGGGAAATGGATACGGGCGGAGGGATCGCCAGGCAGCTTAAGAAAGCATCCAAAGCAGTTCTTCTTAAAAAGTCCGCCTATGTTTTCGTTCTTCATAATTTTCATAAAATGTTCAAAAATTTTCCCCATCTGACATTTAAGTACAATTTGACCAGTTAGTTGTTTTCCTTCTGGGTCATTTATCAGCATCGCAACTTCTGACCTGTCAATACTAAAAGTTTTGACAGGATCATGTTGGGATATCGATATTAACTCATGCCATGTCGGTGATACATTATCATCATGTTGATGATCATTCTCTTTTTCTTTCTAACTCTCCAATTCCTCCCCTTTCTCACTTTTATTTTCTTCATCACCATCGACGGACCCTTGTCCACCTCTCTCAACGTTGTTTTCACATCTCTCCTCAGCTTTACTTTTCCCTGACTGAGATTGTTCAGGAAGCTCCTCCGAATCCCTCTGTACTGTAGCATTTTTTTTAGTGGTCAGACGTTGATCCACTTTTACTTTCTTTTCTTTTGGGAGACATGTTTTACCTACAGACAAAGAAAAATAAAAATTACATTAAAGTTGATGTATGCATAGATTTTACAAAATACATTACAAACACCACGAATATCGACACACCAACAGCCACCACCACAAACACCACCAACCAATGCCAACAAACAAACAAACACCACGAATACCGACACCACCACAAATACCACCAACCAATGCCACCATCGGTGCCACCACGACGACCACAAATACCACTACCACCAACACCAACACCAACACCATCCAACTATACCACAACAGTCAACGGAACACTACGACATGAGCTAGGGATTTCTCGAGTTCTTCCTATGATTTTACCATCAAAACTCAAAATTGTAAACCCATTCTCAAAGATAATACAACTAAAAGTTTCATTTTTCATCATTAACTTAAAAGCCCTTATTTTTTAGAAAAAAACAAATATAGAGCTCTTCTCGAACTATGCTGCCTACGAAGACAAAGAAAATGACTGATACAAGCAAGAATGATGTCAAAAATAACACCTATATGGTCAAAAATAAAAAGAAAATTGATCTGTTGTGGAGGGTTGAGCAAATTTGTTGAGTAGTTGTTGTCTGTACTGTATTGTTGAGTGAGAATGAGAGAGAAAGAGCCAGACCTCGAGATTTGAAATAATGAAACGTTTTGTATGGGTTGATTTGTATTTTGGAAAAGAATAACAAGTAGTTTTAAAAATGTTAATTTGGTCCAAAATGATCTTAATTATTTTTAAATCATAAAATATATGTGTAAATTTTAAAATCGTATAAAAGCAATTGAAGTTGTAGTTGATCGAGTACTTAGGAGGTGACCCTGTGAAAACTCACCCCTGGTCCTAGATTAATCAATTTAGGAGTCTAACATATGAACTTAATTGAAATTGTAAAAAACAAATGTTCAACATATTGCGTCAGATTTCTCATCTGTTGTAAATTATCAATCAGATTAGGTAACAACAAATTATGAATCCGATGTAAATTATCAAACAGATTAAGTCATCTATTGCGACAGATTACCCATCTGTTGTAAATTATCAAATGGATTATCATATGTCGCAAAAGATTACCCATATGTTGTAAATTATCAAATAGGTGATGCCATCTGTTGTGGCTGTATGAGAACTCACCCCTAGTCCCAGATTATTCAATCAAGGTATTAGTACCCTAGTCCTAGATCAATCAATTAAGGTATTAGTCTAACATATAAGGTAGTAAGAATCGATTTGGCTCAGAGTGATCGATCATTGACTCTGGTTGGGAGGAACGCAGTACTATTTTATCATGCAGTTAATAAAAGACTCAATTGAAGTTGTAGTTGACTCTATGAGAACTCACATTCAATTAAGGTATTAGTCTAACATATGAACTCAATTGAATTATATATAAACAAATGTTCAACCTATTGCAGCAGATGTCTTTTCTATTGGATTAAACAAATTATGTAATTCGTTGCAACATATTACACATCTGTTGTAAACTATCATATAGATTAAGTTATTTGTTACGAAAAATCACGAATCTATTGTAAACTATCAAATAGATTAAGTCATCTATTGCAATAGATTACCCATCTGTTGTAAATTATCAAATGAATTGAGTCATATGTTGCAATAGATTACCCATCTATTGTAAATTATCCAATAGACGCTGTCATCTATTATAGTTGACATTATGAGAACTCACCCCTAGTCCTAGATCAATCAATTAAGGTATTAGTCTAACATATGAGGTAGTAAGAATTGGTTTGGCTCAGAGTGATCGATCGCTGACTCTGGTTGGGAGGAACGCTGTACTATTTTATCATGCAATTGATAAAAGACTCAATTGAAGTTGTAGTTGACCCTATGAGAACCCACATTCAATTAAGGTATTAGTCTAACATATGAACTCAATTGAATTATATATAAACAAATGTTCAACCTGTTGCAACAAATGTCTTTTCTGTTGGATCAAACAGATTATGTAATCTATTGCAACATATTACACGTCTGTTGTAAACTATCATACAGATTAAGCCATTTGTTGCGATAGATCATGAATCTGTTGTAAACTATTGAGTAGATTAAGTCATCTGTTACAATAGATTACCCATCTGTTGTAAATCATCAAATAGATTGAGCCATATGTTATAATAGATTATTCATCTATTGTAAATTATCAAATAGGCACTGTCATCTATTGTAGTTGACATTATGAGAACTCACCCCTAGCCTAAATCAATCAATTAAGGTATTAGTCTAACATATGAGGTAGTAAGAATCAGTTCAGCTCAGAGTGATCAATCGCCGACTCTAGTCGGGAGGAACGCAGTACTATTTCATCATGCAATTGACAAAAAACTCTATTGAAGTTATTGTTGGACCTATGAGAACTCACATTTAATTAAGGTATTATTCTAACATATGAACTCAATTGAATTATATATAAACAAATGTTTAACCTATTGCAACAGATGTCTTTTCTGTTGGATCAAATAGATTATGTAGTCTATTGCAACATATTACACATCTATTGTAAACTATCATATAGATTAAGCCATTTGTTGTGACAGATCATGAATCTGTTGTAAACTATTAAACAAATTAAGTCATCCGTTGCAACAGATTACTCATCTGATGTAAATTATTAAATGGATTGAGTCATATGTTGTAATAGATTATCCATCTATTGTAAATTATCAAATAGGCGCTGTCATCTATTATAGTTGACATTATGAGAACTCACCCCTAGTCCTAGATCAATCAATTAAGGTATTAGTTTAACATATGAGGTAGTAAGAATTGGTTCAGCTCAGAATGATTGATCGTTGACTCTGGTCGGGAAGAACGCAGTACCGTCTCATCATGCAATTGACAAAAGACTCAATTGAAGTTGTAGTTGACCCTATATTCAATTAGGGTATTAGTACCCTAGTCCTAGATTAATCAATTAAGGTATTAGTCTAACATATGAGGTAGTAAGAATCGGTTTGACTCAGAGTTATCGATCGACGACTCTAGTTGGGAGGAACGTAATATCGTCTCATCATGCAATTACCAAAAGACTCAATTGAAGTTGTAGTTGACCTTATGAGAACTCACTCCTAGTCCCAGATTATTCAATCAGGGTATTAGTACCCTAGTCCTAGATTAATCAATTAAGGTATTAGTCTAATTATGAGGTAGTAAGAATCGGATCGGCTCAAAGTGATCGATCGACGACTCTGGTCAGAGGAACGCAGTACCGTCTCATCATGAAATTGCCAAAAGACTCAATTAAAGTTGTATTTGACCCTATGAGAACTCACATTCAATTAAGGTTGTAGTTTAACATATGAACTCAATTGAAATTATATATAAACAAATGTTCAACCAGTTGCAACATATGTCTTATCTGTTGGATCAAATCAAATAGATTAGGTAATATGTTGCAACATATTACATATCTGTTGTAAACTATCAAACAAATTACATATTTGTTGTGACAGATCACGAATCTGTTGAAAACTATCAAACAGATTAAGTCATCTGTTGTACTTAAATATTTTTTGATCCTTTTTTTATAAAGCAATTTAGGTATTTCCTGTCCGAGATAAAATAGTTAAAATACTAAGGCAGTAAAAAATATTACTCGGTACAACTTTGATAACTCAAAAATCTCCTGAGTGAGTAGTCTTATCTGGTCTTTTCAATGTCACCATCTCATCGTGTCCCTCAAAAGTTATTAATGAATATTTAAAACCCCCCCACACCTAGAGCTCTCTCTCCTTCAATCATAAAGTAGTCTAGACTAGACTCAACTCATAACTCTTCTTTATTCTTTATTCTCAATTATCTTTGTTATTTCCTTTTTTCCTCTCTTTTCTCTCTTCTTTCAGATGAGGATCCTTTGGGATCTCAACCAATCAATATCTTTTCTCGACTGAACTGGATATTCTGATCCGTTTGCTTTTTTGACATTGCAGGTATGGTTCAAAGTTGCTCTTTTCATCTCTTATTCTTCTTTGTATGTTATTTAAATTAGTTATTTACATCTGTTGCTATCAGTGATTTACCCATTACCAGTTTGCTATTTATTGAGAAAATTAAAGGAAAGGTGACTTTTAAGTCTTGAATGAATGAACCATTGTTTTTATTAAAATATGAGAAAAAAGTCATCTGTTGGGAGAACTTAAAAAGCCTTGTTATCAGTATAGTTTTTTTTATGTCTTTTGTTTGTTACTTTAGTGGTGCTGTTGTTGGCGGTGGTGGTTATGTTGGAACATGTGATGTTTGTGTTGTGGATGGTGTTGGAACATATGGTGTTGTTTTGTTTGTTTCTTTGTTGTTGATGCTGTCTTGGTGCTGTTGCAACAGTTTCCTCAACTGTTGCAATTGATGAATCAGCTATTGGAACAGACGGACCAACTTTTTAAAGAAATTAAACCAGTAGCAAGGCTAGTTTGATTTATTCTAACAGATGGCCCATCTGTTGCAACATGTCTTCCATCCTTTGCAAACGATGCCTCATCGTTTAAACAGATGGGTAATCCGTTGTATCATATTGGTCATCTATTAATTCACTCAATTTTGTGTTACCCTTTTGTAAGTTCTTTTTGTTCTTCTCTTGTTTGACATCAAATGTATTTCTCTTATTTGTAGATAAAAGAAAGTGAAATTGGATCCACTTTTGCCTGGCAGCATTAAAGGCTAGAGTAAAGATGGGTTCGGAGGAATAAGCTACTTGCAGATGGAAGCACTTCATATGTGGGAGGTATGTATTACTGATCAGCCTATCATGAAAACACACATCCAGTACAATGATTTTATGAATGTAGTTTTTTACCGATGATTAGACACTGATCCTTCAAATAAGATCCTAAATTGTACAGTTTAGTTTGATAGGTGCGAACTGATAAGGCCGAAGGGTTTCCAAGACGGTGGTGTCGATACCCCATTATAATCTAATGACACGATTCATGCACATATTTTTGTGTCAAGTTTGGGGAAGGGTTCAAATTTTTTGCACCAGTGTAAATATTCAATAGTGATTGGACCGATTTTAATGGCATAATGGACTTCTTGAAAGGCCTTCGAAGCCTTGCAATGCAGTAAACAACGATAGAACCAATAAAAATTTCCCTAGTCCAAATTTATATGGAGGAGACTATTATACAACAGAAGGTGTTTGGGAGAAAACCTGTATGGGAAGAGGGAGGTTGAGAAGGCCATATATCATCTTAGTACTTGTTTAAGAGGATACATAAGGTCAGAAGGAAAGTGTAGCAAAATTGGCTTATGAAATTGACATGAAAAATGAAAAAACTGGATGAGATACGAATGTGAAAGTGTATCCAAAAATGAAAATCCATCAGTCGTTGAAGAAAAAGAAGAATGATCAAGAGGAATTAACCTTGTGTATCCTCTTAAACAAATACTAAAATGATATATGTCCTTCTCAACCTCCCTCTTCCCGCACAGGTTTTCTCCTAAAGACCTTCTGCTGTATAATAGTCTCCTCCACCAATCCATCTATATAAATTTGGACCAGGGGAATTTCTATTGGTTCTATCGTTGTTTGCTGCATTGCAAGGCTTCAGAGGCCTTTCAAGAAGTCTATTGTGCCATTAAAACCAGTCCAATCACTATTGGATATTTACACTGCCGCCAAAAATTTGAACCCTTTCCCAAACTTGACACAAAAACATGTGCATGAATCGTGTCATTAAATTATAACGGGGTATCGACACCACTGTATTGGAACCCTTCGGCCTTATCAGTTCACACCTATCAAACTAAACTGTATAATTTAGGATCTTGTTTGAAGGATCCGTGTCTAATCATCTGTTAAAAACTGTATTCACAAAATTATTACACTTTATGTGTCTTCACGGTAGCCTGATCAATAATATACATAACTCGCATTCATGAAAATTAGATCCATTGCACGCATCTTAGTCTTTATACCCCATCAGGACATGTCAGTGTTGTTTATTCATCTGCACGAATTTGATGACTATTAAAATGGAGGTGTGAAGAGTCATGACTTTTTATCTTAACACATTCAAAACAGTTGATGAATCAAAATCTTCATCTGTTGCAACTGACGAATCAGTTGTTGGAAGAAATCAAAACATCTCCTCCAAATATATGGTCCATCTGTCGCAACAGATGGTAAATCTGTTGCGATAAACCTGACCTTTTTTTTAATTAATCTGCACGTATGTGATTACTTCTTTCTAAATATGTTTGTTTCAATTTAGTTTTTCTATTTATAAAATCAAGAGAATTTTATTATATTCTTTCAATATTATCCTTATTATTAAATGAATACATAAAGTATATTATTCGCATTTATACTTTCTAATCATAATTAATAAGGCCAATTTGGTAAAACAATCACCTAATTTATATTTTTATTAATTGGTGTGTCAAGCCCATGGGGCCCAGCTAATACGTAACGGAGGGACTATTAAAAAGAGGTGAAGACTTTTTATCTCACACATTCAAAACAGCTAATGAATCAAATACTCTATCCGTTGAAACTAAAACTAATGAATCAGCTGTCAGAAGATATCAAAATATCTCCTCCAAGTTATACATACTATCCATCTGTTGCAATAGATAATAAATAAGTTGCATCAGATGTTTTATTTGTTGCATATACAAACCATCTATTGCAACATATGGTAAATCTGTTTTGACAGTCGTCTGTTGCACATTCAATCCGTTCATCTGTTGCAACAGATGCTAAATCTGTTAAAAATGCTGGATGATCTATTGTAACAGCTCAATAATAACAACTTTTATCGAGTCTCAAACCGCTATGAAAAGGTAAGAAGTAATTAGTGTAAAAGAAAAAGTCGCGACTTTTCACAGAAAACAAAATGCCACCAGTTTGAATGTAATTAATACAATGGAGCCGAACAGTCCTGCCATTTGGCCTGACACGTCCAGATTATATTATAGGTCCCTCAATCTTTATTCAACTCTATTTATTTCTTGCATTTTTTCCTTTTGTGTGACATCTTCAACCACTTCTCTTCAAAGAGCATATTCCTTTCTCGTTGAGGTAAGTTTTTTTCTGGCGTAAATTTACCAGTTGGTCGTATACGTTGTACTACATTGTGAATATTTTTCTTTACATTTGTCAATTCATGCATGTTCTAGATATGGCTGATCCTTTTCCGGATATTGTTATTCTACGCGACACAGTGCGAGAACTTCAAAGGTAGGTTAATGACCTGCAGAGGGAGTTGGTCGCTGTGAGAGCGACAATGTTCAGAGAGATGCAGAGGCTGAAGAGAGCCCTGCTGCTGCGAGTTGATTGGCCGACTGTCATTAATGATGATGATGATAATAATAATTAGAATGCGTTTTTTCTTTTAGCGTATGTATTTTCATTTTTCTATATTGGATCTATACCTAATGTATTTTATTTTTCATTTAATGAAAAATTTACTTTTAGTCAGACTTTGGCATTTTAATTCCTATTCAATTTTCATTATGTTTTCTTCTAATCTAATACATGTTAACATGTCGACTGTTAGAGGCAATGTTGAATCCAATAGCACTAACAATTTTGGCTTTCGAGTTCTTTTAACAGTTGGAGCTGATTGGTCATATGTTGGGTTTTAACAGATTATCCATCTATTTCAACAGATTTTCATCTGTTAGAGGAAAATATTCCAGTTGTTTGTGCAACTGTTGAGAATAATTATGGTCTGCTGTATTATCTAAGTTCATGTTTTGCCTCATTTTATTGATGCACAAGTTATTTAAAAAAAAAGACATTTTATATATAATAAATGATAACATTAGGTTCACAACAATGAGTTAAATATATAAAAGTCCACTACAAACAAACAAACAAAACACAACACAAGTTTCTGCAGTTACAACGATCATGGTGGATTATGATTCGGGCATGTAGTTCTTTTGTGGCCAGCGCACTTACATATGGAGCACTTGTTTCTTCTTGATGAAAATGATTCTCCAACTCCACGCCTCCTTTTATATGGATTTCTTTCCGGTTTGATAGTGCTCGGGTCAATATATGGAGGAGGTATTAATCTCCCCATAATCTCTGCTGGAACAACCCAAGATTCTTCAGGAGGCACCGGAGTAATATGCCCACTATATTCTATTTTATATTTTTCCACCGAATAATATTGAGAGGAGTGCTCGTAAACTTCAGGTCCATATTTATGACCGTATTGAGCTCGAAAGGCTGCCATAGCATGTGGACAATGTATTTTGTCCAAGTCAAAAACTCTACACGTACAAGATCTTGTTTGAAGATCGACCGTGGTAGCATCACCATGACCGGTGATACGAAATTTGTAATCTGCTATTTTATGAGAGAATAACCTATTCCCCAAACTGATGTTCGTTGATATTTTCTTTTCAATTTCGAGAACAAATAGAGGTTTTTTTTCTGGGTACTTGAACTGCACACGCCTTTTGTTAAAAAAATCATTATATTTCTCGCTTATTTTTTCAAACATAGCCTTGATGGGAAATTCTCTTTCATTGCCAAACAATGAATTCACCTATTCAGCTATGTTTGATATCATAATATTGTACCTATAGAAAAGAATCACGTAGTACGACATCAAACTAAACTTGTAAATCAAACAAGACATTAAATTCATAAGAATGTACCTATTTGCTGGACAGAATGCCCGGCTCCATCTCTCGAAATCGACACGTGCAAGAAATTCTTCTACCTTGGGATTCACATCCACTATTTGATTGAAATGGTCTAAAAACTCCTCTCTACTATATGCTTTAGCTACTTTGTAAAAAAGGGTGACGACCCTTTCGTTGTGATAGATGTTTCGAATGTTCTCTCTAAGATGCCTGATGCAACAACCAAAGTAAGCTGAAGTGAAGAAAAGTGAACCCATCTTTGGAATACTTGGATGCCTATCCGATACAAAACACAACTCTTCGGTATCTTCGACGCAGCGTCGCAGTTGTTCAAAAAAAATCCATAAGAGGCATCATATTCCTTATCCGCTACACAAAAAGCGACAGAAAAGATATGATTCTCCACATCCTGTGCCACCGACGCTAGCAGAACTCCATTAAACCTATTCCTCAATAAGGTACCGTCGACGACTATGCCTTTTCTCAAATGTCGAAAACCTTGAATCGAAGCACCATAGGATACAAAAAAGTACTTGAACATTTCATTTTTATCCAGAAGTAATTTCGTCTTACTTTTGAAATTCATGGACTCAATCTTGTAACGGTAAACATCCAAGACTTCATACCCATGCTCGAGTGTCACCCAAACCAGGTCCTTGGCAATCCCGATGGACGTATATACCTTCCAATAACTGACCAGGACACCCAAATCCGTAAGGAGTTAATTGGCCATAATCCTTGTTGAAAGTCCTTTGCCATCGGGGAAACTACTTCTGAAATATTCACCGAGGACCTTTGCCGTGGCGTGAGGATTTTGGCCCGAGATGTGCTCTGAACCACATGTGTGATGCTTTTCATGTTTATGAATGACGAATCTATTAGAACTTGCGTACTTCACTGCTCTCAATCACCACTTGCAGTTCGAATTAGCATATTTGAAGCAAAAGACACTGCTCGAATTAATCACCTTCTTTATTCTGAAATCTTTTTTCATGCAAGAAATAAACAAGGTGTTAGATAATTCATTCTTGTCCTTGAATGAAATTCCAATAAAAAAGCCGGTCCCGTCGTCTTGAAGATTTCCAGATTGTGTCGATTGAGAAGAACTGCACATCGTATTGGTCGCATCAACGGGCGTAGGTGTTTGATCATCATCTGAAATATTCATGTCTAGATCATCCAACCTATCATCAAAGAAGTCTTCTTTTTCTTTTTCTTCTTTTACGTTCTGGTTCTCATTTTCTCTCGTCTTTTCAACCATGTACACCCTTAACACCGGCCTGGTTGAATCACTTAGATAAGAACGCAACCGAACCTGATCGGTTATCTTGAAAGGCAGTACCCTCTGATTTTCAAAGGAGTTGTGCATATAGCTGATGGCAAATTCTTCCGGTTGACAATTCAGTCCACAAAAGCTGATGATTAAGTTCACAAAATCATCATACAAAACATCACTTTGGACTGTCATAGCTATCGTCTCTAGCATTTCACCTCATTCTAACGCCATACATATCGATTGCTCTTCTTGACCCAATGACCATGACAATCCACCCTTATTGTTATTAATCCCTCCGTTAGTGGTACCTACATAAAGTCATTTGTTAAAAAAAATTGATAGTGATTTCATAGTGCTGTGAATAAATCCCAACAGATGTGTTATATGTTGCAACAGGCAAGTGATGAGTCACAAAAGATTCTTACATGTTGGGATTCATGTTACGGGTCTGAATATCTGTTGCAACAGATGAATTGCCTGTTGGAATTGATGTCATAACTAAATCACCTTTGAAGCTGATTCCAACAGATGAGTGACAGATGCAACAGATAATCAACCTGTTGTGACAGATGACTTACCTGATGCAACAAGTTATTAATCTGTTGTAACCTATGTTGAAATCGTGTTCAGGTTCTGTTGAAACAGGTAACTAATCTGTTGCAACATATATGTCAAATATCGCAACAGATGAGCCATCTGTTTAAACATGAATCCAACATATCAGTCTTTCTTTGAAACAGATGTCTCATCTGTCGCAACAGATGATTTATCTGTTTAAACAGATGGATTTTATGTTAGATTCATGATTGGGTTCTATCCATTGTTGGAAAACAACAACATAATAGTAGTTACCCAGATGACAAATTCAACTAAAAATCATAATTTGACTTACCAACGTCTCCTATGAAGTAATGCCAAAGTGGAAAGTGATGTTAGAAACAAAGTTTGACCTAAGAAATTGGTCAAATAGCAACAATAGCGGTAACAACAACAACAACAAATGGTCAACAAGAACAAGATGAAGATGATAATGAAGTAGAAGATGATGATAATGAAGCAGAAGATGATGAATGAAGCAGCAGCAACAATGAACAACAAAAATCGCTAAGAGAGAGAAATCAAGTGAGAAGAGAGAGAAAGACGCCTTTTTTTCCCTCCGTTTTTCGTTATATAGGCGAACATTTAGATCAAAGTGTAAATTTAAAAACTTGTGGGTTATTTTCAAGCTTCCCCAACTTTCTTAATCCATAATAAAGTAATTGTCACCTCCACCTAATAATTAAGACTTGTGTCACCTACACCTCATTTTAAAACTCTTTTATCACCTGTGGCCCAAACCACCTTCTAACTATATCCAATTTTTTCCGAGTGTATTGAGATTCTTATTAATACTTGCGCAATGCACGATCAATAATATTAAGAAAATATTTAATCATGTAAATTATAATAAGACGTGTTTGAGCATTTAAATTAGTGTTATTTTAGCAAGACGTGTTTGATCATGTTAAATGAGTGTTATTTTAACAAAATTCCAACTCTCGTCTTATTTTCAAGTACTTCTTAATATGTTAAAAGTGACTAAATAAAAATCTATTTTTAAATAGTGAAAAATTAAAATAAATAAAGAAAGTAAATTAGAATATAAAATATCTATTTGTAATATTTGGACAGTAGACCAACCCATTGTATAGCTTTAACTCAGCTTGCATTTGGACATGCAATATATAATCATGATTTTAAATCAATTTTTAGATATGCTCTTTGCGATCATGATTTTAAATCCCAATTTTTTTTTTTAAAAATTAAGATTCAAAATCATAATTAATTTTTAAAAAATATAAAACATTGATATGCAAGTTAATTTAATCGGTCAAAATTCACATGAATTTGAATATACCTAAGAGAAATTGGACCATTAGAATATGGATTTGGATTAATTACTAAAACATACTTTCTACGTTTCATATTATTTGGCTCATATTGACTTGACACACATCTTATCCTTACGGAAGCTTTAGTTATAATTGTATTTTACTAAATAAACTTTATTAACGATAGTTTGGATTCTAAGACGGACTATTGTTATTTTATGAAGTACTAAATTAGTACCAAAAATAAAATAAAAAATAAAATAAATAAAGAAATGAATCTATATCTATATCTACATCTACATCTACATCTACATCTACATCTACATCTATATCTATATCTATAATCTATATCTATAATATATTAAAAGTGTGAAGACCTTAGAAAAGTGATTTGAACTTTTTGCCCTTTATTAAAATGCTCCATAATAGACAAAATCATTATTTACTATTTTTAAAAATAATTATTAATTAATTATTATTTAAATACTTAGGATACAAAAAAAACAGAGAAGAACCCCACACCTAAAATAAATTAAATGTAACATGTGAAATGTTTTAGTGGGAGTTCTATGCAAAATTTTAGGATAAAAACGATGGAAAGAGGGGAAAAATTAAGAAGCAAATTTATATTTATTGAAAAAAGATATACCTATGATAACTTGTAAGGAAAGAATTTTACTAATCAAAATATAGATTTTCTTTAAAAAGAAATTCAACTTATGAAAAGGAAAAAATTTATTTGATTCGGGTAAGAAATCATACTATTTAACACTTCTAGAGTAATTAGAATTTTACCTTATATAAAAACTTCTAAATCATATAGAATTTTACCTTATATAAAAAAAAAGGATGTTTATTATTCTATTTAAGTAGTATTTTGATTTTAATTATCGGTGATTAATTAAAGTTTTCTCCTTGCATTCATCTCTAGAGTTTTCTAGCCTTGTTCGTTATATGAATTCTCTTTTAGATTTTGATTATACACAATTATTTTAATTACGAAGAAATCATGAGAACTAGCATATCATCATTATGTTTGTTAATGAACTTTATTTGTTGTGTTTTTTAACAGGCTCTAATAGTTATCATATATACAAAATATGATCAAATAGTATTTTTAGAGGTAATTTTAATTTCTTTTATCAATTTAAATAATTATCTTTCTCTATATGATTCTTTGCAACTTGCTAGCATGTTTTTCCATTCAAAATTGTAGTTCAAAATTGAGACATAGCTCCTTTCTATTATCTTTTATTTTTTAAAAAAAAAATTGTATATAAGTCAAAGTTAGAGTCTTCTAGCAAAATTATTTATTTTCAAGTTAATTAACGTTTTTTAATAATTTTATTTTCTTGTATATAATTTTATTGATTGACTCGAGATACAAATATAACATACGTTCTTACCATTTAAAAGTAGATATTTATTTATGACATTATGTTTAGGACTTAAGTATGCCAAATCTTTTATATTCATTATTTTCGGAAGGTAAATATACCTTTTCAATTATAATATTTTGATAAGGGATACCTTTTTAAATATAAATAGTGATAAATAATAAATATGCATGGCTGATCATAATCATACCTTTTAAATATAGTTAATTTTAATAAAAAATTTATTCTTGCCTTAATTTCAAAACCCAATAACTTCCCCTATTTTGTATAGATTAAATTATTTTATAATATTGACTTAGAGACCGTTTGGATAAGATTAAAAAAATAATTTTTTAGCTTAAGTGATAAAAAGTTTAAAATAAGTGCTTATAAATTAAGCAGATAAGTGTTTGGATAGAAGTGCTGAAACTGAAAAAAAATTGTTGATGCATTTGGTAAACAAGTGATGTTAAACACTTTTTTGTTGTTAAAATGACTTAAATGTCCGTAAAGTTGTTAACACCATAAATAAGGTGAATTATTTATAATTTTTTATTTTAAAATAAAATTTTTGAACAAACCTTCGATTAATGATGTATTTGATGAAAACAAAGAAGAAAGATGAAGAGGAAATTGGAAGGAAGAGATGAAGCGAAGCGGCAAAGAGAAAAAGAAAAAAAACTATATATTTAAGGGCTTCAAGTTTAGGATATTGTTGGAATTGGAGAAAAATATAAGAGATAAAAAGGTAAATATTTTGGTCAAAACTAAAAGAATTTTAATCTAAAAAGCAAAAAGTTGGAGTACCCAGCTTATTACTTTTTGTTTTTTTTAAACAGTTTTTAGTTTTTTTTTAAACACTTTTTAGTTTTACCAAACACCTTAAAAAGTTAAAAAAGAGATTAAAAGCTGGTTTGACCGATTTTAATCCTATCCAAATGGGCTCTTAATATATAACTTATTATTTAAACGTATTATCTAATATTATTTATGAAAATTTTTATAGTCCTCTACTCACTGTTACATATATATGTAGAATGAATTTGTATTTTTAATATATGCAACATTTTTTTTTGAGTTAGACACGCGTGCAAAGCACGTATATATTAAAAGTGTGAAGGGCCTTAGAAATATCGTTTGAATTTTTTGTCCTTCATTAAAAGTCTTTGCTCTATACAAAATCGTCTTTTCACTATTTTTTCCTAATATTTAAAAATTAAAAATTAATTAAATATATTTATGGTAAAACTTTTCCTTATTAGAAGTCATAAAAATTATGACAACTAATATTTTCTTATTAGTTTAAGAATTCTAAATCAACTAAATTGATTTTAAGAAGATTTAAAAAGTCTATAAATCTACATCTACATCTACAATATACTATTAATATATATTTGTTTATATTAAAATATATGTTTTGAACTTTTTGCACTTTATTGAAAATCTTCGTAATACATAAAATCGTCTAATTTTAAATAACTAAAAATTACCCGTGTGGTACGTGCGGCTAAACTAGTTAAAAAATATGAAAGAAGGATAGGTAGTCGTTGGTGAACCACTACCCACTTATATTAAACTGAACCCTCTCTTTGTAATAATTTATTGGCTTATGTGCTTCTTATGTAATACTCTTTCCTTAGCCAGGAGATTGAAATTTTTTGGAATATGGAATCAAATCAGTTGAAAAGTGAAACCCTAAACAAGATGCAAGATGCTGCAATGAGAATATGAAATAATATTTTGATCTTCAAATTATTTAGACTGAAATTCCTGAGTTTTTAAAGCATCATTCTACTTATAAAAAAAACATGATTCTAATTATGAAATCGTTTAATTACCATCACATAGATTTTGAATCGGAACTCAGTGTATGTTCTGAATTGTAAAAGAAATTTTGAATAATAAATTTACTTTTGTTTATCAGTATTGAATTCGAATTCATGTCGGAAAACTCCCACATTACAGGGTAAAACACTTCCTAACACAGGTGATTCAGTATCTAAAGACACTTAAACCTGCTATGATAAAGAATGAAAGATAATTACCACTCCACCACAACTTTTTTTGCACAGTATTGTATAATCTACATAGACACGATTCATTGTTCAATTCAAAAGGAAGTAGCATCTAAGGTAAAGAGGATTAATGTCATCGGTTTTATTTTCTTTACGTTTGATATCCTTAGAACTGTGGTAACTAAATGTAGTACTTCTGATATCAGAACCCTTTTCTTATCTTTAATCTTTTTTTTTAAACTGACTAAAAAGAAAAATAGATCATACCTCACAATGAAGGAAATAATAAGAATTTTTTACCACCAACTATTATGGTGGATGAATACGATTCTTTTCGGTAATTTACATAAATTTTGAATTTTTTATGGGTTCTAACACTATATTCCATAATTAAGTTTAATTACATCATATCCCGAATTTTTATATTTGTGATACATTTGTTATACTGTGATACATTTAAAACAGAATTGTTATTTATTTAAGGAAGTAATGAGTTATCTTTTATTCTGTGGAGCATATCACACACAATCAGTTACGCACTGAATTAATGAGAATCACAAAATCACCAATACCCCCAATCAACTTTCAAATTTCAAGCAAATCATATGTACTGATTTCAATTATTTCAAAAAATTTTCGTTCTTTTCCTTCTCCAATTTTCTGATTAATTTCAATGGCGATCATATCTGTGTTATTATGATTCATCAAAAAGCTTCGTATCACGATTTAATGGATGCTATATTAGTGAATGAAAAAAGCTTCGTATTGACATTTGACTAATAAAGGTTTGATTTTATTTGAGCTGTTACATCTGAAAAATATGTGATACATTTTTCTAAATTACCCTACATTGTTATTGTCATTTCTAGTAAGTTAATATTTGTGATACTTTTATAAGTATTGAACTATATATATCGTATGTTGAAAATTATGATTCATAAATTTTTCTGGTGATTTTACAGAGAATTAGTGATTTCTTTATTAGTTAATTATTACTTGTGAAATATTCGAAATGCTTAACTTATAAATTGTTCACTTGCAGTTTAACATTACATTAGCAGTAGTGAGTCATATTTATAGTTTATTTGATTTGTTGCATTAGCTTAAAAAAGTATGTGATACATCTAAATCCTATGTGATATATTTGGTTGTATTTCATATTGATATCAATATATTCAATATATATGATATCTTTAGCATAAATGACAACATATGTTTAAATTCAAAATTTCTGATTCATATTTAAAGAGAGTGAGTTAGTGTAAAAGTTGTGAGATATATTTAGAGTGTATGTGATACATTTAATGTAACTGTCACAAAGTTGTTTTGCAGAGTTTTAGATCTCAACTGATACCAGATGTATTATAAAGATTCCAGATATCAAATGTAGCATAAAGATACATCTGAAAAATATGCCATCACTTTGAAAAATTATTTATTATACAAATTTATTTTGTAATTTTTATTATTCATATCTAATGATTGACGTAACTGTACATTAAAAAATATTTTTCAGGTTAGGAAATCAACGAACTACATCTACAGTGGATGAAGAAGGAAGAAAATACAGAGTTCGATTGGATAATAGAAGATGCAACTATAGGAGATTTCAGCTTGACGAGTTACCACGTGCGAACGCTATTGCTGTTTTGAAAAGCAAACATGTAAAGGAAATGAAATTATATTGTTCTGATTACTACAAAAAAGAGACTATTTAAAACGTATGAAGTTTCACTTTGTCCAATGCCCGACAAGCTGAATTGACATGTACTAATGGAGGTGTTGAAAGATGTGATTTTGCCTCTAAAATATAAAAGACCACCAGAAAGACCAAATAAAGGGAGATAAAAAAAAGCAGCGAAATATTTTCATCAACCTCAAATTGATATGGAAAGTGTGGGCGTGAAGGTCATAAAAGACACACCTGCAACTACTTCCCAAATGAGATGTAATATTTTTATTTGAAATAGAATCTAAATTGTTTATTAAGTTCAATGTTATGAATTCAATAATTTGAATTAATTTCTCAAAAATACATTTCATGAGTTATCAAATAATTATTTGCAATTGATACATATTACATGTTTATGAAAGTTATATGATTCATATTAAACGTTCATGAAAGTTATGTGATTCATTTTAAACGTTTATGAAAGTTATGTGATTCATATTAATAATGTCTGATTTAGTGTTATGCATTTTAACACATCTGGTATGTTAGTGATATGTTTTCATAGTTGAAAAAATGTGATACGTTTTAAATTATTTAACTAATTTTGAAAAAAATATTATAATTGTGCTTAGTATTACTTATAACAAATCTGCGATATATGAATCGGCTATGTATGTATTTCTCTAACTTGTGTAGTCAATATGAATCAAATATGTAATAGACAATGACAAACACAATCATAACATAAAAATAGCATAATATGGTAAAAAATAATAGGAACGTTTCATTTCATAATCGAAAATGTCATGACAGTAACTATAAGAATACTGAAAACTTGAAACTTAAAACTAGTAGTCTTGAAATATCCAAAAAACTTTAAACTTAACAAACGGTTATCAATTTGTCAAACAATAACTACTATGTTTGTTATCAATTTGTCAAACAATAACTACTAGACAATTACGGCTCGACATCTATCATCTTCGTATTCTCTGATGGAATTAAGGTGCGTTTGGGCCTAGGCGAATCTTGGTTGTCACTAATATATTCATTAGATGCCTTGTTCACTCCATGATTCTATAACAATGATGTGTATCTGGTACGATGCAGCCCTGAATTAAACTTTGAAGAAGGTATTTGAAGTCCATCACTTAAAAGTTCAGCATATATTACATTGACCCAAAATAAGTGCTTCGGAAGATTCTGATTCCTTTATCTTTCAGAACTTCTGTAAGCCTATCTACTACATTGAGGTTATGTGCAATGTCATACCTTAAGTTGTGGGCAGGTCAATTTTTCACAATTAAATTAAAATTCTATCAAAAATAAATATTGAGAATAACACAAATTAAACAATGATTCATATGTTAAAATGTATCATCTATTTATAAATGAATCTAAAAATATAATAAGTATAGAAAAAGTTAGAACATATATAATATCAATAATCTAATCGTCAATGTATCTCTCTTACACTATCAAAGAAAATGTATCACCAATAATAAATCTGCAATATATGAATCAACTACATATGTATTTCACTAACTTGTGTAGTCAATATGAATCAAACATGTACTCCCTCCGTCCCATTTTACTTGTCTCAAATTTTCTAATTTGATTTCTCATTTTACTTGTCATTTTTCACAAATCAAGAAGAGATAAAAATTTTTTTTCATGTTTTTACCTTTGCATTAATTATTTTTTCTTCAAATTAAAATGTAAACCTCATTTAATAGGGGTACTATGGTAAATTAGCTATCTTATTAATTATTTTTCTTAATCAATGTGTCAAGTTAAATTGGCACAAGTAAAATAGAACGAAGGGAGTAATAGACAATGAAAAACACAATCATAACATAAAAATAGCATAATATGATCGATAATTATAGGGACACTTTATTTCATAATCGAAAACGTCATGACAGTAAGAATACTGAAAAGTTAAAACTAGTAGTCTTGAAATATCCCAAAAAATTAAAACATAACAAATGGTTATCAGTTTGTCAAACAATAACTACTAGACAACTACGACTCGACATCTATCATCTTCGTATTCTCTGATGGAATGAAGGTGCGTTTAGACCTAGGCAGATCCTGATTGTCACTAATATATCCATTAGATGCCTTGTTCACTCCATAATCCCATAACAATGATGTGTATCTGGTACGATCCAACCCTGAATTAAACTCCGAAGAAGGTATTTGAAGTCCATCACTTAAAAATCCAGCATATGCTGCAACAAACAATCCACAATCCCTGCAAAACATATATTACATTGACCCAAATCAGGTGCTTCAAAAGATTCTGATTCCTTTATCTTTTAGAACTTCTGTAAGCTTATCTACTACATTGAGGTTGTGTGCATCGCCATACCTTAAGTTGTGGGCAGGTCAATTTTTTACAACTAAACTAAAATTCTGCCAAAAATAAATTGATGTTGGGTGTATTTATGCATTCTACCATTACTATTCTAGCCCATTTAAACTTGTTTTGAGGATGATTCATGTACTTAATGTGTTGATAATGATATAAATGTATATCTAAGTGTTCATGTATGTTTTTACAATGTTTAATATGTTTTCACACAAGTCTTGATTCAAATTGATCACTTAGAGTTCAATCAAGGAAACTAGTGTTACTAGCTTGAGCTAGGTGCGTGCCTAGTCTATTTCATTGGATTCTAGTGTGTTTAATGTGTTACAAATGGTTTAAGTGTGTAATTATATGTGGAACAACTTGTTGTTAATGTGCAAAGTTCAATTGGTTCAAATTAAGAGTCGAAACATAAAGTTAAAGATAAAGGAAACTAGCCTAGTCTTAGCTTGTGTTTTTGATTCACCGTCTTGGATTTGTGTTGTGTTGAGCTCTAAATTTGTAATTTTAATGCTATAGAATGCTTGGTAAATAGATTATTATGATATATGAAGGATATACAAGCTTCAAATCAAGTAGAAACAACTCAAAAAGGCTTGGAATGGATCAACGAAAGTACAATACCAAACTTAAAGCAATTTGGCTACCTGGAATGTCCAGGGCACGTGAGGACAGTGTGATGGGACAATTGGTGCGTGCGACACACCAACAGCTTCAAAAAGGTCCAAAAATGGTGACCCACCACTACGTCGTGGTCCTAATAGCGGTGAAGGAGGTACCGCTTCGCGGTAAAGAGCTAATTGGCAATTGTCCCATCCAGAATCTCAATGCGATTACACCACTTCGCGGGCTAATGGAAATGGGTCACTTACCACGACACGGTGAGCATCAAAATTGGGAAAATATGCCCAGCTAGAAAAGAACAATGTGGAAACCTAATCCTATTTGGTTTATGACTTGTCTACTATAAATATAACGTGTTAAAATCTGTTTTGAGGATCTTGGAACATCTTGGGAGCATTGAAGGGCTTCAACAACTTTTTTTAGTTTTTTATTCTTTAATTTAGATTTATTTATGTTTTATATCCTTTATACAATTATTAGGATGTTGATTATGTCTATGAGTGGCTAAAAACTCCCTTTTCGGGGTTAAAGCCAAGAACATGAGTACTATTGTTTTGAATTGATTTTGTTTGATTTGCTTATCATTACTGGTTATTTGTTTATTCTTGGTTTAACTATTTGATGGATTGATCACCCGAAAATATATTTATTGTCACCCTTGTGATCTCGGGAGAGGAAATATGGAGATAGAACGTGGAAATGAACAAAGTATGGTTTGTATTCTTTTATAAAATAAGGAGTTCAAATTAGGATCTAGGATAAGGATGTACTTATATTCCTTTCTTGATTCAAATGTAGGATGATAGCTTTAAAGAACTTAATTGGGTTATTACATCCCCGCTCAACGTTGTAGTTGTAATGTCCAAATAAGGTAAATGGTTAGAGGTTGGAAGACCAGGATCATGCCATTAACCCTACGAATCAACAACCAAGATAAGCAAGTAAACGAATGAAGTTCAATAATGTAGTATGATTTTTCAAAGTGCTTTAACCTTGAGTTTTCTCCCATTGATTGTTCCAAGACTTTTATTCTCCGCATTGTTTACTTTAATTGCAATTTATAATTTCCAAACTCTCTTTTTGGTTACTCTTGCCCTAAATTAATCTAAACTGTGAACTGAAATCGAATCTTTGTTAAATCAAGTCCCTGTGGGATCAATACTTGGATTTCTTGAAGGCCATTTTACTACTTTATAGACCACGTACACATGCATGTGCGCTTGGATGCTGTCAAGTTTTTGGTGACGTTGCCGGGGACTTGCAATTTGGCAATTGTTTTATTTTTTATTTTGCTTTTAGATTTATTTGGTGTTTTTTACGCTTGGTCTCTTTGTCTATGAATTCGCAGGAAACAGGTACAAACTAGTAATCTTGCAAGGGATCGGGAGTTGGTTGAATCAGACCCCAGACCCGAGCAAAGCTTCCATCAAAGAAGGAGAGAAAAATCCTTCTCTCTCATATTCCTCAAATCAAAAAAGGACAAGAAAATCCTGCACCTATGGCTGAAGAACAATCAGCTCGCAGGACAGTTCATAAAATGGCAATCCCACTTCTGACAAATCTGACCTCACTTTTTCAGAAATCAGCTATTAGAGGGAGGTTCAAGCTAAAAAGTAATATGGTGCAGCTGTTGATTAGCAGTGGACAGTTTACAGGGCTTTCACATGAAGATCCTCAGGTCCACTTGCAGAATATCATTGAGCTCACTGACTCATTCATTCCGGCAGATGTGAATATTGATTATGTGTGAATGACACTCTTTCTTTATTCACTTATTAGGGAAGCTAAAAAGTGGTTGAATTCTGAGCCAACGAATTCAATCACATCATGGGACGACTTGGCTAAAAAGTTCCTTATTAGATTCTTCCCATTTGGCAAGACTGCGAAACTTCGTATGAGATTACGATCTTTAAACAAAGGCCAGACGAGAACCTCTATCATGCTTGGGAGTGGTTCAAGGCACTTCTTAGGGACTTTCCACATCATCAACAGTCCAATGAGGTACTTGCTCATACTTTTGTAGAAGCACTTGTCCATAATACGAAAATTTAGCTAAATTCACCTGCAGGTGGTCAAGCATTGGAGCTAACTTATGATGAGTTGTACACCTTATTGAACTGCATCACACAAGGAAATTCAGAGTGACATGGTGATTTTAGGAGTGCCACAAAGAAAGTTGTAGGTTTTTGAGAGGTAGACCAGTACATCGCTTTATCAACTCAGGTTGCGGCATTGCAAAATTTGATAAACACTTAGGTTAACAGCCTAAAATTGGGAGCTCCACAGTCTACAACAGCAGCTAATACAGTTCAGCAAATTAATGGTTGGTGTGAGGTCTGCGGCAAAAGTGGTCGTTCTGCGGCCAATCCTGAGTATGTGATGTATGTAGGAAATGCTCAAAGGCAAAATTATGGGAAAGCCTACAACATGAAGTGGAAGCCTTAATCATGGAACGCACAACAACAACAAATAGAGCAACTACAGGCTCCACCAAATCATTCAACTAGCAACGTGAAGGAGATGATGGAACAACTTTTAGCTGGTCAAGAGGAAATAATTGCGGACATTAAAAGTCAACAAAAAGAATAAAAGAATCAACAATCAGCCCAGAGAAGCTTAGAGTTACAGTTGGGGCAGTTACTACAAGCATTAAATACTAGGCCTCAAGGTGGTTTCCTAGGAGATACTGAAAATCCAAAACAAGTTATGGCAATCACTTTGAGGAGTGGTAAAGAGCTTCTTGGAGAACCTCCTAAGGCAATAGAGAAGGTAGATGTAGACTTGACTCTCCCACATGTATCTGAAAAAGTTTTTGAAAATTCAAGGAAGTCTGAATACTCGAAAGAATTGCTGCAGAAGAGAAGAAACAGATGCCGCCACTTTCTTTTCCTTAGAGGCAAATAAAAGCAAAGGGGGATGCATATTTTAAGAAGTTTTTTTGACACGTTCAGAGAGCTTCACATTAACCTTCCTCTTTTAGATGTTTTGCAGGGTATGCCCAAGTATGCTAAGTACTTGAGGGATATGATCTCTAATAAGTTAAATTTGCAGGAATTTGACATGGTAGAACTCACTAAAGAGTGTAGTTTTGTGGTTACTCAAAAGATGCCAAAAAGCTTAAGGACCCCAGTAAGTTTACTCTCCCCATTAAGATTGGCAACAACGACATAGTTCAGGCACTTAGTGATTTAGGGGCAACTATAAACTTCATGCCCCTATCTTTGTTTAACACATTAGGTTTGGGAAAGCTGAGATCGAGCTCTGTACTACTACAGTTGGAGAATAGGATCATAGCTCGACCGGAAGGAGTGATAGAGGATGTGCTCATAAAGGTTGGTAAATTTATTATTCCTGCTGACTTCATTATTCTAGATTTTCAGCCAGACAAACAGGTACCAATTATCTTGGGGATGTCTATTTTTAGCAACGGGTGGAGCTTTAACTGATGTGAGAAAGGGTATGCTCACAATGAGGTTAGAGGATAAAGAGGCGGTTTTCAAAGTTTACAAATCGCTTAACATACTTTCCCACTATAAAAACTTGTGCATAATTACTGTTATTGAAGGGGATAAGTGTGGGGTGGTTAGTCCGCCAAAGACCTCTTTGGAATACCTCATTGAGCTACCTAAGCCACTACCACCACCGGTTGGCATAATGCAAATTGATGATCCTGAAAAGGCTAAAGTTGAAAAACTGGGTACCCTTGAGAGTTCACACCCAAGAGGGGTAAAAAGAATAAGAAGATGGCCTCCAAGTATGAGGAAAGGGATGAAGGAACTTGGCTAAGTCATAGTTGGGTCGTACTGCAACACTAAATCAAGCGTTTCTTGGGAGGCAACGCAAGTTAAGTAGGTAAGTTTTCTTTTTAGTTTTTAGATTTTACTTCACGTAGTTTTTATTTTTATTGAGTCACAAGTTAATGGAAAGTCTGAGTACCGAAAAACTTGAGCTAAAAAGCATGGTAAAGACCAAATGTGGGGTCCCCAGACCCTCTTGATGCAAAAAGATACTACTAGCTAGGCCTAGAGCCCTCAGGGTATATTTCTATCTCTTACTTTAAAAGTTTACTTTGGGGACAAAGTATATTTTTAAGTATGGGGTAGGGAAATTCCAAATTTTGGGCTCAATTTTTTAACAAAAATTGTGTAAGATATTCTTGGTGATGTTATTTTTGATTACATGGTACAACTATTTTGGTTGTAAAAGCATGTTGATTGAGTGAATTGCTACTTTTAAGACTCCTAGGCTCATGTTTATGACTCTTGTACTTGTTGGCTAAAATTGAATTCATGCTATTATTTGGTTAAGAGTCTATGATGATCCTATGTGAGTTGATCATGTGCCAAATGCGTGTGAGTATTTTTATACTCCTTGTTGCATGTGATGTCTAGAACTTGCCCGGTGTGTGTGCAAAGCAAAATAAAAAATGTGAGTTTAGGAGATGATATAGGCATTTTTTTGATAGCCTTGTTTTATACCTTCTTTTTATCTATTCTTTGTGCTTAATCCTAGTAGGCCCCGTTGAGCCTTTAGTATTTTCTTTGTTTGCCTCATAAGTAGCCTAATCCGTTCTTTAATAGACCATAATTTGATCCAAAAGCTACTAAGCGCTTTAATGTAAAATCAATTTGAGTTAGGAGTTTGGCAAATAAGAGAAAAAGGTTAAATTGAAGCCCAAAAGTCTAGTTATTGGCGTGTGCAATTGTTGTGGTTGGGCCAAACCCATCGACATCCCCCTGAACTTGGCTCGATCTTTCAATTTGATACCTCAAGTGGACGTTGTTCTCTTTTGGCATCTCAAGTAGCTATAAGTATGTCATTTTGACATTTTTTGTTGGCATGGCATGGCAAGTGTTACACATTTGCCATGAGCGCGTGAAGCTTCTTATTTATCCAAAAAAAATTAAAAAATTATGCTTCTTCTTAATTATTTTTGACCATTTTATTCATTATTATTTTTTGGAGGATATTTCAATATTGAAAGTTCTTTTCTTATTCATCAATGGTGAATTCATTGGCAAGGTAGAGGTGAGCAACACCCTTTACAGAAAATCCCCATTTCTCTGAAGCCTCATTCTTTTTTTTAATCATTTTGTTTATTATTATTTTTTGCTAGATATTTCAACATTGAAAGCTTTTTTCTTGGTCATCATCAATGGCGAATCCACTGGTAAGGCAGAGATGGGCAACACTTTATAGAAAATTTCAATTTCTCCGAAGCCTCATTCTTCAGAGTTAAAAATTTTAATGTAAACCCGTAATGAATTTCCCAACCCAAATTGATTATTGAAGGATAATCAACAGTTCAAAGCCAATTTCTAGAGAAATGGATAAGTTAAATAGTTTCTTATTTTCCGTTGGTGGGCTTCAAGCTTCAAGAATGGTGAAGGGATTATAGGCAGTGATTATTTTCAGCAAAAACAACAACAGTCAGCGTATCATCAGCAGGCCAGTATTCTTAACCGAGAAGGGAATGATTCTAGTGAGAATTTTGTAACCCACGATGGGTCATCGAGTTTTGATTCGGATTCTATGTTTACTGCCTTGTTGAACAATAGTGATAAATCTTAGAATCAACTGCAATCTGGGGGGGGGGGGTATTTGGAGAAGATAATGTGTGGTATTTATTTTTTTATTTTTTTATTTAAGTTAATTATTTAAAAATTGGTTTTTTAAATTATAATTTATTTAAAATTATTATTTTACACAAAAACGTCACATGGCTTTTGTTAATTGGTCGTTTGCCATGTCAGCAACATGTGTATTACACATACTTGATAAAATCAGTTGATTGTAAAAAAAAGTGTTAAAATGACACATTTAATACCTACTTGAGGTGCCAAAAGTGAACAACGTTCACTTGAGGTGTCAAAGTAAAAGATCGTGTCAAGTTCAGGGGGTTGTCGATAGGTTTGGCCTTGTGGTTGGGAGTAGTGAAATTGTTTGAAAAAGTTCAAAATTTTAGGTCGGATGTGTTACAATGAACCTGTTTTGGCCCTGGTGCTTCTTGGACATTGTGCACCTCAACTAAGGCAAAATCACTTAAGTTGAGGGTGACTATCATAGGGGTGCGTAACGTGAAATGGGTGCGAAAAAAAAGAAAAAATTGAAAGAGATGCATGCTCCCACTATGTTATTAATTGAGTTTAATGAGATGGATTGAAAACAAAAGATATGGGTAGATAAAAGTGGTGTGAATTGGTTGTTGGAGATTGTTTTTAATTGATAATTGGTTTTAATTGATAATGTGTTGTATTAAAGCGCTTGGAAAAATAGTCACTGTGATTCCAAAATAGTTTCTACCCATCCCTTAGCCTATATTACAACCCAAAAAGACCTAATTAATCCTATACTTGATATTTTGATATTAGTGGAGTACTACACAAAGGGCAAGCTTATGGTTCATTATGTGTAATTTGTGAATTCCTTGTGAGAGTGAGCGAAACTTGATTCTTATACCCATTGTGTTATGCATTGCATTATTGTGAGTAATTTTGGGTAACTCTCTTTGTGGTGAGGGGCACATGTTTGATGAATATGGGTGATTTGTGTGATGTCTGTGATTGATAAATATGCATGAGTTTGCCACTAGTGGATTCAATTCTTAAGGCTAGGATGTTTTGAAGTAGGATTCTTGAACTTTCAATTGTACATATAACATGCTTAGTGTAGAAACTTGCATTCCATTTAGTCATTGTAGTACTAGCTTGAGTGTCTTGATTTTAATAGAAGTGTGGAGTCTCTTCAGCCCATGATATTTATAGTGAAGAGTTGTTTGAGGGCGAACAAGGTTTTAAGTGTGGGGTGGTGATGTTGGGTGTTTTAATGCATTCTACCGTTACTATTCTAGCCCATTTAGCCTTGTTTTGAGGATGATTCATGTGATTAATGTGTTGATAATGATATAAATGTGCATCTAAGTGTCCATGTATGTGTTTAAAGTGTTTAATGGTGTTTTCACACGAGTTTTGATTCAAATTGATCACTTAGAGTTCAATCGAGGAAACTAGTATTACTAGCTTGAGCTAGTTGCGTGCCTAGTCTATCTCGTTGGATTCTAGTGTGTTTAATGTGTTACAAATGATTTAAGTGTGTAATTATATGTGGAACAACTTGTTGGTAATGTGAAAAGTTCAATTGGTTCAAATCAAGAGTCGAAACATAAAGTTAAAGATAAAGGAAATTAGCCTAGTCTTAGCTTGTATTTTTTATTCACCGTCTTGGATGTTGTGTTTTTTTGAGATCTAAATTGTTTTGTTTAATGCTATAGGATTCTTCGTAAATGGATTATGATAATATATAAAGGATATAAAAGCTTCAAATCAAGTGGAAACAACTCAAAAAGGCTTGGAATTGATCAACGAAAGCACAATACCAAACTTGACGCAATTTGGCTACCTGGAATGTCCAGGGCGCATGAGGACAGCAAGATGGGACAATTGGCATGGGTTACACACCAACAGATTTAGAAGGGAACCAAAATAGTGAGCCACCACCGCGTCATGGTCCTAATAGCGGTGAAGGGGGTATCGCTTTGCGGTAAAGAGCCAATTTGCAATTGTCCCATCCAGAATCTCAACGCGATTACACCGCTTTATGGGCTAATGGTAATGGGTCACTTACCATGATGCAGTGAGCATCAAAAATGAAAAAATATGCCCTGCTGGAAAAGAACAGCGTGGAAACCTAATCCTATTTGGTTTATGACTTGTCTACTATAAATATAACGTGTTAAAATCCTTTTTAAGGATCTTGGAACATCTTGGGAGCATTAAAGGTCTTCCACAACTTTTTTTTAGCTTTTTATTCTTTAATTTATCTTTATTTATGGTTTTAATCCTTCATACAATTATTTGAATGTTGATTATGGCTATGAGTGGCTAAAAACTCCCTTTCCGGGGTTAAAGCCAAGAACATGAGTACTATTGTTTTGAATTGATTTTGTTTGATTTGCTTATCATTATGGTTGTTTGTTTATTTTTTGATTTAAATATTTGATGGATTGATCACCCGGAAAATATATCTGTTGTCACCCTTGTGATCTTGGAAGAGGGAATGGGGAGATAGAACATGGGAATGAACAAAGTATGGTTTGTATTCTTTTTTAAAATAAGGAGTTCAAATTAACGTCTAGGACAGGGATGCACTTTTATGCCTTACTTTATTCAAACGTAGGATGATAGCTTTAAAGAACTTAATTGAGTAATTACATTTCCGCTCAACGATGTAGTTGTAATGTCCAAATTAGGTAAACGGTTAGAGGTCGGAAGACCATGATCATACCATTAACCCTACGAATTAACAACCAAGATAAGTAAGTTAACAAATGAAGTTCAATAACGTAGTATGATTGTTCGAAGTGCTTTAACCCTTGGTTTTCTCCTATTGATTGATCCAAGACTTTTATTTGCCGCATTGTTTACTTTAATTGCAATTTATAATTTTCAAACTCTCTTTTTGGTTACTCTTGCACTAAATTAATCTAAACTGTGAACTGAAATCGAATCTTTGTTAAATCAAGTCCCTGTGGGATCGATACTTGGCTTTCTTGAAGGCCACTTTACTACTTGATAAACCACGTACACTTGCGTGTGCGCTTGGGCGCTATCAAAAATATTGAGAATAACCCAAATTAAACAATGATTCATATATATATCACCTATTTATAAATGAAACTAAAAATATAATAGAGATAATACCCATGAAAATACCTGAACTTTGATCGAATTTCTAGTTGAGCATACTAAACTTTGTGGGGGTCCTATTACCCCCTTAGACTTTTTTTTTCGTATTTTAATGCCATATATCTGCACACTTGGACACGTGTAAATATGAGGTGGAGCGTGTATTACATGCGCCAATACACGTGTAAAAATAAGATTTGGCACGTGTATTACACGTGGTAGCGTCGAATTTGGATGTAGAGTTTCGGGGGGGGGGGGGGGGGGATTAAAGCCCCCAACTTTAAAAAGTCTAGGGGGGTAATAGGACCCCCGTAAACTTTAGTATGCTCAATTGAAAATCCGATCAAAGTTCAGGTATTTTCATGAGTATTATCCCAATATAATAAGTATATAAAAAGTTAGGACATATATATCACCAATAATCTAATCGTCAATGTATCACTCTTACACTGTCCAACAAAATGTATCACCAAAAATATAACAACAAATGTATCACTCATACAGTGTCAACAAAATGCATCACCCATATATTGATATAACAAATATATCATTCATATGACTTACCATTAGACCCATATACTGATAACAAATGTATAAATTTATATGAATCACTATAACACCCATATACTAATAACAAATGAATTATTCATATGAATCACCGTTATAGTATGAAAATGTAATGAGAAATTAATAATTTTATATATGTATTATGCACGTCTTTAAAAAAAATATGTATCACCTATATGTATCACTGACGAATTCAATACCTCATACTCTATTTTCTCCTTATCTTCCATTTCCATGTCCAATTCTTAATTTATTACAACAAAATCTTCTCTAAAATTCTTCATTTTTCCCGGGTCATTACGATTCTTTGACCTATTTTCACAAAAATCTTCTCCGTGTAATCAAAATTACTCAGAGTAAAATCCACAAATTAATGACTTGTAGGAGAACTTTTTTGAGTTTCGATTTGCAAAATTCCCAAACTGAATGAGGGTGAATCTTCATTAGCCATTGAAGATCAAATAAATTAATACAACATAAATTAAAGCATATATAAATATTGATCTGTGTTGTTAAAAATTAACTTAAAAATCCACTTAAACAATTAACTCACCGCTTTAAAATAACTGAAATTTTTTGAAATAACTCAACCTTGATGTTTTGAGAGAGATTGACAGTTTGAAAGAAGTTGAAGTAAATTGATGGTTTGGAAGAAGTTGAAGTAATGGAGAAGGAAGTTATCTCGGCTGATGATAATTTAGAAGAGATTTTAGGGGAGGAAATTGTTGGAAAAAAAGGAAGTATGCGTTAATTGTCAAGTAAAACTCGAATGGGGAGTTTTGTTCATATGTATAAATGGTAAAATATCAAATCTGGTATTTTAAGTAATTATTTAAAAGGTAAAGAATTTTGAATAATAAGATTTCTTAAGTTTGTGGTTTTGTGTAAATTATCCTTTTTTCATCTTGAGTAGAAGATTTAATTTTGAACTTTAATGCTCTTCTCATTTTATATTACTTGTGCATTTTCATCTTTACATGTTTATGGAAATCATAAATTAAAGAAATATTTTTATTAATTTATTCTTTAATGTTTTTTAATAGATTTTATTCATATGCCTTATTCATCAATAACAAGATTAACAATGAAAGAACTTCTTACAATATTTAGTTTCTAAAAAGTTAATTTTAAGGAAAAAATAGAAAAAAAAAAAATTTTATCTTGATTTTGTAATTAACAAGTAATTTGATCAAACTATTTTAAGTAATGTAGTTAAATAATACTCCTATAACGAAGTGGACTAATAAAAAATATCCTAAAAAATACTTTATCGTTTAGAGCGAGTTTGAAAAGTCATTTTGTATTTTTAAAACTTGTGGGTCAAAATTTGTATTTAAAAAGTTGAATCATGATTTAGAATTTTAAATTAAGAGAGTGTTTAGGTAAGCTTATAATTTGGTCAAAATAATTTTTAAGCCATTTTTTATTTTTGAAAGTGTTTGACAAATTTATAATTGCTTTAAAAAGTTAATTTTGACTTTTTTTTAAGCCAAAAGCCAGAAGTAACCATTTTTCAGTTTTTTTTTGGGGGGCGGGGGGGAGGGGGGCGGATTATAAGCCATTAAAGTTGACCAATCAAATGACATTTGTGTTCCTTATTCTAAGTTTACCCTCTTGTAGCCCTAATTCTCCTCCACTACACAACATACTTCTTTTTGCTCTAAAAAATAGCGCATGCCGCTGCCACTCAACTTGCTTCAACACAACACATTTCCTTCAAGATTCTCTCTCAAATTGATGCATTTTCTTTAAGATTCTGCAGTAAGTTCTTTGAATCTTTATGTCTTTTTCTTTATTTTTGATTTTTCATCTCTTTTTTTTATAGACAAACCTGTGATTATTAATTTTAGTCGAAAGAAGCTTGAGATATCCTCAAATTGGATAGTAATGAGGTAGGTTTTATTCTGTTGCTTCAATTTTGGTTGAAAATATCATGAATTTTAGTCTAAGAAGCTTGATTATGATGTGGATCTGGATCGTTAAAGCAGTTGCTTCAAAATTCCTTGCTCTTTTTCTTTTTTGTTGTATACTTTTTTCGGTGATGTTACTAGCATTCAATTGTTTTGCTTTGTTGCTTCGATTTACAATGAAAAAGGAGTTAGTTTTAGTCTAATAAGTTTGGTTTGTCCTCAAATTAAAGAATTTTGGGTTGGGTTTTGTTCTGTTTCCTTAATTCATATTAAAAATCTCATTAATTATAGTATAAGAAGCTTGATTAATCTTGTATTGAATAGTATTGAGTTGGGTTTTGTTCTGTTGCTTTGATTTATGTTGATAAGCTCGCTAATTTTAGTCTAAGAAGCTTGATTTTTGAGGTGGGTTCTAGATCGTAAAAGCCCTAGCTGCTTTAAAATTTCTTCCCCTTTTTCTTGTTTGTTGTATAATTTTTGGTGAATTTACTTGGTCATGTTACTAACATTTCTTGGGTTTTATTCTGTTGCTCCAATTTATGATGAAAAGCTCTTTATTTTTAGTCTAAAAAAGCTTGATTTGTTCTTAAACTGAATAATACTGAGGTGGGTCTGGTTCCTTAAATTGATTAGTACTGAGGTAGGTTTGGGTCGCCTTACCTCGGAAAAGACAACTGTCGATTGAAGGAAAAAAAAAAGAAAAAACAAAAACAGTCATGAGTACACGAGTTATCAAAATAACAAAAAGACATGTAAAGTTTATAATATGATGTTATAAAAAGGAAAAACAATGAGGACGATTAAGATGGTGTACCTGGAAAGAAGTAGTCAGTCTCGATTGAGTAGTTTGCTAGTGGGATAATGAAAGACTTTATTCTTGAGGTGCAATATTTTGTTCTACTGGCTATTCTCGTGTTGTTCTGCACATATAATTTACATTCAAGAGAATTCATTTGCTGGAATCATGTTCTTAGATCCTACAACAATTGAGAACTTGCAACTAGCTGGAATTAACACAAATCATTTTGTTATAGTATTAGATCATGATCAAGTCTAGTTTCTTATATCAATGTGGGCACCAAGCCCAAGAGGTTCAACATTTACTATACATATGCATATCCCCCCAAACGAATCCCCTTATCGTGTAAGCAAAAAAAAATTTCAGCGTAGGCAAGATAATCTGACTTCCTTCTTCAAGTCCCTTGCAGGAATAACTAATCTTACACCCCTCTTTGTTCTCATGTGTTGTATAGATATTGAACAGAAGAGGGTCATAAATTTATTCCATGCTAATTTGTTTCTTATATTTATAATATTTCTTTTCCTATGTTTTTATCATATGTTTGTTCTTACTGTTCATCTTATTCACTCACATCTTCAGATCATTTATATTTCATCATGTCGAAAACAGTTTGGTACGAAGTAACGTTAAGTAGCACTAAGATACTCATATTTCTTTTATAGGGATGTATGAAAGAGAAATTAGAAAAGAAAATAGATCGAACTCTCATTTGAATAAATATGGATGGAAAAATATGACTGGTGAGTTCAATAGTAAGACGGGAAGAAACTATACTAGAAGACAATTGAAAAATAAGTGGGATAACATGAAATAGGACTGGGCTTTTTTTAAGTAGTTGATGAGAGAGAATATAGATTTAGGCTGGGATGCTATAAAAAATACAATCATTGCAGATGATGATTGGTGGAAGCAAAATATTGAGGTACGTCTCTCGCATTATTCTATATTTCTTTGTTATTTCTCTCATTATTTAATTTACTTAAGTAGTTTTGTTTTTTTGTTTTTTTGTTTCAGATGGATCATCGATATAGGAGGCTTAGGAATACAGATCTTTCTCTCATACATTATCGTTATGATGCATTATTTTTTAATATTGTTGCTACAGGGGAAAGAGCACGAGCTGCCAATCAAGAATATTGAAATTGAAGTAAATTTGAACAAAAATAAATAAATGATGTTGATGATTTTGACAAAGAACACTTCATTAATCTCAATGATGAAGGAAGTGATGAAAGTGATGACCCACATGATATGGATTCTCTTATGTTTTTCAAACCATCATTAAAAAGACAACTTTCAACTGATGATATAGGAACTAGCAGTCGAGTAAAAAAGAGTAAGACAAAATCTGCTAGAGAGGAACTATACTCTATAGTTGAGTTAATGTCAAGCAAAAGTACTGCTACATCTCATGTGTAATACCCTAAAAAATCCAAACCAATATTAGAGCCATGTACCAAGCTCATGCATAGTAAATCATGGTTCTTTTATAGTTTTATGACTAAGTTAGATGTATATTAAGGCTTCAAATAACTCCCAGCTATCAGACGAATCAAAACATTCCTTACCGATTGAATTCTTGAGAAGGATATTGGTATAGTCAACTTCAAACGAGCATATGTCTCATTATACTTGGAATTTTTGAGCTCATGACCTATAAATAGATCAATAATTGAATTAGCTTTTCAACGATACCAATTTTGCCTAAATCCGATATTGGAGCAAAGAGTTATTCCTATTTTACTCCAGCATGTCAGACTGGAAATAGTGTAACGACATTTGTGGGAGCTTACCACATTTGTGATGCCCTACCACGAAGGTCGTCAGCCTTAGGCAGAAACCAGATCCTATGTGACGACATTCATGGTAGCTTACCACATTTATGATGCCCTACCACGAAGGTCGTCATCCTTAGCCAGAAACCCACTCCTAAGTGACGACATTCGTGGTAGCTTACCACATTTGTGACGCCATGTCACAAATGTCGTCAGCCTTAGGCAGAATTCAGGTTTTGTGTGACGATATGTTTGACGGTTTACCACATTTTTGATGCCATGTCACAAATGTCATTAGCCTTAGGCAGAATCCAACTTCTGTGTGATGATATTTTTGACGGCTTACCATATTTTTGACGCCTTGTCACAAATGTCGTCAGCTATTATTTTCAGCAACTGGGAATTTATTTCATAAGGATATTTTGGTCTTTTCCCTTCACTTCCCACGACTTATAACCCTAAAGATGCGCAATTTTTTCCATTTTTCTTCAGTTAAGAATCTCAAAAACCCTCTCTTACGCTCTCAACGACAAGATTAGGGTTTCCATCAAACTCATCTCTCAAAACCAAGATTCAAGCCTTTTTTCAAGATAATCAAGAATTAAGTTTCCCAATCCAAGAACTCTCCATCAAATCATCAAGGTTTCCTTTCTAAGGTATGCACAGTGTTCATCTATGGATCCAATCCGTTCATAGAGCTCAAGAACCATGTTGTAAATACTATTTTGTGAACTTTTTGTGGTGATATGAGCATGTACATGTTGATGATTGTTATTTAAGTTTCAAGATGATATCTAGCGGTGTTTTCATGGAATATGCTTGTTAGTTGAAAACTATAAACCTTAGATGGTGTAAAATGGTACAAGTTATGAGACACACCTATGCCTTAAAGATTGCATGCAAGGTGTTCGATAAAATGCTTAGGATGCTAGAAATTCATGTTTATGTGATTCCATGATGTGTAAATGACAAGTCCATGTTAGCTATATGCTTTAATATGAATTCCATGCTTTTCATGTTTTGATATTATTGTGGTATGAAATATGTATGATAATGGAGATATACAATATGGACATGAAATATAGCTATGCACTCCCTACCATGCTTAATATATTGAGGAAATACATGATGTATAATATCCTCTATTTATTATAATGTGAATTGTGGACTCCAATCTTATGATCAAGTCAGTCATGTTGTGTCAGTTTCCTTCCATTGAGTCCTGGGGGTATTCGTACCCAAAAACTATAGTTGTGTGCCCAGAGCCCTGTCATGTTATCACGATACTCTTAGTCAAGTCATGATCTATAGAATTTAGTCAGTCATATGACTCAGGAAAATCCAGTAGCCTTAGTAATCTTAATAGTTCAGTAATCTCAGTGATCTCAGTACTCAGTAATATCTGTAACCTCAGTATTCAAAGTCAATCTCAGTAAATTTAGTACTCTCAACCAGTCCTCAGAACTCAGTACATTTCGTCAGTCATTGGAATCTAGTAAACTTAGTTTTAGCTTCGCTAAACAATACCACTATTTTCAGTTCAGTTAATCAGTATCAGTTCAACAAATCAGTTCAATTAAGTTATTTAGTTCAGCCCAGTTATTTAGCTCAGTGTCTTTCAGATGGGAGTAGGATTCAGCACCAAGCGAACCTAGGGATGGGGGCTCACCCGCTAGAATAGGACTGAGATCTTTAGAAGTAATCCCTAAGCTCCAGAACTACATAGCTAGCGTAGGTATGAGATATCACCCGTTAGATAGGATTGACATACTTAAGGGTCACCTGTTAGCACATTTATATATATAGGACTGATCCTAGGAGTCACCCGCTAGATTAGGACTGACTCCACAACAGATGTCTTTACTGGTGGTGTTGTACTGACACCCTTCCAGTCAGGGCAGAGATTGGACCCTATTCAGCTTAGCTTAGGACATGTCGGTTAGATAAACACATCGTACAGTTTCAGTTACAGATTCAGGACTGTCAGATATAGTCAACTCAGTTCAGTAGTACAGATTTAGTACTGTTAGATACAGTCAATGCTTATCATTGTAAATAGACTTCAAGATCACCCATTAGCTAGGACTGATCTCAACTATGATTAATCAGTATCAGAATTATTAGATTTAAAAATCACCCGCTAGATAGAAATAATCTCAGACTACGTCAAATCATCCTTATTATCAGTATACTCATGATCACCCGCTAAATAGGACTGATCTCAGATTTAGTTACTCCAAGTAGAACGAAACTCAGATAGTTCCATCAGAATTTAAACTATCAGATACAGTCACTCAGCATCAGTTACATCGATTAGGCCGATCTTCACAATTATATTAGTTATATAAGTTTTTTGAACTCATGTATCAGTCATATCAGTTATCAGAATTTATGATATCAGTATTCAGCTTCAGGACTGTCAGACATAGTCAACCAGACCAGTTCTTCATAATTTGAACTGTCAAAAATAGTCGTCCATCTATTCAGTATCTCAGTATCAGTACACTTATGTTGTCAGTATTCAGACTCAGTAGTCAGTATCTCCACGAGTTTAGTTACTGTTATGTATGCATGTATGTATTCTCACATTCATATTAGTCTGCATTGTTCATGCATATAACCCTTTGCATTTAGCCTAGCTCACTCATATACTCAGTACATTCAGACGTACTAACGCATTTGCGCTATGATGCTTTTTCTTATGTTATACCATAGGTTTAGAGGCACGAGCTCCAGATTAGCAGTAGCATTCCAGTGTTTAGAGTTTGCAGTGAGTCCTTCTTATTCAAGGATGATATGATTATTGCTACATTGACTATTTAATTGCTAGATGAAGTTAGTTGGAGACATGTTCCTTCAACTCCTTATTCAGTTCAGTTAAAGGCTTTCAGACTAAATGTCAGATTAGATATTCAAATCTCATTATTTTCATTATTTATGACTTATTTTAGTATTGTTATACCTTTTTCAGATATTTTGTTATCAGACATTTATTCAATTCGAACCTTATGTCCTTTCCTATTCATGTTTCTGTATTTTATGATATATTATGCAGTATACAGGTATAAATATCAGTCATGGGTTAGCTTGTGGTCCTTCGGGGTCATAAGCACCGTGTAATATTTCGGTTCAGAAAATTGGGGTGTTACAAACTTGGTATCAGAGCCTAAGGTTCAATAGAGTCCTAGGAAGTCTGAAAGCCGCATCTAGTAGAGTCTTGTACATGTGTGTGTTGTGCACCACACTTATGTGCAGGAGGCTATGAGATGTTTTAGGAACAGTTTCCCTTCTTTCATGTCTCAGATTATTCTATAGAAAGGTTCTTTAAGAAAACTCATGTAGATTCTCATCATGCTTTAGTCATGTCAAATTTACCTTACTTTCAAGGTAACAGAAGTAGTGAAGCTCAAGTCCTATAGATAGGGCTTTCTCAAATGGTCCCTACAGATAGCTATGGGATTTCCCTCATGCTCAACAGTATCCCATCAGTTCAGTTATGTCCTAAAGTTGTATGGATCTCATTCATGATCATGAGAACTCATTCTCGAACCCAGATTTAGATATGCCAGCAGATCACTTCTCAAAATCCTATGATGGCATATGATTAGAGTTAGAAGCATAAACCTAGGAGTTTAGTAGTAGTAGAGTTGGGATAATGATATCCAGATGAATAGACTATGTATTCATGGGGATAGTTGTGCCAGAATGAATTAGTAGGCTTGAACAGTGTGAGTTAGAAATTTAAGTTTATTGACTCAAAATTAAGCATGAAGGTGTAAATATGATACTAGTAGTATGTGAGGAAAACAGGGGCATATGATGTGTTTAGTAAGTCAAGCATGTGTTAATCAAAGTGTAAGTATGTGATGATGATTGCATTTCAGTTCATAGATTAGTTTAGTGTTCACAGACATATGATGATGGCTTAAAGCTAAGGGAGAGATAATAGATCAAGTAACCAAGTCAGGCTCTCAGATTCCAGTAGTAGTGCCAGTATGTACAGAAAAGAAATTAGGTAAGGCGATTCCTGACCAATCTTTACCTCAGCATAAACTTTCCTACTGCAGTCATCCTAATGCCTATACATGCTTCATGTCTCAGATTCCATGGATATAGCTTATGTTCACACGCATTCCATAGAATTATGTGTGCTTTTAGTTCCCAGTATAGGGAGTTCAGTTCTAGATCACTCAGTATTAATAATCATGTTCCATGGAACTCAGAAATTCTAGACTCAAGTCATGCAGCTCATGACTCATGTACACGTATCATGCTCCCCAGTATACTCAGTTTCCATGACTCATGCTACGCCCTCATTGATCAGATAAATTCAGACTATATCATGTATATACTCAGCTCAGACCTTTTTGGTAAATCCATGTTGTTGATATTCTATTCCTCAAGTTTCAGTCATGTGTCAAGTTCAGTCAGTATCTATTCATGTTTCAGGTTTTTCTGATTTAACCCTTCATGAGCTCTCTTTATGAGAATAGAGTAGTGTTGAGAAATTGCTTAGATGGGAGAGAGTTAATATTTCATGTTAAGAGCAAATTATTACATGCATATTTTATACGAGGGTGTAGATACGAAGATAGGCTTAAATATCCTGTTAGTATGCAAGCAAAGGGCTAGCAAGAGGTAATATTTAGAAATTTGGAAAGTTCAGAGTGTGACTGTATATTCAGAACCTTGACTTATGTCAGCCTTCATTATGCAACTATCACAACTCAATTTCTATCTCAGTTACAGTTCAGTATTCAGTAATTAGTGTTCAATCTCAGAATTAAGCACTTTAGTATCAGTTTAAACCTCAGTTTCAGTATTCAGTTGTCAGGACCCAGCATTTAGATCTAGTATGGATCCCCGTTACAGTCTTAATTTATAGTGTCAGCTTTAGATCAGTATTCAGCTCAGAAATTCAGTTCAGTTTTAGATTTACTTAACCATAGCGTACAGTTATCAGCTACTCAGTTATAGGTATTTCAATACCTCAGTCTATGGAATGTTTCCAAACATGTAATATGTTTGGTCCTGCATTTTCAGACAATATAGCTTTCATAAAATCCATGATCAGTTACCTCATGTTACCCAGTCAGTCCCTTATATGGCCTCAGCCCAGCTACTCAGATTAAGTGCAATTCAGTCTAGCATACCCAGTGTTCAGTTACCAGTTACTTAGTTAATCAGATAAGTCAGTATGTCTATGCATTTGTGTATCATGCTTCAGTTTTTATATCTCAGATAATAAATCATGATTTCGTACCTAGGTGCCTTGTGCATCGCCTCAACTTCCTTAATATCTCAGTAAGGTCAGTCCAGCATCCTTTAAGGGATATAGTGTCCCAAGAGAGAGATACATTATAGCCCCCAAACTTCTATGATTTAAACATGTCATTTTCTTTGATAAATCTATCTTGGAGGAAGTGTTACTTATGAGCCGACCCTCTAGCCTCAAAACTCAGTCGTAGGCCATATACTCAATGTCTCAGTTCATTTCATGAATCAAGTTCCAAATTCAGTTATGTTCTTATGTTTTCACTCATGTATATTGAGTAATCAATCTTAGACTCATCAGTATTTTCAGTTCATGGTAGCAGTCTTCTTTGAGCTTACTCATTCTCATGTTCAAATTTTAGTACAAACATGGTATTTAGTTCCATGCTCAGTTTTCAGTTCAAACTTAGTATCTTTACCATTACAAGTCCATGAGTCAGTTCAGTTATGTATTCCCGCATCAGATATGCGTGATCAGCTTATCAATACTTTCAGTCATGCATTCACATATCATGTCAGTCATATAATCATGCATCAGATATGCATGGATTCAACTTATCATTTAAGCATCAAATATGCATTCTCAGTATGAGAAACTCAGTTTATCAAAACACTCAGTCCTACATTCATAAATCAGCTACCCATGCATCAGATATGCATGTACAGTATGATATGCTCAGTTTTTAGTCATGTCAACCATGAAATCATGATCAGTCATTCATGCTATATATGCATCATTTTATATTTTCTCCCCTCTCAAGTAGTCATCATTCGAGGATGAATGTTTCCAAGGGGGAGATATTGTAATACCCCGAAAAATCCAAACCAATATTAGAGCCATGTACCAAGCTCATACATAGTACATCATGGTTCTTTTATAGTTTCATGATGAATTTAGATGTATATTAAGGCTTCAAATAACTCCCATCTATCAGACGAATCAAAACATTCCTTACCGATTGAATTTTTTAGAAGGATATTGGTATAGTCAACTTCAAATGAGCATATCTCTCATTATACGTAGAATTTTTGAGCTCATGAACTATCAACAGACAATAATTGAATTAGTTTTTCAAAAATACCAATTTCACCTAAATCCGATATCGGAGCAAAGAGTTATTCCTATTTTACTCCAGCATGTCAGGCTAGAAACAGTGTGACGACATTCGTAGTAGCTTACCACATTTGTGACGCCCTACCACGAAGGTCGTCATCCTTAGGCAGAAACCAACTCCTAAGTGATGACATTCGTGGTAGCTTACCACATTTCTGATGCCCTACCACGAAGGTCTTCAGCCTTAGGCAGAAACCAGCTCCTAAGTGATGAAATTCGTGGTAGCTTACCACATTTGTGACTCCATGTCACAAATGTCGTAGCCTTAGGAAGAATCCAGCTTCTGTGTGACGATATTTTTGATGGCTTATCACATTTTTTATGCCATATCACAAATGTCGTCAGCCTTAGGCAGAATCCAGCTTCTGTGTGACGATACTTTTGACGGCTTACCATATTTTTGACGCCTTGTCACAAATGTCGTCAGCTATTATTTTTAGCAACTGGAAATTTATTTCATAAGGGTAATTTGGTCTTTTCCCTTTCCTTCCCACGATTTATAACTCTAAAGAGGTGTAATTTTTTTCATTTTTCTTCAGTTAAGCATCTCAAAAACCCTCTCTTATGCTCTCAACGACAAGATTAGGGTTTTCATCAAACTCATCTCTCAAAACCAAGATTCAAGCCTTTTTTCAAGATAATCAAGAATTAAGTTTCCCAATCCAAGAACTCTCCAGCAAATCATCAAGGTTTCCTTTCTAAGGTATGCATAGTGTTCATCTATGGATCTAATCCGTTCATAGAGCTCAAGAACCATGTTGTAAATACTATTTTGTGAACTTTTTGTGGTGATATAAGCATGTACATGTTGATGATTGTTGTTTAAGTTTCAAGATGATATCTAGCAGTGTTTTCATGGAATATATATGCTTGTTAGTTGAAAACTATGAACCTTAGATGGTGTAAAATGGTACAAGTTATGAGACACACCTATGCCTTAAAGATTGCATGCAAGGTGTTCGATAAAATTCTTAGGATGCTAGAAATTCATGTTTATATGGTTCCATGATATGTAAATGACAAGTCCATGTTAGCTATATGCTTTAATATGAATTCCATATTTTTCATGTATTGCTATTGTTGTGGTATGAAGCATGTATAATAATGGAGATATATAATATGCATATGAAATATAGCTATGCACTCCCTACCATGCTTAATATGTTGAGGAACTACATGATGTATAATATCCTTTATTTATGATAATGTGAATTGTGGACTCCAATCTTATGATCAAGTCAGTCATGTTGTGTCAGTTTTCTTCCATTGAGTCCTGGGGGTATTCATACCCAAAAACTATAGTTGTGTGCCTAGAGACCTGTTATGTTATCACGATACTCTTAGTCAAGTCATGATCTATAAAATCCAGTCAGTCATATGACTCAGGAAAATCCAGTAGCCTCAGTAATCTCATTAGTTCAGTAATCTCAGTGATCTCAGTACTCAATAATATCTGTAACCTCAGTATTCAAAGTTAATCTTAGTAACTTTAGTACTCTCAACCAGTCCTCAAAACTCAGTACATTTCGTTAGTTATTGGAATCCAGTAAATTCAGTTTTAGCTCCGCTAAATAATACCACTATTTTCAGTTCAGTTAATCAATATCAGTTCAGCAAATCAGTTCAGTTAAGTTATTTAGTTCAGCCCAGTTATTCAGTTCAGTGTCTTTTAGATGAGAGTAGGATTCAGCACCGAGCGAACCTAGGGATGGGGGCTCTCCCGCTAGAATAGGACTGAGATCCCTAAAAGCAATCTCTAAGCTTCAGAACTATGTAGCCAGCGTAGGTACGAGATGTCACCCATTAAATAGGACTGACATACTCAGGAGTCACCCATTAGCACATTTATATGTATAGAACTGATCCCAGGAGTCACCCGCTAGATTAAGACTGACTCCACAGCAAATGTCTTTACTGGTAGTGCGGTACTGACACCCTTCCAGTCAGGGCAGAGATTGGGCCCCAGTCAGCTTAGCTTGGGGCATGTCGGTTAGATGAACATATCCCACAGTTTCAGTTATAGATTTAGGACTGTCATATACAGTCAACTCAGTTCAGTAGTACAGATTCCGTACTGTTAGATACAGTCAATGTTTATCATTATAAATAGACATCAAGATCACTCATTAGCTAGGACTGATCTCAACTATGATTAATCAGTATCAGAATCATTAGATTTAAAGATCACCTGTTAGATAGGACTGATCTCAGACTAAGTCAAATCATCCTTATTATTAGTATACTCATGATCACCTGCTAGATAGGAATGATCTCAGATTTAGTTACTCCAAGTAGAATGGAACTCAGATAGTTCCATCAGAACTTAGACTGTCAGATATAGTCGCTCAGCATCAGTTACATCGGTTAGGCCGATCTTCACAGTTATATTAGTTATATAAGTTTTCTGAACTCATGTATCAGTCATATCAATTATCAGAATTTATGATATCAATATTCAGCTTCAGGACTGTCAGACACAGTCAACCAGACCAGTTCTTCATAATTCAACTGTCAAAAATAGTCGTTCATCTATTCAGTATCTCAGTATCAGTACACTCATGTTGTCAGTATTCAGACTCAGTAGTCAATATCTCCATGAGTTCAATTACAGTTATGTATGCATGTATGTATTCTCACGTTCATAATAGTCAGCATTGTTCATGCATATAACCCTTTGCATTTAGCCTAGCTCACTCGTATACTCAGTACATTCAGACGTACTGACGCATTTGCGCTATGGTGCTTTATCTTATGTTACACCATAGGTTTAGAGGCACGAGCTGTAGATCAGCAGTAGCATTCCAGTGTTCAGAGTTTGCAGTGACTGTTTCTCATTCGAGGATGATATGATTATTGCTACATTTACTATTCAGTTGCTAGATAGAGTTAGTTGGAGACATATTCCTTCAACTCCTTATTCAGTTCAGTTAGAGGCTTTCAGACTATATGTCAGATTAGATATTCAGATCTCATTATTTTCAGTATTTATGACTTGTTTTGGTATTGTTATACTTTTTCAGACATTTTGTTATCAGATGTTTATTCACTTCGAACCTTATGGCCTTTCATGTTCATGTTTCCGCATTTTATGATATATTATGCAGTATATAGGTACAGATATCAGTCATGGGTTAGCTTGTGGTCCTTCGGGGTCATAAGCACCGTGTAGCATTTCGATTCAGAAAATCGGGGTATTACGTCATGCAATAGAGGATCCCGCCATTAATTAGTGTATGGACTTTTTGACAAGTATTTCCGAAATTATTATCCCATATGAAATCTACAACTATGTAGTAAACTTATTTCTAAAGAAAGACGTCTGTCAAATATTTCTTAAGATGACTACTGATGAAGCTCGAAAGTCTTGGTTGGCATATAGCTATGAGTTATACCTCCTTAAGAAAATGTGAAGGATGTATTCGTTTGATTTTAGTATTTTTGTTATTTGATGTTTGTTATTATGGTTGTACGTGTGAACTTTATACGCTACGATTATATGGTTAAAATCCTTTAAAATTGAGTTGAATTTATATGTATTGTTGTATGTTGTGTATTTTATACATATTTATGTTCTTTTGATTTTCACTTACTAAATGAAGAGTATGCAATGAGATATGAATTACATAGATTCATAGTGCATCTTATAAATTAAAATATGTTGATGTACCATACTCTACTAATATGAGGATTATGAGATTCTTACATTCCCATACTCTACTAATGTGAGACGTTTTTTTATTTTCAGTTAAATGGAGAGTTTGGATATTAGCATATCTCCTGATTTAAGTGACTTATTAGATGAAGAAGATGAAGAATTGAAAAAAGTTCGCCGAGAGCAAGATAAGGAGTGGATGACTTTGTGTCAACTAACAGGTAAATATGTTTTGACGTATTGGGAAAATTACTTATGTAAGGAACCTTGTCGTACATCAAAGCGCTCCGGACATATATTTATTCAAGAGATATTACGAGGACATGAAACCCGTTGTTATAAAAAATTTTGATTGAAGAAAGCGGTGTTTATTAATTTATTCAATGACTTAACCAAAAAATATGGGCTTAAACCCACTCATGAAATTTTTACACACGAAATATTAGACATGTTTTTGATGATTTGTGCACATAAAGCGGAAAATTAAATGATACAAGAAATCTTTCAACATTCTGGAGAGACGGTTCATAGACACTTTCATAGTATTTTAAATGCTTTTTCTAAGCTTGCAAGAGATATCTTTCTTTAAAGTAAGTTGCACTTTCTCCAAATATATACTTTATTATACTTAATATGTAATTTCTCTCATGATTATTTTCTTAAGTTAAATTTATATATGTATATACTTGTAGGATTGCATTGGGGCACTTGATGACACACATGTTAAAGCTAGATTGCCGCAAGGTCAAGAAATTTCGTATATTGGTCGTAAAGGTTATCCGACTCAAAATATTCTTGCCGTTGTAGATTTTAACAAGTATTTTATATTTGCATTGGCTGGGTGGGAAAGATCGACTCATGACAGTCGTATATTTCGTGAGACTACTCAACTTTCCACATCCATTAGAAAATAAATATTATCTAGTTGATTCTAGATATATTCGCACATGAAGGGATACATGGCTCCTTACAAAGGATATAATGTGAGGTATCACCTTTCTGACTTTCGACGTGGTGCAACATGACAATTGCGGGAGCCAAGAAAACGCATTGAAAAATTTAATTATTTGCATTCTTCTTGTAGAAACATAGTAGAGCGCACATTTGGTGTTTGAAAAGCGAGATGGTCTATTTTGCGAGACTTGCCTTACTATAACATTGACACCCAAAGAATATCGTAATTGCTACAATGACCATTCATAATTACATTAGAAAGAAGTGCAGTGTGGATAATGCATTTCAAACGGCTGAGAATGAAAGATATATTTCATTGGTTGATTTTGATATAGGCACAACTTCAACAACTAACAATATAGATGGTGAAAATGTGAGTGAGAAAGTTAATGTGCATTGGGTGGGACTTCGTGATATGATTGCTAATGATATTTGTAATGCTTAATGCTTGTATTAATTGAACATTTTCACTTTTTGTATTTACGGCGAACTTAACTCTAGCCATATTAGTACCTCTTTTGTATGAAACTTCTAATTTATGAAATACGATTTTTATGTATTATTCTCCTTCTTTAATATATTCTTTTAAATTTGGACAACCATTATTGGACAACTATGAATATCTCTAAAAAAAAAACAACTCACCAACAAAAATATATGGAGAACACTCACTGAAATTATACAATTTCATGAATGATTAGTGAACAATCCATGTATTTTTGACGACGCAACATTCGTATTCGATAATGCTTTAATATGATATAGTCATTACTCAATCAAGTAATATATTTATGACCAACTATTTATCTATTAATGTAATTATAATTATTAGTAACATATATATTTTGTTTGATGATGTAAACTCTTTTTACCAAGACTTTTTTTTTTAGCGCACAAATTTAATAGTCATTCATGAAAATATTTATATATATATATATATATATATATATATATTAATTTTAATTTGAATCATTTTAGAAATAAAAATTAATAATAATCAACTCTACATATTGGTAACAGCTTTAAGGATATTTCAGACATTTTGACCCCAAAAAGTGCTTAACAGCACTTGTTTACCAAACAAGTCAATAACTTTTTTTTTTAGTTTCAGTACTTTTATCCAAATACATAACTGTTTATTTTTAAAATAAGTTTCAACACTTTGAAAAGCACTTTTAAAGAATTTTTTAAAAGCCACTTAATTTTTTTCAGCCTATCCAAACGGACTCTAAGAATTTTGAAAACTGAGATTTTATTTTATGACTTGTAATCATGCAATGAAATTGTATGTCCACGCTTTTATTAAAAAATCATAAATAAAAAATAATTTTTATTATAATTCACCCCTTAAATATTTTGAAACTTTTACAACAAATGTTCACACTTTCAAAAAGAATTAATTATAAGGTATTATGAGAAAATTTTAATTAAATAGACGTTTGAACATGGAAATCAAATTGAAATTAGAATTGTTTTTGACTATGGATATAAACCTAATTGAGGTGAAAAATAAGTGGACACTAATTTTATTTAACTTGAATTGATTTTTTTTCTCTTATTTTCCAACCAAATTGAATTAGATTCAATTTAAATTAGATTCAACTTATGGAGAAAATTCTGTTGGGAGCCTATCCCGAATGGGGTCCTATTCGGCGCGAATCTAAATTAATCGGGCCTTAATATGGGTACCGAATACCGAATGAAAATAAAAAAAAAAATTACATCCAATCTAAATTGAGACATGTGGAATCATTAAAACAAAAAAAAAAAAAAAACGATTATGGTTAATTTATGCTGACAACAAAAAAAAAAAAGAAAAGGTAAAAGAAGAAGTACAGTAAAATTTACTTTGGTACTTTGTTTTTTCAGAAGGTACATACAGTTTATGTAAAAGACAGTACATAAGATCCTTGACGGATTTATAGAAACTCCGATTCTAAAGCAGCGAATCGAGCTGTCTGGGTTATTATAATCCCTTTTTATTTTCCATTGAATCCACCTTCTTTATCGGAGTGAAATGTCAGATGCTTACTGGACAGTCACCGACGACCGGGTAGAGCCGGCATCTTTTCCTCCGGTGGTCGCCGCTAAACGCCCTCGGACCGAACCTGGTACTTACATCTACTTCCTTTCACTATTTTAACTCATTAATTTTTGTTAATTTTGTTTTACTTGGTTGTTCTATTCGCTAATTGGAAAAAGCTAGGGCAAAAAAAATATATAAATCCAGTCGAAAAGGTTTCAGGAATGTTTTTTGAGGATTTTTTTTTAGAGAAGTAAGAGGAACAAAGTAAAAGATGTTTTCTGTTGTCATTTGTTTACTCAGATTGTAATGGTTATGTATATGATATATGCAATGTGGTTAATTCAGCTGTGGATTAAAAAAAAATTAGCCCGAATTAATAGCTGCCCAGTCAACTACTAAAATTGAACTATTTTTCCATGGAAATTTTCCAAGGGAAATAGCGATTCATTGAACTGATTCGTTCACTCGGTGGGAAAATCATGTTGCATAGCACAAATTTCCCATTGAATATAAAGGAAAAAACCTCCATTTCTAATTGTGAATCAATGTTTAATTTGTTTAAGAGCATGTATAGTTAGTCTATAATCTGTGTCTGGCTAGGAAAAGTAAATGGTGAGTCCGATCGGACAAATATCCCTTAATTAAACTTTGAACATTTTTTACTTATTAAGAGGAAAGTGGACAAAATCCTTTACAAGTAGGTGTCTTGGTTTTCGTTCTGTTCTCTCGTGTTGATTCTGACAATGTTTGAACATCATCTTGCCTAGTTTTAGGTCACCACTTTCTTGTTTGGTTATAGGTATGTTCTATTAGCATAACTATGAGTGTACTTATCTGAGTTATTGCTAATTTTTCTCTAATGAGAAGTCAAGTAATAGCATCAATTTTTGTTCTCACTTTATAGATGTTCCAAGTGGTCCTGAGATGCCTGGCCATCATAGCCACAATGACGATGTACAAGGAGTGCATCATGCCATTAGACCTACGGATCCTATTGAAGCATCCTATGACCGATACTTGCAAACCGGGGTACTTAATACTTGGTTCCGTTGTGCATGGTTAATTTTCATTTCTTTTTATGCATGGCTCCTTGATGATGTATTAGTCTTAACATATTGTTCAAAATTTTTATCAGCAAACTTCCTCATATGCTGGTGGTGAATCCGCAAGATCCATGAGTAATGGAGTAACCCGTCATCCTAATGACGGTCCACGTGTTAAGGGTAATGTGGGGTCAGAGCCAATTGCTGCTAAAAGCTGGACCATTGGGTTTGGAGGTGGTAGATCACAAGTTCCTCTTCCACCTGAGGCTAGCAGTACATTGTTTGTGGAAGGGCTGCCTGCTAATTGCACCCGAAGAGAGGTGTCACGTATCCTTCTATGCTGCTTCTCCATTTCACTAGTTTTCTTACCATTCTAGTTCTTTCTTTGACTTCAGTTTGCAGATATATTTCGACCATTTGCAGGTTACAAAGATGCTAGACTGGTGATCAAAGAATCACGACATGTAAGAACACACCTGTATATTTCTTTCTAGTCATAGTTCTGTTATGATGTTTTCTTAGGAATTCTCTCTTCCATCAACTTGTGTAGTCAGGAGGGAATCCATTTGTTCTTTGCTTTGTTGATTTTGTGAGTCCGGCCTATGCAGCCACTGCGATGGATACTTTACAAGGTGCGCTTTCCACACTCGCCATCAGTAAAATTACTCTTGCAACTGATCTGGTTTTAGGCTTGTAGTATAGTCAGTCTTCTATCAGAGCTTACTTATCGAAGAGCTACAACCAAAGTTCGGAAGGTGCTATTTAAAAAGTTGAAAGACTGAGTGGCTGGAGAGGGCAATTGGGAAAGAGGAGGTGTGGGATGCAGTGGACAGTTGTCCGGTTGATAAGGCCTCGGGCAGTGATGGCTATAAAATTAAGGACTACCTGGCGTTTAAGCTAGGCTGTATGGAAATGGATGGTTAACATAGCTTCTAAGTCTAGAAACATAGCTTCCTCTATCAAGTTTCCCAGTCGAGAGTGCAATTCATCACTATTATTTATCTTATGCAGTACTCTTTATTTCACTGGATGCATCTGATCGCAGACACTTTTGTGATTGCCCTATTTATTTGGCTACCTGCATCTGAGATATATAGCTTCTATGTTATTAGCATGAAAGAATTATCCAGTCATTCACGTGGAACACCAAAGGTTCCATGGACAAAAATGACTGTTATTTTATATGTTGCCTAGCCAACTAATTTAATAGATATTGTTCGTCTTATTCCTTCCCTTTCCTCTTGGTAAGTGGGAAGCAAATCTGCAGTCCATTGAAGCACACCCAAAAAGTATGATTTTGCCAAAAGAAATTAGGTTTCTCATCTTCTCGACTCAAACAAGGAGAGAGTAGTCATTTTTTATTCACGTCTTCTGTAATTTTTCAGCTAGCTTCTTCGAGTGTCTTGCAAGTTAAATTTTCTTCTTCTAGTAATTGAAAGGGAATTGGAGTTCCTTGAAGGTAAAATAAGATTTGCAGAAGGCACTGTTTATAGCTTTATCATGCTTTTGAGTTTGCATGGCCTGATGAATTCCGGTGCAAATTTCATGAGTTGGTTGCGTTCATTAATGTTATAAAGCGGTCCCATGCCATTTTTTTGGACAACGGACACTAAATTACATTTTTGTGCGTGTATACCTAAATTGTCAATGATGTGTGCGGCATGAGATGCTATATATCAATCTTGCAGGTTATAACCTCGATGATCATGACCGTGATTCCCCCATTTTAAGGTTGCAATTTGCTCGCCGACCTGGTGCCAGGTCAGGTGGTTGGCATCGTGGAAGGCATTAAATTATGCGTCGTTACAGGTGATATGCTAGATCCTGTGTGCTTGACCTTTATTGCTAACTACCAAAGACTATGCTACTCAATTCATCGATCGGGCTAAATTTTGAGACGATCCTCTATGTAGGACCAACTTGAATTTGGAGATTACCTATTTAGATGTTATGCCAGCTGTGCGGTTTCGTGTTCAACTTCTCTCTCTGAATGGGTGGTTTCATTAGGACCAGCATTAGCATTTAGCTTTCATTTCCGTGTCAGTTTCTGCACCGTCCTTCGCTGAACAGAGTGTTGTTATATTTTATATCCTGACTGAGGAACGATAATTCCAGTTTATATGACGCATAAGATGTTATTAATACCATTGTAATGATAAGTGGGAGGTCTTGTGTACTATTTTTAGAGGAGTTTGTTTGAGCCTGTGGTATTTTTTTGGAGTTCATCTTTAAATTTGCTAAACTACTGGTTATTAGATAACACTGAATAGCGGTTTCAGGGTTCAATTTGATGAGCTATTAGTTTCTTCTTGGTGATGTTAGAAATGCTTTGTGCTCCATGTTGATATTGGATGTTTGATATACTTGTATTTAGGTTATCAAAAAAATTTTGCAAGTGGAAGAGATCTCCTTCCATTTGGTTATTTTTGTGTTAGCATGACTCTGCTTTTGCTTGGTATAAACTGTTCATGGTTTTTGTTACATCTGAACGGAAGCTTTTGGAACAGCTGTAATAGCTATGCCTTTTTTCCTTTTTTTTTTTTTTTTTTTGTTGTGGTGGTGGTGGTTTTTGTGTTTGTGTGTGTGGGCGGTTGGGGGTGGGGGATTTTGGAGGCTGGCAATGCCCCCAGAGCTTTGATCTGTTCGTACAAGCGAAACACCATGATGTGTGGGTCAGGCACCTCCTGAGTGTGCAATCTTGTGTTGTCGTCAATGCGTATACCATACGAGTATACAACCACTCTGCCCTGGTGTAACAATTTTTTACTTCATTTGGTGCATATAGTGTTTTGTTAATTAAACATCTGGCGAGCCAATTTGTAACATTTCTCAGTTATAGTCCAATTTTTTTGAAGATGTTCCATCTGTTTGCTTAATGTGTTAATAGTTACAAGGTGATGCTCATTCATCTCTAAGCACAAAATATTCCTTGAAGGTTGTGCAGAATGCTCATTCATCTCTAAGCACCATATTATTTCCAGTTCAACACTACTACATGTTGAAAACAGTGTATGTGTCTTGTATTTATATTTTCTGAACATATTCCCTATAGTGAGTGTTTGTCTGAAGATCTATGGCTGCTACAGCAAGGTGCTATTATAACCGATAGTGACATTTTACATTGAGATCTCATTTAGTCATTATACACAAAAATATTCAAAATTCGAAAAAAGTATGAATGTACAAAACGAAAATATCAATAGGCTTTTTCCTTGTGAAGGTATGATCACAGGCACCATATAAATGCAATTTTTAATTTTACGATGTGTATGACATTAATGATGACTATCATAAATATTTTGATATTTTATTTGTAAATATGCTTCTTACAAATATTGTCATAGTATATGAGTATGACTCTTATAAAGGAGTAATTTTACGAAGAGCAATGTTATAATGAATGTCAGGTAGAATGTTGTTATAGAGAAGTGAAATATAAATGAAAAATCAATTCCGGAAAAAAAATGGGATGATCATAATGAAATATGTTAAAACGATGGACCATTATGGATAGGTTTCCCTTGTTTTTCTCTAAAACCTCAAAGTGGGCGCTGCCAAGTAAATACACTAATTGGAAAAAGAAATTAAATGCGCTAGAGATGATTTTCAATTATTATTTAAAATTGTGAAATTCTAGGATCCATGTTAAACCGGATTGTAACAAGAAAGGAAAACTTTTTGGGCTCTAATATGCTGGAAATATAAGGCCACCGAGTTAGCAACATGATTATGTGAAATTGTGCCTTATTCAATCAACGGGGTAAATCATCATCGACAACAACTTACCCAATGTAATTTTATTGATCGAGTTTTGGGAGAATGACATTTATACAATTTTATCTCAATTTTGTGAAGGTAGAGACTTAATTTAATTGACCCTCGATTAAAATAAAACATAGCAAAATCAATATGAAAAGGAAGTATAATAAAGAAGTCGAGTCATAATGGAGAAAAGAGCTATTATGCGATAACCAAAATGAAGAAAATGAGAAATAATAATAAAATTAAATAACAGTAGAACTTGGAAGTATAATAAGTCAAGTCATAATGGAGAAAAGAGCTATCATGCGATAACCATGAAGAAAATGAGAAATAATAATAAAATTAAATAACAGTAGAAATTGTTTAAAAAAAAAAGGGTAAACAACATAAATTTCGACAAATTAGAGCTTAGTTACAGAAAATTTCAACATTTTTCATATTTACTAAAAAAAATTATTTTGGGTCTGTCGATGTCATTATTTGAATCATGGATGATGATCTTCTTGAACAATTGAAATAAAAGAGAAATGGAATTGCAGAGAAAAAACAAATTACTGGGAAGAAGAGAGTAATTTTCTTAATTTGATATTATTCATCTTGGTAAACAATACAATGTGATGAAGTATTTATACTACTTGATAAAGAGATACAAGACTTAACTAATTCTAACAACTAATAGGTAACTGACTTAACCGACTAATCTGATATAAGAATTGAAAAGACTAAGTTGCCTTTGCAGCTTATTTTTTTGCATTCAATACTCCTCCTTAAACTGGAGATTGAAAGATTTTGAGAACTCCATGGACATAAGGAACTCATGTTGAACTCCGAATAGACCTTTTGTAAGCATGTCAGCAGGCTGCTCTTTGGTATTAATGTAACTGGTAGATATGAGACCTTGTTGAATTTTTTCTCTTATAAAATGACAGTCAATCTTGATGTGTTTAGTTCATTCATGGTAGACAGGATTTGCTGCAATTTGAAGTGCAGCTTTACTGTCACTAAACACTTTAATAGGCAGTTGTACCTCTGAGTCCACTTCGTTATCCTTTCAGCCAGATTAACTCAGTAATAGTGGTAGCTAAACTTCTGTATTCTGCTTCAGCAGAACTTTTGCAGATTGTAGATTGCTTCTTGCATTTCCATGAGACCAATGTATCACTAAACTTTACAAGAAAACCTATAACAGACTTCCTAGTCAATGGACATGCTGTCCAGTTAGCATCACAGTTGGCAATGATGTTGTTTTTCTGTAGATTAGACAGTAGAATCTTTTGACCTGGTTGTTTCTTTACATACTTTACTATTCTCATAGTTGCTTCCATATGAGATGTTTTAGGAGCTTGAAGAAACTGACTAAGAGTTTGAACACTAAAAGCAATATCAGGTCTGGTCATAGTTAAGTATAACAATTTCCCTATGAGTCTTTGATATGTATTCTGATTAGTAAGTGGATCTCTGATGTTTGTATTTTGGTCCTTGATCACTTCATCATACTGAGTAGAGGTCAACTTTACATTAGGATCAATTGGAGTAGAGGCTGGTTCAACAGCAGACAATCCTACTTCAGATATTAATTCTAGAGTGTATTTCCTCTGATGCATAACCATTCCTTTGTTTGATCTGGTAAACTTAATGCCAAGGAAATACTTGAGCTCACCTAGATCCTTCATCTTAAAGATCTTTTGAAGAGAGGCTTTGGTTTCTTGAATCAATGCTAGGCTATCTTCAGTGACTAATATGTCATCAACATAAACCAAAATTATCACAATTCCCCTATTTGATTTCTGAACAAACAAGGAATAATCATATTGACTCTTACTAAATTTCAATTTGACTAGAGCTTCTATTAACTTCTGATTCTATTTCCTAAGGGCTTGCTTTAATCCATACAAAGATTTAATCAGTCTGCATACGAGTTTAGTCTCCTCCTGAATGGTAAATCCTTGTGGTAATTGCATATATATTTCATCATGTAGATCCCCTTGAAAAAATGCATTACAAACATCTATTTGATGGATGTGCCATTTATTTGATACAACAAGAGCAAGTATGGTTCTAACAGTCACCATTTTAACCACAATTGAAAAAGTTTATTGAAAATCTATTCCTTCTCTTTGACTGAATCCCTTTGCAACTAACCTTGCTTTATATCTTTCAACTTCTCCTGATGCTTTGTATTTGATCTTGTAAATCCACTTACATCCTATAGGATGTTTGCCTTCTGGTAAACTAACAATTTTCCATGTATGATTGGACTCAAGAGCTTCTATTTCTAGTTTCATAGCTTCTACCCACCTAGGGTCTTTGATGGCTTCTTGGTAACTAGTAGGCTCTTTGTCTATAGAAGTAACAGCTATGTAAGCCCAATGAGTAGCAGGCAAGTGATCATATCTAATCACTTCATTTAGAGGATAAAATACATATTTGTGAATGTTTAAGGACACAAAGTCCTTCATCTAAGCAGGTGGTTGTTTATTTCTATCAGTCCTTCTGGGTGCAGGATTTGAAATAATATCTTGTTGAGAGAGAATATCAACTTGAGCATCAGTGTGATCAAGAACCTCTTCAACTAGTTCATGAGGTATAGAAGTTTGAAATTGACTCTGAATTCCTTGTGCCTCATGGTTAGAGAAAAACTTTATAGGAGGATTAGGAAATAAACTAGTTCCATGCAAAGGATTTATAATGAGAGGCTGATCCTGAGTAATATTTGCAAAAGGAAAGCTATCTTCTTGGAATAAAACATCTATATTGACAAAAAACTAATGAGTTTTGAGTTCATACAAGACACACCCTTTGTGTACCTCAGGATATCCCATGTGTACTGCATGTTTGGACCTGGACATAAGCTTATCCTGCTCCTGTAAGTTCTTTACAAAGCAAAGACATCCTAAGACTCTCAGATGTCTTAGTGATGGCTTCCTTCCATACAGTCTTTCAAAGGTAGATTGTCTAGAGAGGATTTTGCTGGGCATTCTGTTAATTAGGTACACTGCAACAATAGCCCAATGACCCCAAAACCTGAGAGGAATATGGGCTTGAAACCTTACAGCTCTAGTAACCTCTAAAATATGTTTGTGTTTCCTTTCTGCCACTCCATTTTGCTAGGGTGTGTAAAGACAAGACCTGTGATGTACTATACCCAAACTTTTGAATAAAAGCTAACAAACTCTGTCCCATTATCACTCCTGATAACTTTTACTGTTACATTGAATTAAGTCTTAATATAACTAAGAACTTGTTGAATGTAAACATGCACATCAGATTTGTATGTTAACAAGAATATCCAAGTCATTCTGGAGTAATCATCGACCACAGTCAAGAAGAATTTACTACCATCAAATGTAGCAACTTTATAGGGAACCTAAACATCCATGTGTAACAATTCAAAACACTTGACAGATTTGATATTACTACTGTGAAAAGGAAGTGTAACACCCCGCATTTTGGGCTAGAACATAAACCGTTATTTCTATGCGTAGATGTTCCAAAAGCCATAAATTCAATGTAAATATAGTGTGTTAATCCATTATGTAGTGTGGGAATATAGTTGAGCATGAATTGAGATCATAGAGGACCCTTAACCCAAGGATGAGTTGGAAGCTTTCCTATCGTTCAAGTTTTAGTGAGCGTCGAAACTTGGGTTAACTTCAATCTGCCATAACTTTTTGTATATAACGAATTAGAGGGCCTACTATATATAAAATAAAATATCTTTGAGTCCTCTTTCTAACTCCACCAATTTTGCCTAAATCCAATATCGGGGTAAAAAGTTATGGCCATTTTACAATGAGCTATCTGAACTGCCAAAGTGCGACGGGAAGGCCGATGGACCGTCGTGCCAACAACGAACCGTCACCCAAACCATCACAACTGAGACAGTAAGCCCACTTTCTGGCCATAAGGCGATGATTTCGTCGCCCAAACCGTCCTGCACCTTTGTTTAGCGATCTAAAGTCATTTTTAAAGGGATTTTTGGGTCTTTTCCACCCTTTTTAACACCTAATTACATCATATCAAAGGACATAACTCCTCATTCATCCATAACATCAAAAATAGGGTTTTTTCCAAGAACAAAGAATCAAGAACCAACCTTTAAGTTCAAGATTTCTAAGGAACAAGTGGAGATTCGAGCTCTTCTCTTTAAACTAATTAATATAAGGTATGTGGGATTTTCCTAAACTACATGGGCATAAGAAAATTATTTCAACAACATTTAAACATTGTGAAATCATGAATTCTTGAAGGGATTTTGGAATTTACATTACAACTTTGTTTTATGAATGCTTTAATGGTATAATTGCCTTGGTCTTGAGGCCTTTCCCGTAACCTTGATTTATAATCATGTTTCAAGTGTATATATATATATATGTATATGTATGCATTGATGAGTTTGAATGATGAATTGAGAGCATGAACTATTAAAAATCCCTCTCTTGTTTACAAGCTTTTTGCTTTCGTAAGTTATGATTTATTCGAAATGCATTATTGGAAGCGTGATCCAAATGTCTTGATTTTGTTTATGATTGGATTATGGATATCAATTGGAGAAAGGGTGTTTTACTTGGTTTTAAAGGTTAAAGATGTTTATTAAGAAAATTGCATGAATTGTCACAACATACTTGACCACCATGTGTTTGTGAATTGAATTGAGGATCTTTAACTCTATTTTCATGAATTTCACCGTACGAATCCTCTTGCACTATTTGATGTGATTTGGTGGTTCAAACTTATTACTTCGAATGAAATGATTTTATAATGATACTTTATGGCTTAGATATACGACTTGCAAGTCTTGGTATGACGATACCAAATTCAGATAATGCCATAGCGGATTTTGAACAGACTAAAGATACAAATTTTTTGCCTAGAATTTCAGAAAGATGAATGTTTAAAACTAATTAAAAATGGATTTAAGAGATGTTAGGTGGTTACCCGAAGAAGGCATGAGCCATAAAACTCATTGCTCGAAACCGTATTTTGTCGATCGGGTATATTATTATTGTATGCTGGCGACGGCCCTGTGGCGTAGCAGATATTCAAATACTCCAAACCTTGCGGCAAACTTGGGTTGGGGGCTTGGCCGCCGAGTTAAGGGCGGATCCCATATAGCCTGTGGGGTAGCAGATATGTAGAGTGCACCACCTAACTTAGAAGTAATACAAAGATTAGAACTGCACTGTCAAAATTGTTTTTAAGATCATTGAAATTGCCCATGTGTTTTAACTATTTCATGCATGATGTTTCAGACTTGCTCTCATCTATGTTATATACATACACATTATTTTGAATTGCTCTGCGTACCAGTACAATTGTAGTGACCCTCCATATTTCAGGGTCTGAGGCTCAGTCTAGAAGTCCTGCTAAGCCATAGAATTATTCTGATAGAAGTAAAGTGTGCAGTTGGTGGGCCTTCTTTATTCAGGAAGGCCTATTTCTTTTCAGTCACTTGTTATATTTTGGTTTAGGTCCACTGGGGCCCTTGTCCCAGAATTAGACAGTTTGTTAATGTCATCTGTAGTATAGATTTCGCAAATTGAAAAAGATGTTATCTAGATGTTGATAAATTTATTTCCATGTTGTTAAATAGGACTCAGAATATGATCATGATTCCGTCTACTATATTTCTTCATCCTTTCTTTATTATACGAGTATTGTGCATGATTACCAGATGTAGAAGGGCGTCCGAATCTCTATGGTTCGGGATGCTCGTTACGGACAGGCCCCGACTCGGGTCGTGAAAAACTTGGTATCAAAGCACGGTTTATGGTTTCAGGGTGTCTGCAAAATTACATCGGGTAGAGTCTTATTTATGGATGTGTAGCGCGCCACACTCATAGGCAAAAGGCTACAAGGTATTTAGGAATGTTTTTCTTTTTTTCATGTTCTAGTTCGTACTATGGAGTCAGGATATTCCTCTTTCATAATCTAGTTCATACTATGGTGTCTTCCATATGAAAGTAAAGTTATCCCAATTCTTTCCTTACTTTGATGTTCTTAGATATGTCTCATTGTTGAGGTGATTCAAGTGCAGAAGCTTAGAATATAAATGATATGGTCTTTTTCTGATTGAGTCATAAAGGATTATAAAATTGTTCAAGGACTTAAGAGGAGTTTGTTAGTGCTTCAAAGTGTATTGATTGTAGTGTAAACTATGATCCTGATGAAATCGTGCTCTTCAGCCCTAGTTATTAAGTGTATCCAGTCCCCTTTCAAAATTTTATTGCAGGGCATGTTGTGTAGTAGAATGTTGGAATTGTATTTCCACCCAAGTAGTAGTATATGTTAAAGTGTCATGACCTATTGGTGGTGTTTGGAGAAAGTGTTTGTCTTTGATTTTCTTTTTATTTATTCAAAATAGGGAAAGATCCCAGAGTGGATAGTTATGGTGGTTACAGAAATTCCTTATAGGTTGTGAATGGAAACAATTAGATTAGCCAATAAGTTATAATTATAGACTCATTGTTGTTGTGGAATTTGAAGGTAGTCTAGGTATGTTTGGATAAGTAAGTATGATGTGAGAAAGTAGAGTATGTAGATAAAATCGTATTGGGCTATACTATAAGATTAAGGTTGACTATGTCTATTATGTGACTTTACCCCCTTGACCTTCTTTTATTTAGTGGTTGTAAACTAGTACTAATTGTGAGAAAGTATGTAGTAGATTTTGAGGTATAGTAGTAATTTCATGGGGATGATTTGATTGTAGGTAGTATCTAAGTGAAATGAGGTATTTGGGTTGAAGGAGATGATTTGATTGTAGGTAGTATCTAAGTGAAATGAGGTATTTGGGTTGAATTTCCCAATTTGACGGACTAGTATATTAGGTTGCATGCTTCATTGGTGGTAAATGATTGATGCTAGACTATAGGCTTGAATTTTAGATGTAGAATATGGTGGTAAGAATAGCAGCTTAAAATTAATGATATATCTTTTTGTGGGAATGAATTAGTAGGCTTGATGGGATTTGCAAAAAATCCTAGGTTGATGATTTATGAAAAAGTTTAAGTGGTAATCATGAGGTATATGTGTATATGAGGACTAGTGTTAAAATGATGAATTGTGGGTGAGTCATTAAGTGGATAAGGGTGTAAGTATATAAGAATAAGTTGCACCCCTGGTAGTATGGCGTTAGGTAAGATTTTATGATATAAGGTATGTGATTAACGATCTAATGTTAGAAGATTAAGTAGTAGAGAGTGGATTTTTTTTATGTAATAAGTAGTGAAGATATGTATGCTCATGAGACTGCGAGTTGTAGGTTGACGACGATAGAGGATAGCAAAAATTAAGAGTAGCGTTCTTGGAAAGCAATGCCTTTAGAGTATACTTAAAAAAGGGGGGGGGGGGGGTTTAGCATTTATGTGTATAAGTGTTTTGCGTACCTAGTTTGTGTTTTTGATACTGTAGTATAGAGAAGTCTGGTGAGTTTTCGTACGATGTTCGTTAGAGTTGAATTGAGGAAATATAGGTGGGCAATATGAGTCATAGGTATGGTTTTACAAATTTTGTTAAGTTGTAAACTATGTGATTAGAGGCATAATGCAAGTATTCTAAGGAGTTGAAGATAGAGTGCTAAGTGTTTAAGTGCATGGATGTCCATGCCCATAATAATGTTAGTCATAAGTTGATGACTTTGGGGTTAGAGGAAGTTATGTTTAGTATCCCTGAAGGAGGATGTCCCAAAATGAATTTAGTATCAATATGTTATATTATTGAGGGAAGTATGTGTTCATGTGTGTACCGGTACCCCTCTATTGTATTGAGAATTGTGGTTATAGATTGATGAGAGGTTATGTTTTCAAGTCTAGAATTGTGATTTTGATCTAGGGGGAGATGGTGAGTTAAGGTAGTTTCCGAATTTTCTCATTGTGGCAAGTTAGGGAAGAGTCATGGTAAACCTATTCCTATTCAAGCATATTCCTCTTACTTCAGTTTAAGAGTTCACTCTACCAATGTCTTATGTATCCTGCCTATGTCTAAGGATTGAGTTTTCTATATAAGTCATGTCATGTTCCAACCCTCAAACTAGAAGCGACGATATCTCAATAAATCTAGTCTTTCACGTATTCAAGCTCCATGATACGATGTTCATGATCCATAAATTTGTGTTCCAAATCACGCATGGGTCTAAGAAACTATATTTTCATATGTTACCGATTATCTTATGTCGGGATTAGCCAAATGACAAATTTGTGTGAACTCATGACTAATTCAGCTCTGAAAATAAGAAGTGATAGCTCCGAGTAGATGTTCTTGTCTCAATCATTAAATTTATGAATTCTAAACTTTTGTTATATGACTGATGAGGTAAGCGCTCATGTTTCTCACTGTGGTTAGCCCTCAGAACTCGTGCCATGTTGAGTTTATGCCATAACGACTCTTCACTCATGATCTAAATACTTGACATATGAAACACTTCGTGATTGTATCGTATCTTCATTTCACGTCCCTCCTTGAGTAGTGCAAAAAGGTATAACCTATGGTATGACAAGTGTTACTTCCATTCTTGATGATTGTGCTCGGGTCCCTCAATGACCTTCCGTATGTTAGTGTGATGGTGGTCGCGGAAGTGTAGTAATGTATTAGGCAGGGGAGTAGATGTTCTTGAAGGTGAAAATCTTGAGGTGATTTCTGGAGCTAAGGTTAAAAGAGAAGCGGGAAGAAGAGATGAATTCTCATTATGTGAAATAGTTAGAAGGGAAGTTATGGCGAGAATCATTGTGAGAGTGATTGAATTTGCTGGTCTTAGGGGAAAGGTCCATGAAGTGAGGTGTCATAATGATAGGCTTGAATTTTGTGTTTGGTGAATAAATAAAGCAATGTGACATGTTGTTAGTATTCCTTAAATTAAGACTTGAGGTTGTGGAATTATAGTGATGAGGTGAGGTGATTTCTTAATGTAATGTAGAGTATAGGGTCCCGTAGTTTAAGTTAGCACCTCTTTCCCCCGAGTTAGGCTTCAACATAGGAGTATTATACAGCGAAACATAAATTATTGTGGTTAGATATGCTACGGGAGAATAGTAAGTTGGAAATGATGAAGTATGTTGATTAATGTTGGGGTATAGACAAGTAGTGTCTCTGAGTTTAAGTCTATTCGAGATATCTTTGAGTTAGAGAATGTTTCTAATATAATCTAATCTTATATCTCGCGGGAATCTCATCTTGTGTCTTGTACCAATCTTAATTGGGCCGAGGAGTCTTAGAAAAAAAAATTCCATGCCTTATAATGTTTCGATCATGTGCCATAGAACACATGCCAAGATCATGTCGATGTCAAGCTTCGTTATCTCATGATGGTACCAATGTAAATCATTTTTACTATCACCAAATTAACTCATGCCTTATGTTGTGGTGATAATGATTAGTAGAACTCATGAGCAAGGTCATCCCAATGTAAAGTTTCATTACCTCATGCTCCGTGCTTACGCGTTTCACAAGGGGTGTCATAAAGTTCTTTTGATACCTTTGCATATTTTGTCTAGGAAAATGTTCAATGTGAGGTTACTCTCTTTATTTCATACCTTTAGAGCTTCAACAAGAACCTACCCATCATTCGGGGACGAATGATCCGAAGGGAGAGATAATATAACACTCCGCATTTCGGGCTAGAACGTAAACCGTTATTTCTATGCGTAGATGTTCTAAAAGCCATAAATCCGATGTAAATATAGTGTGTTAATCCATTATGTAGTGTGGGAATCTAGTTGAGCATGAATTGAGATCATAGAGGTCCCTTAACCCAAGGATGAGTTGGAAGCTTTACTATCGTTCAAGTTTTAGTGAGCGTCGAAACTTGGGTCAACTTCAATCGGCCATAAATTTTTGTATATAGCTAATTAGAGGTCCTACTATATATAAAATAAAAGATCTTTGAGTCCACTTTCTAACTCCACCAATTTTGCCTAAATCCGATATCGGGGTAAAAAGTTATAGCCATTTTACAGTGAGCTATCCGAACTGCCAAAGTGCGACGGGAAAGCTGACGGACCGTCGTGCTAGTGACGAACCATCACCCATACCATCGCAACTGAGACAGTAAGCCCGTTTTCTGGCCATAAGGCGACGGTTTGAGGGACGGTCCATCCCCAGGGTGAAGGTTCGTCGCCCAAACCATCCCGCACCTCCGTTTAGCTATCTAAAGCCATTTTTAAAGGAATTTTTAGGTCTTTTCCACCCTTTTTAACACCTAATTACATCATATCAAAGGACATAACTCCTCATTCATCCATAACATCAAAATTAGGATTTTTTCCAAGAACAAGGAATCAAGAACCAACCTCTAAGTTCAAGATTTCCAAGGAACGAGTCGAGATTCGAGTTCTTCTCTTTAAACTAATTAATCTAAAGTACGTGAGGTTTTTCGAAACTACATGGGCATAAGAAAATTGTTTCAACAATATTTAAACATTGTGAAATCATGAATTCTTGAAGGGGTTTTGGAATTTACATTATAACTTTGTTTTATGAATGCTTTAATAGTATAATTGACTTGGTCTTGAGGCCTTCCCCTAACCTTGATTTATAATCATGTTTCAAGTATGTATGTATGTGTGTGTATATATATATGAATTGATGAGTTTGAATGATGAATTGAGAGCATGAATTATTAAAAATCCCTCTCTTGTTTACAAGCTTTTTGTTTTAATAAGTTATGATTTATTCGAAATGCATTATTGGAAGCGTGATCCAAATGTCTTGATTTTGTTTATGATTGGATTATGGATATCAATTGAAGAGAGGGTGTTTTACTTGGTGTTAAAGGTTAAAGATGTTTATTACGAAAATTGCATGAATTGTCACAACATACTTGACCACCACGTGTTTGTGAATTGAATTGAGGATCTTTAACTCTATTTTCGTGAATTTCACTATACGAATCCTCTTGCACTATTTGATGTGATTTGGTGGTCCAAACTTATTGCTTCAAATGAAATGATTTTATCATGATACTTTATGGCTCAAATATACGACTTGCAAGTCTTGGTATGACGATACCAAATTCAAATAATGCCATAGCAGATTTAGAACAGACTAAAGATACAAATTTTTGCCTAGAATTTCAGAATTTGATTTCAGAAAGATGCATATTTAGAACAGATTAAAAATGGGCTTAAGAGATGTTAGGTGGTTACCCGAAGAAGGCATGAGTCATAAAACTCATTGCCCGAAACTGTGTTTTGCCGATACAGGTATATTATTATTGTAGCTGGCGACGGCCCTGTGGTGTAGCAGATATTCAAATACTCCAAACCTTGCGGCAAACTTAGCTGGGGGCTTGGCCGCCGAGTTAAGGGCGGATCCCTTATAGCCCATAGGGTAGCAGATATGTAGAGTGCACCACCTAACTCAAAAGTAATACAAAGATTAGAATTGCACTATCAAAATTGTTTTTAAGATCATTGAAATTGCCCATGTGTTTTACTATTTCATGCATGATGTTTTAGATTTGCTATCATTTATGTTATATATATACACATTATTTTGGATTGCTCTGCGTACCAGTACAATTGTATTGACCCCCTATATTTCAGGGTCTAAGGTTCAGTCTAGAGGTCCTGCTAAGCCGTAGAATTATTCTGACAAAAGTGAAGTGTGCAGTTGGTAAACCTTCTATATTCCGGGAGGCCTATTTCTTTTCAATCACTTGTTATTTATTTTGATTTAGGTCCACTGGGGTCTTGTCCCAGATTCAGACAGTTTGTTGATGTAATATGTAGTAGAGATTTCGCAGACTGAAAAAGTATTGTCTAGATGTTGATAAATTTATTTCCGTGTTGTTAAACAGGACTCAGAATATGACCATGATTCCGTCTACTATATTTTTGTATCCTTTCTTTATTATACGAGTATTGTGCATGATTACCAGATGTAGAAGGGCGTTCAGATCTCTATGGTTTGGGATGCTCGTTACAACCAGGATCCTGACTCGGGTCATGATAGGAAGTCTAACTTGCTTAGAACAAGGACATACACTGCATTTATCAATCTCCCTATGTATAGTTTCTTTACTCAAAGAAAATATTCTTTGTAATATAGTAGTAGAAGTATGCCCAAGCCTTTTATGCCAAAGTGTGATGCCAATCTGTTTGATCTACACCCTTTCATCAGCAATGTCAATCTGTTTGATCTACACCCTTTCATCAGCAATAAAAGAGAGTTAATTGGGATGCTTGTTTGACTCATTGAGCAATATGTAGAGTCCATTCTCCTTCTTACCAATCTCCCTCACCCTCCCATTGTAGAGTTTCTGAAAGATGCAAAAATCAGGAAAGAAGAATATTGAACATCTTAGTTCTTTTGTTATCTTGGAGACTGACAATAAGTTGTACTTGAAACCAGGCACATGAAATACATTAGTCAGTGTTTTTGCTGGATATTGAGCTATCACCAATGTAATGGGCAGATAAACATGATTAGGCGAGTTTAATTCATATATACTAGCCTTATTTAATAAAGAAATATCAGATGTCATATGATTGGTTGCACCTGTATCTATAATCCATTTCTTTCTTGGACTATTAACTGGTAGAGCTTGACAAATACCTGATACAGTTGCCACAACAACTTATGATGGTGGACATTTACTCAATATCTGTAGTATATGATTGTACTGCTTTTGAGTGAAAGTGTTGCCTACTTGAAGTTATGGTGTTCCTATTCCATAAGCAGGTTGCACTTTCTGTTGAAAAGTATTTAGTTCATTATTCACTGAGGATTGGTTCATTTTAAGAGTTCCTGAATCACAATCACTTAGCACATTATATGCAACATTATTGCCTCCTTTCTTCTTGGATTTATAGTCTGCAGGATAGCTAATGATCTTCCAACATTTTCCCTAGTGTGACCCACAATCTTACAGAAATCACATTGTTGGTTGTAGTTTCTTTTGTACTTTGATATAGTCCCTCTAGTTTGATGACTATTTTCATAAAAATTGGACACACCACCTTTGGAATACATGACACTTGAGTCATAAAAGTTTGAACCATTGCCAAAACTTCCTTTAGAATACATTGGAACTAGAACTGGAAATACCTTTTTGATTTTCATTCCCTATTATCATGGCATATGCCTGATTAACAGTAGGAAGGGGATTCATCAAGAGAATTTGGCTCCTAGCCTGTTGATATAAGTCATTCAGTCCCATTAAAAACTAATACAATTTCTGTTGTTGGAGATACATCATATAGTCCCTAGATCTAGGACATTCACAGGTAGGAGATGGGCCAAGATTCTCCACTTCATTCCACAAATCTTTAAGTCTTGAGTAATACACCGATACAGACACAGAACCCTGACTATGTGTAGCAATTTCCTTATGAAGATTGAAGGTTCTTGACCCATCTATTCAGTCAAATCTCTCTTTCAGGTCATTCCACATAGCATGAGCACTTAACCCAAAGACTACACCACTTAGTAATGCATTGGACACAAAATTCATTAATCAAGAAAGCACAATCACATTCACTCTCTCCCATTTATCCCATAATTCTTCACGAAAGCTTTCTTTCTTACATGACCCATTCACCATGCCCAACTTATTTCTTCCTAAAAATGCAATTCTCATGGATCTTGACCAGATAGTATAATTCTCACTACCGATCAATTGAAAAAAAATAATCAAAAAACCACTCACATCAGTTGGATTAAGAAATAGAAGGTGATTATAATCCATACCAATACCAACACCTAAATTTTGATTATTTCGACTGAAATTGACTCTATTAGAGTTGAAATTTCCAGTTCCATAAGACTGATCTTCAGTTGAGTTGAATTCTCTGGTTGCCTGAGCACTTGTATTCACCATTCTTAGATCAATTACTGTCAAGCTTCACTATCCAAATAACCCCCTTTATGATTTGTAGATTTTTTATGATTGCAGCGGAAGTTAAAATGATCGACTTTAGCTGATTAATCAGACTGAAAGCTCTGATACCATGTCATTATTTGGATCATGGATGATAATCTTCTTGAACAATTGAAATAAAAGAGAAATGGAATTGCAGAGAAAAAGTAAATTACGGGAAAGAAAAGAGTAATTTTCTTAATTTGATATTATTCATCTTGGTAAACAATACAATGTGATGAAGTATTTATACTACTTGATAAAGAGATACAAGACTTAACTAATTCTAACAACCAATAGGTAACTGACTTAACCGACTAATCTGATATAAGAACTGAAAAGACTAAGTTGCCCTTGCAGCTTATTTTTCTGCATTCAACAGTCGAAATACATAATTAACTCCCGATACATCCAACTGGAGATACATTTTTCCTATGTAAATTAGCTCCCCTTATATATATATTTTTTATTTTGGGTCTGTCGAGATACATAATTAGCTCCTGATACATCCAACGAAACTATATAATCAGTTGAAATTTTGTAATTATTTAGTAAAGAATGTGAATTTATATAAATATGATAAGTTAAGGTGCATGTTTATGTTATTTTTCTAAAAAAAAGGAGAAATAAAACGAAGTTTATTAAAAATATAATAATCGAGTTAGAAAGTAAATGTACTAAATGAGGAAAGCCATATTTAACAGCATTTATTTTTAATTGGCATAATTTATTTAGAGTCAAACGGTATAAATATGTTTAATATTTTAAAGGTGTATTTTTTAATTATATTAATAAAAGAAAAAAATTGCAATTTAGTAATTTTTATGTAGTTTTTAATTATCTAAATTTTGATTTATTATTTTATATTAATCTAATCTAAATTAATCTTGAAAATTAATAAAATTGACTTTCGAAATAACACTTCACCTAAAAAGTAATGTAGTAGTAAAAGAGCAACGGTTTATCATGCTAATGTTTATCCCCACGTATTGAAATATTCTCCTTAACAAACTATTTTAATTTTAATTGTTTGAAAGTTGTATAAAAGATAATCTCACAATTAATAAGGTAAATTCATCATTCAATTAATCAAATCTCTACCTTAAATAACCAAAGCATATTCACACATAATCTTAAATATAACATGCTCTAGTAACCTCAATTTTGGTAAAACATATCTTTATAAAATCCTAAACATAGAAAAAAACTAATTTACCTATCTTTACTGAAACACTGCACTTCCCTAGGATCATGAATCATCAGCTTTTCCCCTAAAGTGTCCTATCTATAGCCAAATCTTATTTTCTTCATAATCAAATTATTATTTAACCAAATACGTATTATATTAGGGAAAAAAACTTTAATCTCATCGTTCAGTCTATATAAATAATTTTTTTTTTGTATGTTATAGGGTTTTTCTAAGGGTTCCATGGAAGAAACACAAGTAAAAAAAATGAAATTGTCCAATGAGGGTGTTGATAATGAAGAGTACCCTATTAAGGAAGTTGAAATGACAGTGCCAAAAACTGATGATCCAACAATGCCTGTACTAACATTTAGAATGTGGTTACTTGGGATCACGTCTTGTGTCTTGTTGTCTTTTGTGAATCAGTTCTTTTGGTACCGTACTGAACCGCTGACGATTTCATCTACGGCGGTTCAGATTGCTGTGGTGCCCATTGGGCACCTGATGGCGAAAACCATAACAAAGAGGGTGTTTTTCGAGGGCACGCGTTGGGCGTTTACGCTGAATCCAGGGCCGTTTAATATTAAAGAGCATGTGTTGATTACGATATTTGCTAATGCGGGCGCTGGAACTGTTTACGCTACGCATATATTAAGTGCTGTTAAGCTTTATTATAAGAGGCCACTTGATTTTTTTCCAGCATTGCTTATCATGGCCACGACTCAGGTACAACTCTTTTCTAATATCCCTTTTTCTAGTTACTATATGTTCTTGTTTTCTGAGAAAACAAAAAAGATCTTTTTTTACATGCTTTTGCTATTCCAGTTATAGTCAATTCAGAGGCAGACTCAATTCTTATATTTGATTGGTTCAACTAAAAACAGTTTTTCTAACAGAAAATATAGATATATACATGTGAAAAAAATTATTACTTGTTTGGCTTAATTCAGAGTTGCTAGGGTTAAACTGTGGAATTCGGCTATAGAATCTTCAATTGTTTTGAAATAAAATTTATATAATTAGAAATTACATTAAAAGTACTATGTAGTTAACAATTCAAAATTTTATCATGATCAAATAAAATATTGTTTGATTGTCCAAATATATAGCAAACAAAAATTGAAATGGAGAGGGTACTAGTTTTACTCACTATACAATACATGTGAAGAGTTTGTGAAGTTTTTTTATATAAAACTACCTTTGTTATGTGAATTTTGGATATGGAATTTTCAATCTTTTTAAAATAAAACTTACTTACATAGATCAAGATTAAATAACATAAACTGAAAAACTCATTTGACTCTCTAAGTAGTAACTTTGTCTTATAAAGTGGGACAGGAGGAATAACAAATAGTATCAAATTATTAACCCATGATCAAATAATCCTGTGTTCAACCTTTAAAAACTTTAAAGGTTGAACTCCTATGTTTAAATCCTCAAATCAAGAAACCAGTAACCTTGTCTTTATTGGTTAACTTTGTTTTTAAAAATTGTAGTTACAACCAATCTGTAATATGTTATGAATTGATAATTTACAATTGACACAAGTCACCAGAGCTACATTCTTCAATCTCCCCCCTTCCTCCCTTTTTGGTAGTAGTAGTAAGGTGTGATTACATCCCACACCCCGCCAGACTCCACTTATGAGAATATACCGGATATGTTGTTGTTGTTATTATTATTTATATATATCTACAAATGGCAGATGTTAGGTTTTGGTTTATGTTGTTGTTGTTATTATTATTTATATATATCTACAAATGGCAGATGTTAGGTTTTGGTTGGGCCGGTATTTTCCGGAATCATCTGGTTGATTCAGCAGAAATGTGGTGGCCAGGCAGTTTGGTTCAGGTCTCCTTATTCAGGTATATATGTATTGAGTTATTTTAATTTACAGCATCACTAAAGGTTATTATCAGGTTAAGAATTTAGTATAAATTTGATACATACTATCAGATTGACTAAAAGATAATTACAAGTACTATCACTAAAAGTGGTACTACTAGCAAACTTAAAAAATAAGATAGATTACTTGTAAAAGTACACTACATTGTGAAGTTTTTGTTACAATGTTAATATATGTAAGTGAAGTATTCCGAAAGATTTATCTGTATATTTAGTAAATTATAGTAAGTGATCTTATTGTGTATGTATTTTATCGACGAGTTTGTACTTAGTATTTACATAATCGTATAATTATGCAGGGCTCTGCACGAAAAGGAGGCTAGATCAAAGGGTGGTACAACGCGAATTCAGTTCTTCCTCATAGCCTTAGTTTGCAGCTTTGCATACTACATTTTCCCCGGTTACCTTTTCCAGATGTTGACCTCATTTTCTTGGATCTGTTGGTTGGCTCCCAAATCCATCCTTGTTCAACAATTGGGCTCTGGCATGCATGGCCTTGGCATTGGCGCCATAGGATTTGATTGGACAACGATTTCATCCTACCTCGGAAGTCCTCTGGCTAGTCCATGGTTTGCCACTGCCAATATTGCAGTTGGTTTTGTACTTGTAATGTATTTGATGACACCACTCACCTATTGGTACAACGTTTACAATGCCAAGAATTTCCCAATTTTCTCTTCTGATCTCTTCACACATAATGGGACGAATTACAACACTTCGGCAGTCATTGGTGCACACTTTCAGCTTGATTACCCTGCCTATAATCAATATGGCAAGTTGCATTTGAGCACCTTCTTTGCCATGACATATGGTCTTGGATTTGCTGCTCTTGGCTCTATATTTGTGCATGTTTCTCTCTTCCACTCAAGGTATGCATCACCTGATAATTGAATACTAGAGCCCATAAGAAGTCGTCGCACAACTAATATAATCTCTGTATAATTTTGCCATTGACCATAATTTTACTGTAGTGATAAAGTTTCTTTTAAATGCCATTCTTTTTTTTGCTTCTACGCAAGTAATCTTGATTAAAAGAATCCAAAGTCATCTAGAAGGGTGTCTAAAATTTGATATTTTGCAGAGAAGTATTGAATGGATTTAGAGAAGTACTGTGTGGACAGGCGAAAAAATCAGATGTGCACACAAGGCTAATGAAAAAATACAAGCAGGTTCCTATGTGGTGGTTCCTTGTTGTTCTTGTGATAAACATGGCATTAATCATCTTTGTCTGTGAGCATTATCTTGAAACATTCCAATTACCTTGGTGGGGTGCTTTGATAGCTTTTTTTATAGCCTTCATTTTCACTCTACCCATAGGAATAATAGTTGCTACGACGAACCAGGTAATTCACTCACCCGAAAAACTCTTATGTAGAAATTTGTATGTCATGATCGTAATGTTTTGACTTTATTTCCATTTTGAATCAGCAACCAGGTCTTAATATCATCACAGAGTATGTATGGGGGTATGTTTTCCCTGGCCGCCCTGTGGCTAACATGTTGTTCAAGGTGTTTGGGTACATTAGCATGACCCAAGCTCTTAGTTTTGTCTATGATTTCAAGCTTGGTCACTACATGAAAATTCCTCCAAGGGCAATGTTTATGGCTCAGGTAATTAGGTCCTCTTGTACTGATTCTTGGTGGTGTAGACAAGAAGAATTGTTTTCTAAATGCTTAGACTGTACTGTTTTCTTTTCAGATGCTGGGCACATTCATAGCAATAATCATATACACAATTACTGCTTGGTGGCTCATGGATACAGTGCCAAATCTCTGTGACACCTCTTTGCTACCACACAACAGCCCGTGGAAATGTCCGCAGGACCGTGTTTTCTACGCCGCCTCTGTTATCTGGGGGCTCATTGCGCCCAAAAGAATATTTGGACCACTTGGCGTTTACAACAATGTCAATTGGTTCTTTCTCGGAGGAGCCCTTGCTCCTATACTAGCTTGGTTGGTACAGAAGATTTTCCCTAAGCAGAAATGGATTTCCCACATACACATGCCAGTACTACTGAGTGCAACAGCGATGATGCCTCCAGCAACCTCGGTGAACTACACAAGTTGGCTGATTTTAGCGTTCCTCTCAGGTTATGTTGTCTACAGACGTTGGCCTCACTTGTGGCAGCGTTACAACTATGTTTTATCTGGTGGCCTGGATGCTGGAACTGCTTTCATTGCGGTCTTGCTGTTCCTTTCTATACAATCTAATCGTATCAGTGTCGACTGGTGGGGAAATAATGTAGACGGATGTCCATTGGCTTCTTGTCCCACAGCTAAAGGGGTTCTTGCTGAAGGATGTCCAGCCATATCATAAATTCTTTTCACAGTATATCTTGGAAGTCTTTAGTTTCTATACTAGTTCATGAAGTCTTTTCAATATCTTGTGCAGTCTTTGTCCATGAACTGGTACTTGCTAATTTAGGAGTTTATTAAGACTCCAAATGTTTTTAGGCTTGTACTATCAGTGGTAGCATCTTTTCACATCAAATTTTCCTTTTTCTCTCTTGTTATTTCATCATTATATCCCTATGGCCATTTAATTTGAGGAAAAGATCTCTTATGACCAGACATGTGGACATGAGAGGAAAGATAATGTAGCTATCAAAAACAAAGGGAACGGGAAGAGTAAAGCTGCAAGGAGAAAATATAAGGAAATTGCAGTTGTAAATTGCTACCAAGAAACTGTAGGAAAAGTTGAAACTTTCTTTTGTTTTCTATTTTTCTGGATGGATACAAATGTACAATGTGTCTCCTATTTATACTAGTCTATGGGTGATTCTATATGGGTGATTCTAGATATCCTTCTAAATAAATCTACAAGAAAAATCTAGTGATCCTATCTTCTACCTATCTAGAATATCTAGATAATTCTACAAGATATTTATTCAAGATTAGAAGAACCTATCCCAAAAAAAAATATTTAATATCTAGGAGTTTCTAAAAAAATCTTATTTCCTAACACTATTTTTCACTGAAACTCCCTGCAACATCCTTTGAAACTCAAACTTGTTGGTGGGAAGAGCCTTGGTTAGAATATCGGCTTGTTTTTCTTCACTTCTTCAATGTACCAGCTTAACTTCGCCATTCTTCTCGGCATCTCGTAAAGCATGAAATCTGATGTTGATATGCTTCATCCTTTTGTGTTGTATTGAATTTTCAACCTTAGCAATGGCTGATTTATTGTCTACATAGATCATTGTTGGTTCTTTTGGCAAAGATCCAAATCAAACAAGATTTTTCTCAACCAAATTCCTTGATTTGTAGCAGATGCAAGCAGCCACATACTCGATTTCTGTTGAAGACTGAGCTACGATATCCTGCTTCTTTGTGCTCCAAGAAAAAATGCCTGAACCAAATGAAAAAGAATAACCAGATGTGCTTTTATAATCGTCCAAACATCCACCCCAATCATTATCTGAATAGCCAATAAGAACTCCATTCTCTACACTTTTGTACCAAATGCCATAATCGGTTGCCCCTCTAATATACCTCAACACCCTTTTAGCAGCTCCAAGATGCTTGGTGCTGGGACATTGCATATATTGGGACAGTAGACTAGCTGCAAACATCACATCTGACCTAGTAGTAGTCAGATACAACAAGCTTCCAATAAGGCTCCTATAAAGTTTTGAATCTGCCCGCTCTTCTCTATCATCCTTCATTAACTTTTCATTCAAACAAGTGGAGTTACAACAGGTTTGCACTTATCAAGCTTAAACCTTTTTAAGAGATTCAGGGCATACCTGATACCTTGCAACCCCAATAAAACACAAAACAACCTCCAAAAACTTCACAAAACACACCACAAATCGAGAGCCCAAGGAACCAAATCTCGGCCAAGAATAACAACATAAGAATGAAAAGAAAATCTGAGAATGCTTCAACAATGGAGAGATAATAACGTGTATAACCACACCAAAACAGCAACAACACTACATTAATGTGATGAACAATAAGCTTACAATAACACCAACCAACTATTACAAGAAGACAAGACACAACTACTACAAGATGAAAACAAAAGTAAAGGGATAGATAGTTAGACAGAGGTGGTGTAAATCCAAGTAACCAAAGAGTACATAAAACTCTAAGACCCCTAACACCTCCACAAACGATCACCTAACTCTTACGATGATACAAGAGAGGATTCCACCACTCAAGCGCCAAGGTTTCTAAAAAATAAACAATTACAAGAGATTCCACCCTTGAATTTCTATCCTAGTTACAAGTTTCAGTTTGCCTCAAGTAGAGAGAGGACTTTGGTGTTTCAAATGTCAAGACTTACAACAATAATCAACTAAGTCATGAAAATCCCTAATACTAAACTATATATAGTCTCCTTATTACATAAAATATAAAATGACTAAAAGACCCTTAATGAAAAGGGGGCGCCCCTCTAGTGTAATAAATGAGCAAATAGGGCGGCTTTGGTGTGTCTTTGATCCTTCTCACATCTCAAAATTGAACTTCATAGGATGATACTTTGCTGCACTTGTACACACGTTGATCTTCATAGTCTCACTTGTATCATCCTCTCCATCTTGAGAGGAATTTGCCCTCAAATTCAAGCAATCATCACCGGCAAGCTCTCCTCTTTTCATCATCTCTTCATTGTTCTTCCTAAGGTTAGGATGTTCAACCAAAGGTCCCATGATATCATCAAGTATTCTCCTTGGATTTATATGTTCTACAACCTGCACATAAGAAGATTTGATACTAGGCAAAGTGCTAGTATCTCGGTTAGTAATCAACAAAGAGTCATTGTAGGAAAATCCCACAATCCCAACTCTCGGCTTCTCTCCTTCTTCATCCTCCTCACTCTCGTCTTCTTCTTCCATACCCTCACTAAGCATGACTTTTCTTACCATATACATAGGCAGTACAATCTCACCTTCACACGGCCAAACATCTTCCTCATCCCCCTCCTTTGGCTTCTTAGGTTCTACCTTCTCTCCATCTTAAAATTGATCATCAATCTCCTTCGGTTCAAGTCCCACCTCCTCCCCAAAAAAGTATAATTTTCCCTCCCTTATAATCACATTTCTCCTATTTGGACACTCGTTAGCCTTATGTCCCCAACCTTGGCATTTAAAATATTAAAAGCCCTTAGAACTAGAAGAGAAATGTTGTTTACCTTCTTTTCTCGGAGGGTACCTTTGGTAAGCCTTGTTTTCAGCTTGTGCATCCTTTTCCCCGGTTTTATCCACATTGGATGGGTCATTTTTGTCCTTGTGCCAACCCGAGGGAGATTGCCCTTTGAGCTTGACACTCGGTTTCTCCCGTAATTCCTTCTCAACTTCCAAGGCAGCTTGGAAGATGCATCAATGGTGTCAAACTTGTGAAGTGTCAACCGTGAGGCAATGTCCCTATTCAAACCCACCTTGAATCGAACGATGTCATAGCTTACTTGCTCCCCTCGGTGATTAAGTTTCAAACTGAGTTGTTGGAATTCATCATAGTAAGCCACGGCACTTTTGTTCCCTTGCCTCAAGTTATACAACTTCGCAAGGAGATCTTGATGGTAACTTTCGGGTAAGTACCTTTGTCTCATGAGGTACCTTAACCTAAATCAAGGAGGGGGATGCCCCTCAATCAAAACATTGCCAAATTGTTTCACATACTCTCACCACGTAGTAGCATAACCCTCAAAATGTACAATCGCATAACAACTCTTTTTCTCCTCGGTAAGGTCATTAACTTGGAAGATTCTCTCACAAGTGGACTCCCAACCTAGAAATTCTTCCGGATCACTCTCACCTTTGAATGTTGAAAGCCCCACCTTGATGGTATTTTGAACTATATCACGGTTTTGGTTCCCTTATTGGTTCCAAAGACCAACTCTTTCTTCTCGGCCGTGAAATTTTCTTGGATCAACTTGCCTACCCCTCATCTCCTCCCTTCTTATGTAAACATCATAATATGGTCCATAAACAGCATGTTGTTCTCCTCTACCATACCCCTCAACATGGACGGGTCTATTTGAGTTAAGTGGAGCTTGTAGCGGCGGGATTGGATTTGGATAGTGAGGTCTTTGGTCTAGTGGATTTTGGATGGGAGGGCTTGGGTTTGGTGGTGGTATTTGGGTTCCAAGTCCTTCTTGTTGGACTTGGTAAAGTGGAGAGTGGTTTTGTCTATCATGATCTCTGATTTGGGAGTGAGGGTTGGTTTGATTTTTCGTAATAGGTGGATATAGCATTTGGTGCATGGCCTCGAGAGTACTAGTTAGTGAAATATGTCGAGGGGTAGAAGGTCGGATTCTTTGGCTTTCCACTCTCTCCAATCTCCCACCCATTATTGACACTTCACCCTTCATTGATACCACATCCGAGTCTAGTTTTTCAATACCCGCGGTCATCCTAGCCATGTCTCAGGACATAGCTTCAAGGCGAGTCAAAATGATACTAGTAGCATTATGTTCCCCCGTGGGTTGAGAGTGTGAGGTCTCGGGTTCCATAGAACCAAAAACAGTCCATAATGTCACACACAACACACCAAAAAAGGTTCAAGTCTTTGAACCACAAGCAACAACACTACACAAACGGTAACAAGAAAACTAAACAAGTTTACAAGACAAAAACACACTTTGTTGTTGAAGAGAATTTGTTCCAAGACTTTGATGTTCAACAATACACCTTTGAGGAAGATATTTCGGCTATGGTATAGGCTTACAAGACTTGAGACTCTTTTTTCAAGATTCAAAAGTTTTCCACCAACTTTCTACCAACTTTCACTCTTTTGGCAAGACAACTTTTTGGGGTAGTCTTGTCTCCTTCCTCTTTTGTCGAAGTTTGAAAAGTGCCTTACTCCTTTTTGGTAATTTGCTTTTTGGAGGGCTCTTTTTCTTTTTCTACTTTGGTGTTGTCTTGGATTGTTTTCAAGACAAACACAAAGTCTTATGCTTATTTTCTCTTTTCAAGATCAAACAACAACTTTTTCAATACAACACAAGAACACAAGATGAACACCAACAACAATAATAAGAAACCGTCCACTTAACACCACAATTGGAATCTTGCTCAAGAACTTGGGTGGTAGACTCAATAAGTGTTGAGGAGAAAGGGAACCAACACTAGAAACAAACTAAGACAACAAAACACACTCAAATCAAGACACAAATCTCATCCAAACACAACAACAACAACAAGAACACCCGGCCAAGAACAGGAACACTTCAACACTTTTTTTTTACTAAGAGAGCCCAAGATTGGTAGTGTAGGAACACAAACAGACTTGGCTTTGATACCAAATGATACCTTGCAACCCCAAGAAGACACAAAACATCCCCCAAAAGCGTCAAAAAACACACCACAAACCGAGAGCCCAAGGAACCAAATCTCGGCCAAGAATAACAACACGAGAATGAAAAAAAAATCTGAGAATGCTTCAACAATAGAGAGATAATAACGTGTATAACCACACCAAAACAGAAACAACACTACATTAATGTGATGAACAATAAGCTTACAGTAACACCAACCAACTATAACAAGAAGACAAGACACAACTACTACAAGATGAAAACAAAAGTAAAGGGATAGATAGTTAGACAAAGGTGGTGTAAATCCAAGTAACCAAAGAGTACATAAAACTCTAAGACCCCTAACACCTCCACAGACGATCACCTAACTCTTACAATGACACAAGAGATGATTCCACCACTTAAGCGCCAAGGTTTCTCAAAAACAAGCAATTACAAGAGATTCCACCCTTGAATTGCTATCTTAGTTACAAGTTTCGATTTGCCTCAAGTAGAGAGAGGACTTTGGTGTTTCAAATGTCAAGACTTACAACAATAATCAACTACGTCATGAAAATCCCTAATACTAGACTATATATAGGCTCCTTATTACATAAAAGATGAAATAACCAAAAGACCCTTAATGAAAAGGGGCGCCCCTTTAGTGTAATAAATGAGAAAATAGGGCGGCTTTGGTGTGTCTTTGATCCTTCTTACGTCTCAACATTGAACTTCCTAGGATGATACTTTGCTGCACTTGTACACACGTTGTTCTTCATAGTCGCACTTGTATCAATACCTCTTTTAGGACAAGAAAAATCCTTTAGAAGATTGAGAAATTTCCATTCCCAGGGAGAACATCTCTCCTAGATCAAACATTTCAAAAACTTTTAGCATCGCATTTTTAACTTCTTGAACTCCAAGAGAATCTTCACCTGTGATTATCAAATCATCAACATAAATGGATATCACAATTAACTTCCCATCAGCTTGCCTCTTGAAGTATAAAGTAGGCTCATTTAGGCTTCTATTGAAGCCTTGAGACAACAAATAAGTATCCAGCCTATTGGACCAAGCTCTCGGAGCTTGTTTAAGGCTGTAGAGAGCTTTTTAAAACTTATACACCTTGTCTTCTTCACCTGCAACTATAAAACCTTCAAGTTGTTCAACATAAATATCTTATTGAAGAAAGCCATTTAAAAATGCAGATTTGACATCTAAATGGTAGATTTTCCACTTTTATTGTGCTGCAAGAGCAATTAGAAATCTTATCGTCTCATGCCTCGCAACAGGAGCAAACGTATCTCCAAAGTTCACTCCAGGCTGCTGGGAATAGCCTTTAACTACGAGCCTGGCTTTATGTTTAAAAATGGAGCAATCTGGATTGAACTTCGTTCTATAGACCTATTTGACACCAATGATGTTCTTTTGTTCGAGCCTATCAACAGCTCATAAGTATCATTTTTATTAATCATGGCAAGTTCCTCCTCCATTGCAGAAATCCAAGCTCCATGACCTGTTGCTTCTTCAAAGAAAGATGGTTCCACAAGAGCAAAATTGCATTGCTCATAAACATCAGCAAGTGACCTGATCTTCAACACAGGAGAATCTAAAGTTAATTAACATCTGGATTGTGCTCTTTTCCAATAATAGAACTGGAAGAAATATCACTCGTCTGGGGATTTTAAGCTGCAACTGAAGTACTCCTATCTTAGTTCTTTACAACAATATCTCGATCCCAATCATAGTGGCTAGACTCATCCACCACAAGATCTCTACTGATAAGCACCTTCTTCGTACGAATATTATACACTTTGTACCCTTTTGCAACTGTGCTATAGCCCAACAAAATATAGAGTTCTACCTTGTTATCCAATTTGCCTCTTTTAGCATCAGGAACATGTGCATAGAAGACTGAACCAAAGAATTTTAAGTGTCACGCAGACGGCTTAATACCTTTCCATGCTTCAAATGGTGTCATGTCTTGGAGTACTCTAGTTGGTAATCTATTTAGCAAATAGACTGCAGTATTGACCGCCTCAGCCCAAAAATATTTAGGCATTTTCTTTTCTGTTAGCATACATCTCGCCATCTCCATCACGGTTCTGTTCTTTCTCTCAGAAATCCTATTTTGTTCTGGAGTGTAGCTCACAGTAAATTATTGTTGAATGCCCACATCTTTACAATACTTGCTGAACTGATGCAAAGTATATTCAGTTCCAATATCTGACCTGATATACTTCAACCGGCAGCCACTCTCCCTTTCTACCATAGCCTTGAATTCTTTGAAAATAAAAAACACCTGAACTTTGCTACTTAAAAAATAGACCCATGTCATTCTAGTTAGATCATCTATAAAGAGAATAAAATATTTATTCCCACTCGAAGAAGCCGTTCTCATTGGTCCACATATATCCGTATGAACCAACTCTAGTTTTTTCTTCGCCCTTCAAAAACTTTCTTTAGGAAAGGATCGTCTATGCAATTTACCAAATTGACATGACTCACAAACATCTCAGCACATGTCAATTTTGGGTACATTAAGCTCCATACCCTTGAATTACATATACAACAATGAACTAAGGTTGTATTGACTGAATCTTTTATGCCAAAGCTAAGCATCACTCATTTTAACATTGAAAGAGCAACTTTCAGGAGAATAGCATGAAATTGGAAAGGAATTACCAATAATGCTAATTTTAGATATTTCACAACCTTTAGGATCATAAATGACATATTTTTATCCTTAAAAATAAGTGAATAATTATTGTGAAGCAACTGATCAACACTCAACAAGTTTTGAGTCAGGTTTGGCACATAAAGAACATCATTTATGATTTTCATACCTTCGTCCGAAGGGAATTTCACTGATCCTCTTCCTTGAGCTTGCACCAGTGTACTATCTTCAAGCTTCACTTTGGTCCTATTAGACCTGTCCAGGCTAACAAATAGATTTTCCTCAATCGTTATGTGCTTTGTACACGCACTATCGACATACCAATTATATCGATCAATATGTGATGTGTGCGAAGCCATGATGCCTCCTGCTCTGTTTTTTTAACTTTGTGATCTTCCGCAAAATTTACTCGTTGGGAAGACTGGCCACTTTGAGTTTGCTTTTGCCTGCAATACTTCTCAATGTGCCCATACTTCTTGCCGCATCTGCATTGAATAGAAAACCTCTTGGACTTCTGCTAACAATTCTTCTCCAAGTGGTTTGTCTTCTTACAAATACCACAAGGTGGAAATTCTTCTCTCCTCGACGATTCACCTTGGTATCCACCAGATTTCACCTCTCCAGAGTGGTCTAAAGAGACTTTTTTGCCTTCCTTTTATTGCTTGAATTTATACCTTACTTGAAAGGCATCTTCGATTGTCCCTTCACTTCTTATAGTTACCTGTTGCTCTTGGATTTGCAATTTAGAGATTAGCTCAGCTATTGAAAGAGTAGTCAAATCACAAGACTCTTCAATAGCTGAGATTTTTTATTCAAACTTGTCCGAAAGGTTGACCATGATCTTCTCTACAATCTTCTGATCTGGAAAGTTTTCACCAAGTATCCTTATTTGGTTCACAATATCCATCAGCTTGGAAGAGTATTCTTTCACACTATCCGAATCCTTCATCTTCAAGAGCTCAAACTCACTCTTCAAAGCTAAGACCTTAACAGACTTAACTCTGTTGCTGCCTTCAAACTCCTCCTTTAGCTTATTTCAGGCTTCTTTGGTTGTCTCACAAGTCACAATCCTTGTAAACACTACTTCTGTAAGGCTTGAATCTATGCAAGTGAGAGCTCTTGGAGATCTAGTCACCAACTAATCATACTTTTTTTATATCATTGACAATTGGGTTGTCTCTCAATGGCTGGACAACAGGCTTTCCTCTCTCAACAAAATTCTACAAGTTGAGCGCTTTCAAATAAGCCTTCATTTTAATGGCCCAAATATGATAATTCTCGCCAGAAAAAATCGGAGGACCCGTCGTTAGTTGATTTTCTGGTGCCATGTTTTTCAGCAAACAGATCCAAGAAAAGAGCTTAAAAAAAATGAGTCAATCAACAAAAAAACAGATTCAGATCTCGTAAGAAATGGGCTCTGATACCACGTCAAAAACAAAGAAACGGGAAGAGTAAAGCTGCAAGGAGAAAATATAAGGAAATTGCAATTGTAAATTGCTACAAAGAAACTGCAGGAAAAGCTAAAACTTTCTTTTGTTTTCTATTTTTCTAGATGGATACAAATGTATAATGTGCCTCCTATTTATACTTGTTTATGGATGATTTTAGAGATAATTATTCAAGATACTACACTAGGATATTCTAGAAGAACCTATTCCCAAAAAAAAATATCTAATATGTAGGAATTTCTAGAGAAATCTTATTTACTGACGCTAACAAGTCATAACTTGAGAAGTACCAAATCATACTCACTCTTGAATAATAAATAAATTTATACATTGAAACATATTCAAATCTGACTTTACGCCACGAGGCTGCACAGGCCTAGCGGCAACACTAAACATTACATAGGAAAGACTAAGATTCATATTTGACAGATCCCATTCTAAACTGTGCGCATAATAAACAGCTCGAGATGATAAAGGGAAAAACCAATGACATGAATGTGCTATGCTTCAGTGTGGATGATGTACTCGTCCCATGCTGAACGTCTATTAGAAAAAAGAAGACTGTTCAGGAAGCACATTCAAGTGAGCTAGAACTTTAGCAGCTAAAGATTTCAAGTCACTTCTTCCTTTCTGAGTGATTTCCACAAGCGGCATCTGAGCTGAGCTCCCATATTTGAGCTTCAATTCCAACATCCGAAATATCCTCTCCAAGGCCTTGAGAGCTTTTTCTTGTAAAATGATAGACGATGAGCTCAACAATTTTATGATTGGAGCAATGACTTTGGCTTCTGCAAGTGCCTTAGAACCTTCCTGCAGTTGTTCGCCTTCAATTACTGTCAAGATTGCATCTAAAGAAGCTTCAGAAGCTGCAGTATCTGGATCGTCTAGCACTCCCCCGAGGGGTCTGAGAGCATTAGCCTCTAAAAGGCAGAACGATGATTCCACACTGCAAACTCCTAGATGCACAGGACAGCCATGTGTCGGTGAGGAGGCAATACAACAGCTTAACATCCAATTTTTCCTAGCTGGCTGCTTGCTCAGCTTTTGTGAACTTTCTGAAAACTGCTTTAAAGAAGTAGCTGCACTTTTTTTGGTTAAAGAACTGCCTGATGCTAGTAGGGATACGAGAAGAGGAATAATACCGGCTTCAGCAACTTGTGTTTGTATTTCTGGATTTGTTGGTACAGTAAAACGGCAAAGGGCTCCAGCAGCATTCTCAACAATTTCATTTCTTAGTGAAGCATAGTCATTTTTACCACGCAGAGAGTCTAAGATGACATCAAGCGCCCCAGCATCAAGAAGGCGCTGGGACATTGAACAATCTTGAGGAAGATAGGAGATTATTCCCAACGCAGCAGCAGTCTCTTCTTCGTTATCTGAAGTTCGGATGATCCGTACCAAGTTCCCGATGCAGGTATTGTTTACATGCTCTACGAGAATGTCATCATTACCATCTTTTGCCAATAAATAGAAGAGTTTCACTGCATCAGCCCGTACCTTACGGTCATCAAGTTCACATAGGTAGACTAGTACCTTAATTGCGGAAATCTGACAATGAAACAATTTATTAAAATGACAGGTGAAGTCAGAAGTCAAATGGTGTTTGCTTTCATGAATTTCAAGATCTGAAAAGCATGTGTTAATTAATTGAACTGAAGGAGGAAACACTTGTTCAAGGACTGCCAATCACTAGCCTGGGACCGAGGAGACGAAAAGGAGAGCAATCATTTCAGGTAACTAATAGAAAAAAGGAGATATATGACTACTAGCAAGTTAGACAGCAAAATCTTAGGGAAACTAAAGCATCAGAGCCCAAAATGCTTCTAACAGCTTGATAATGTTTAAGCTTTTGGTAGTCCCCAATTCAAAAATTCCGTCCCTTATAACGCAGCCCAAAGCTTCAACGTCTCTTTCTTAATGAGGATCATCAGCTTACAGTTTAAGATAAATACCTTTAGAGGTAATTGTTTTCTTCTTTAAGTTTATGCCTTGGGGGATGAACTAGCTATAGTGTGACAAATTATATTCAATTCTGCTAGCTTGTGCAATAATATCAAAGATACTTTATCAGATCTACGCACCTGTTTCAGTTTGGTTCGGATATCAGAACCAGCAGGAGATTGGCACATTGCTTGAAAGATACGAAGAATGCTTTGCTGCACATTAGATCCAGTCAACGATACAAGAGAAAACAGTTTAAAGATGTCGTCATGAGACTCCAACAATGAAACCTGCACATCCTCTGATCCTTGGGAATTTTTTGATACGGCAAGTTGCATAATTGTTGCTGCCACATTTTCCCGTATTTCTGTTGACAAGGTGTGACAAAATAGCAGTTCAAATAGTAGGTCACTGACACCTTCCTTTATCATCAGCTGACCATTTTGTGGGACAGTTGAAAGGCTTTGAAGTGCTCTGACAGCAATGCTTTTTATCTCTGTATTGCTATGAGAGAGAAGTTCAAGAAGTGGCTTCAGTGCACCTTTCTCTGTGAGGCACAACTTAATCTGGTCGCTCAGTTGAATGTCTGACAAGGTTTTAGCCATGATCAGACGCTTACTTTCAGTTCCTGCATCCAGTCAAAATGAAACAGTTAGGTACCTTGCGACTGCCATGAATCGCAGACACCCTAAGGTCTCCAAGACAGTTCAGGAATGCTTAAACCATGTCCATAACATAGGTTATTCTTTATATGTGAGTGTAGCTAAAATAACACATAAATACTCAAAAAATGTTCCGCGCTTGCTGGCTTGAGTTAAAGTGGATCAAATATTAGATCAGATATATCATCTAAGGTGACCAATGTGTTTCAGTCACCACAAAAAAGTTATGCTTCATCATGATGACATTGATAAAGCTCCTGCTTAACCTTGCACCAGATCCCAGAAAACACCCAAAAGCAAACAAAAGAAAATGATCATAGCTTAAGTTATGCAGTAACCTTTGTTCTAAAAAATATCATTCTTTTCGATTGTATAATTTGATAGTTTGTGAAGAAAATACCTGAACATAGATGTTGTAATAAGGGTGCATAATAATTTAATCTTGCCATCTCAATAATATTCTGATCGAGGAACGATAGATTCTCTAAAATCTCACTTGCACACTTTGCAGCGATGGAGTCCTCACTATTCATGAAAGTAACAAGTAGAAGGATGCAACCCTGGACACTGCCAATCAAGTTCTGAACTATACTACTTCTGGATAGCTCCAAAAGCAGCTGCAAAGCCAATATGCTTTCTTCAGGTTTACGTGCAAGAGATCGCACCACCAACCCAATAGCATTATCTACTGTACCTATTCTTTCCTGCCAGGACAACAACATAAAATCGGTTTAGATCGGTTGGAGTAGACCCAAAGATTTACTTTTATTTAAGTCATACATTTAGTAAAACACGTATCCATTTGATAACATTGTTATCTGTGGATCTTTTTTGAATCAGTTCTGAAGAAGAGGTACGGACTCCCCTCCCCTGACCCCACTTTGTGGGAATACACTGGGTATGTTGTTGTTTTGAATCAGTTATTTGATAAATGAAATTTGAACAAATTCCACAGGTAACTGGACCATTTGCGTGTTCATTGCTGCTGGTGTATATGCATTATTGGCTGGAATGAGAATATTGAAATGTACACTAAAAATACCTTGCCTTCTTCGCTATCCTTTGAGAGAGCGCAAAGTATCATTAAAGCATACTTTCGTATCTCAGTATTATTTGCACGTAGAAGATCTATAGTAACTGGAACATAATTTTCCATCACTATCCATTCTCTCTGCAACTCACTCCTTACGCAGAACTCCAGCAACTTCTGTAAAGATTGAAGCACTTCTTCCTCATTGTCTGCCTGTATTTTTAGTTTTAGGGAAGCAATGGTGATAATGATGTTTCTGTTTTTCCATTCCTCGATCGACTGGCGCAGTGTTTTATTGGACCGAAGATCTGACTTTTTCAAGCGATTTTTTGTCAAAGGACACAGCTTATTGCCATCTGCTAACCACTTCTCGATAGCTGTCCTTTCAAATATCTGACCAGAAGAAGTCTCCACCGGATCTTCCATGACGTCTCCAGTAATTGGGCAGTAAAATGATTGCAAAGGTTCTAATGGTTGCCTACCCAAAGAGTTCCTTTTAGTCAAATAATTTGTCTGCTTTTCTTCTGCAGTAGTAAGCAAATCAGCCTTGCTAAGCAATAGAATGATCTCTTCCATCCGTAATGTCTCCGTCAGGTTCTTCCCATGTTCACTACTAACAATTTCTGCCTTGAATTTTCCAAATTCTTCCTTCAGCACTGATTGCTCATTTGCTATTCCAACAGCTCTAGCAATACAAATGAGCAAATCATTTGCATAGGATCTATCAATATTCCTCTCTTGTATCCCTGATTCAATCTTCTCTGAAACTTCTTCCTCCTCTATAGAGACTTCATACTCAGTATCTAGCATGTTCTTGCATAGATCTTTAATCTGGTCAGTGATTTCGGGTAAAACATTCAAAGGTTCCGATGTCATTAGCAACAAAGTCCGACTAATATCCCTCGTACTACTGTCAAAGTACTTGACGATTCTCCTACAATTTAATAAGAGATAGATTTTGTTCCTACTTCTGCAGTCCAAAGCTAGTTGCTTGATCACTTCTATCTCCAACTTGAGATCCTCAAAAGCAGGACTTAAGTTATCGACTTCACTAACTTCAGACTTAGATAACTCTTTTAGGACCGAAGCAATCTTCTCCAAGAACTTTGAAAATATATCGAAGTTCTCCTTCTGAACAACAACAGAATTTGCAGCCTCTATTGTTTCAAATACAAGTCGAGTTATCTCAGTGATAACTTGTGAAGCTGAGGCGAGAAAAACATTAGCAGATGGATCCTCTGGCATGATACCGCACTTAGGAAGGCAAAAGCAAAGCCAAATCTTTTAATCCTCCTCTATGCTAGCTCCCACAGGAATACCTGCATCAATTTCCATCTTCACAACATCAATGCAAAATTTTCAAGTGTGTCTCATACAGTTGAATTTCAGTAATTAAATTTCGATTTTAAATTCAAGCAAAGATAATGTAGTTAAAAATTCACTACCTTTCGGTTTAGTTTGAAAATACTACTATGAATAAAAACTGTCTCAATTAACGTCTCCACTTATGTGAAAACTAGTTACTGAGTGTCCAAATATACAAACATCACACACGACAAATAGGGGCCGCCTAGAAGGTTACCTTTGGATTCGGCCGAACCTGTATTTGTATTAAGAAATTCACCAAATATGTACAAAAAGATTAAGGTAGCATTTTATTTTCGCCAATCTTCCTAAAATCTATTGGTAACCACCTCTCTGTTTTAGCATAATTTTGGTATGAACAGTTTATTTTCCTTTAAATCTTTTTTGGTTGAAAACAACCTAGTAAAATTTAGTGCCATTATGAAATGAAAATTTTGCTATATCAACCTTTGAGTATAAGAAATTCAATATTCTGGAAAATGAATATAGTTAATAATGAGATTAAATTAGGAACAAAGTGATAATTTATTTCTTATTTTTCAAACTGGACAAGTAAAAACGGAAATATAGTTTTAGTAGGATGGACAAGTAAAAGTGAACAAGGAAATAGGAAGGTACCTCTTAAAGAGTATATGTATTTATGTGCAGTTGATGCTCGAAAGAAGCACTTTCTCACTTGACCTTTAAGAATTTCCCAGTTGTTTCCCTGAATTTTGGCACAAATATGAAATATGTGAACTAGGATTAAGAAGAGACATTGTCCTCATAATTTGTCAGTATGCAAAGTCAAGTAAACGCGAAGAGTAGAACAAACACGGCAATGACCGATGAATTCAAAGTTTTTAACTTTAATGGAATGGACCCAACCAACGTAACGGGGCCTCCCGCCAAGTTGACGGTACTTGTAATAGTTTAAAATTATGATTAAATAATATAATAATAATGGAAAAGGTCAAAAATACCCCTAAACTATTGAATCAAAAATTATTTTTTGGCTCAAAAATACCCCTCCCCTTAACAGAATTCCACCCGACATGCCATCTCGATAAAAAAAAAAAAAACCACGTCACCAAAATTCACCTGGCTTGCTTTTCTTGGGCTTTCTGTTTTGTCTCCTAACAAATGGCATCATAGGTGTTTCCAGTTTTTTATTTTATAAGTTCATGGTTAAACAGACAGTTGTAGTGAAGGTTACTTCGGTGGTTTACAACTTGTTAGTCGATCCCTTGTTTTTTGCCTGATGGTGCCTTTGCATTATACCCTCTCTTTTTTTCTGGAGATTGTAAATTATCTTGTTTTCTGGAGGTAGGAAATCCTTAACAATAGACCATTCCTCCCTTGTCAGCCTATGTACTTCCCGTTACTACTTAGCAAATAACAACGTCAATTGCCTCTTTGCATCACAATCATATATTTCATTGTCATGATCTTTTCTCAAGTTTCAAGCTATATATAGTATTAACCTACATTTATTGCCTGAAATTAAGGGTGTCAAGTTGGCTGGGTGACCGGCCCACCTAAAGAAACCTGCCCGGTTTGACCCGACCCGGTTTGACCCGGAACGGTAAGCCCAAGGGCTTTAGGATACCGGGTACCGAGCCGATTTTTTTTTATTTAGGTCCAGTTAACTCGATCCGGACCAGGCCCGGATTAATTTTATTTTTTTTAATTTTGAATTTTGGGTCCAAACGGCTAGTTTGGGTCCATTAATTAAAAAAAAAAAAATTTTACTTTTAAAATAATTTTTTAATTTCAAAAAAAATTCTATAAATAACATACACCTCCAAATCATTTTTCACACAATTTTTCACTCTCTCAAATCTCAATTCTCAATTCTCAAATATTCAATATATTTAATTTTCTAAAGTGCTCACTTTAATTTTTAATTTTGCGTTTACAAAGTACGAGTGGAAGTTTCTAAAGTCACAACCTTCAGATACTTTAAAAATTTGATATTATCGTTTCATCTCTTACATTTAATTTTTATTTATTGTATTAATTGTTGAATATTTAATTTTATTCTATTTATGTATTTTGAATTTTTTTAGTTTAATTTAATTTATACTATGGATAAATTAAGAAACCTCGCTACTAAAGGTGTTAAAAAATTTTATCCCGGAAGTGGTAGTGGTAGTAAAAAATGAATTACTAGCGGTAGAGGTACTTCAAGTAGTAGATATAACCGTGTCCCTTTGCCTGCGGTACCGCTTGGTACACCTTTTGAGGAAGAAATAGGTGTAGGTGCTCACGATATGGATTGTGTAGAAGCTCAGGAAAATTACGGTATAGAAGAAGAAAATGAAGTAGGTGCAGTTAATTTAGACGAAGATGATGAAAATATTAGTGAGACACCCGCTGTAGGAAATGCTAACGTTAGATCTGAATATGTTAATCTCCCTTTCCGTCCTCCCCGTGCCCTAAGACCTCGTAAAACAACTAGTATTGCATGACAATTTTTTGAACGTATATCAGATACTGATGTGCAATGCAATATTTGTCAACAAATATATAAGCATAAAAGCGGAGGCAAGCAAGGGGGTACGGGTATGTTAATGAGACATATAGGTGATGCTCACAAAAGAGAGTTAAAAACTGCACAAGGTGGTGGGGATGTTGGTGGGCCAACGCAAACTAGAATGGACCCAGCAACCAGTCAGGTAACGAACAAGTTTAATAAATTGAGGGACCGGAAAGAAATAGCTAAAATGGTAGCTGTGGGTTGTTTGTCTTTTAGTTTTCCTTCTTCTGATGTCTTTATTCATTATATTCAAGCAATTTATAATCCTATTTTTAATGGTATTCCTAGAAGTACTTGTATGGCCGATATTTTTAGATTTCATTCATAATATTGTTTTTATTTATCAACATTATTAAAAATATTCAATGTAGATTGTCCCTAACTTCTGATCTTGATCGTGCTGTAAATTAAAATGATTATTTAACCGTTACTTGTCACTGGATGGATAGTAATTTTATGATGTAAAAATGTATTCTTGCTTTTTTATATGATGAAGATCGTAAACATACTGGAGATTTTATTGTTGATTCTATCGTTAAAGTTACCGGATTTTATGGTATCAAAAATAAAATCTTATGTATTACTTTTGATAATGCTTCTAACAACAAGACTGCTATAAAAAAAATTAAAATCTAAGTTATCTCCGCCGTTGCCTGAAATTTTTCATATTAAGTGTGCATGTCATATATATAATTTAATTGTAAAAGATGCTCTTGAATTTTTTGACCTTTATATTGAAAAAATTTGTCTTGCTGTTGGTTTTATTCAAGGAAATAATTGTAGATCGAGAATTAGAGAATTTAAAGTTAAATGTCAAGAAAATGGACTTACACCGATATTGATGTCTGAGAAAATTGATATTAGATGAAATTCTACGTATAATTTTTTTAAAACTTGTTATAAATATAGAGTTCCTATTACACTAGCCTTTAACCAACATTGCGGTTTATTTGCTGATTCTGCTGATTGCATGCTACATGATTTTGATTGGGTTGTAATTAATGATCTTGTTAAGTTCTTAGAAAAATTTTATGTAGCTACGGTTGAATTTTCCAATGCTTATTATCCTACTGTTTGTAATATTTTGGGATATATAGCCGATATTTCTGGTTTGCTCAAAGAATATAAAAATAAAGAAGGTTATAAAAAAGTTGTTGGTGCCATGTTTACTAAATTTAAAAAATATGTTTTCCCGATTCCTCCTATTTACTTGGTTGGTGCTATGCTAAATTCGTGCATGAAATTTAATACTATATGTCACTTTAGTACTATTATTTATGCTAACTTAGAAATAAATACTAACAATGATTCTGAACAAGTACAACCTGATTTGTGGACGGCTATGAGTGATGCGAATGAATACATAGAAAATTTATATAATCACTATGCTGATTTATTTGATCTAGCCGTACCTATAAATATCACTCCAACTGTCGCTCCTCATCCTTTCGAGGAGCCATCATCTTCTAAAAGGCCCGCACATAGTGGTTTTTCTGATTCCTTTTATGATTTACCTTGTTGGAACAGTGTTGATGAAAGAGCTTACACATCAACTTATCAGGAAAAGGTGAAATATTATCTTCGATCGCCGTCAGAGGATCGCAGACGATGGATCAACACGTTGGATTGGTGAAGGAGTAATGAAACACAATATTCTGTACTTTCAAAATTAGTTAGAGATATCTTGAATGTTTCAATGTCAACCGTTGCATCAGAGAGCGCTTTTAGTCAGGGACGACAATAGCTTGGAGACAACCGACACTCATTGGGAAGCAATGCAATGAATGTTCTAGTTTGCCTCAGAGATTGGATTAGAAAGGAAAGAAGAAATCAAGGAATAGAACCGGAGTCGAACGACAAGCTAAAACTTGAAGAAATTATGTCTTCACGGGAGAATTCAGTAGAATCAAGTCCAATGCATGGTTTTGCCCCCATTAACTTCGA
>NC_061113.1:231607048-231617248 GCF_002878395.1 Capsicum annuum
TATATATATTGTAGTATATTTTATTTAAACTTTAAAGTAGTACATATATATTGAATGGTGCGTATAAATGTGTAATTGTGTATATGTGTATATATTTTTTAAATTCTAATGTAGCATATACTATATATCTAGTGTATATATATTGTTTAACGTATTTATAATGTATATAGTTGGGTATATATAATGTTTATTGAAAAAAAGTTTTTTTTTATATTTTGACCGGGTTTGACTGGTTTTTTAACCGGGTTTAGGTGGGTTTGACCGGGTTGGGTTAAGTGGGACGGGTTAGGATTGTTTTTATAAATTTTACTGTTGAGCCCGGTCCGGCCCAAATCCACTTAACCCCAATCCGGACCTGGCCCGACCCACAACCCGATTATTTTTTATGGGTCGATTTCGGGTTGGCCCGGCCCCGCCCATTTACAGCCTTAGCCTGAAATAGCCACTTACTAAAAAGTTATTGAAAAGTTATTCAAATTATATAGTATCATTGTTTACGGATGAACAAGTCAAACAACTGCTAGAATTTAAGTTCGACTTCCCAACCATTAAGTATAGCTGGAGAGATTGCTTTCAAACTAGAATCGATTGTCGAAATTTCTTGGCCGAATTTAAAACCCGTTTTGCCATGAAAATTATTTTTTTCCAGAGCTGGAGTTGGAGTTGGAGTTGTGTTTGGCCATGAATATAAATTAAACTTGTTTTTGAAATTTGTGAGAGAAGTATGAGTGAAAAAAGTGAAAACAAATTTTATTTTCAAATAATTTTCCAGAGTTGGGGTTGAAAAATTCATGGCCAAACGATGCGTGTTTTCACTTTTTTCACTAAAGTGAAATAATTTTTCGAAAAAAAGGAAAAAATTTCTATGGCCAAACGGCTACTAACTCATTGTTGGAAACTTCAACTAAAGAGGAGGTGGATCTTAAGGATAGATATGATTAAAAAAAATGACATGTGGAAGGTGACATGGCATGGTCACGTGATTTTATTTTTACCTAGGTGGCATGCTTGGTGGAATTCTATTAAGGGGAGGGGTATTTTTTAGCCAAATATTAACAGAGGAGTATTTTTGAGCCAAAAAACTAACGAGGGATATTTTTGATCCATTTCAGATAGTTTAGGAGTATTTTTGACCCTTTTTCGTAGTAGTAATAACATATTTAGTGAAGTTCCATAAGAAAGGTTTGAAAAGGATAAAGTGTACATAGGTCTTACTCCAACCTTGTGAAGGTAGAGGTTGTTTTAGGAGACCTTAGCTTGAATACAATATATTAAAGTAGGTATGAAAAGGTAAAACATTAGTAAAGATAACGTAGCAATTAATAAGAAACAATAATAATAATGGAAAAGGCTCAAAAATACCCCTGAACTATCTAAAATAACTCAAAATGCCCCCCATTAGATTTTTCGCTCAAAAATACCCCTCCGTTAAATATTTGGCTCAAAAATACCCCTCCCTCTAACGAAATTCAGAAAAAGATAAAAAATACCTCTGAACTATCTGAAATGGCTCAAAAATACCGCTCTGTTAAATATATTGGCTCAAAAATACCCCTCCTCTTAACAAAATTCCACCAAGCATGCGACCTAAATAAAAAAAAACTACATGACTATGCCACATTACCATCCACATGTAAAATGTTAGTATTTTTTTAATTATATGACATTTCTTTCTTCTTTATTTTTATTTTTATTTAAAAACGTCAGTGAAGCGGACAAAACTTACACGGCTTTTTCATTTTTATCAAAGTAGACAAACGGTGGTTACATAATATTTTTTTTGAAAAAAATTATTAAATGTAACATCGCTATTATCAATTTTCTTTGATCATCTAAAAAACAAGTTTTTTTCCTGTTAATAGGTTTAAAAGTGTGAAACCCAACAAAAGAGTCTTATTAAACTGATAAACCCATTAATTATTAGGTCAGTATAAAAGTTAAAATTAAAATTTACTCGTAAAAGTAACAAATTTCAAACTAAACTTCAAATTAGTTACTCAAAAGATATGTTTGGTTTTGCTAGCTTTTACTCAAAATGCTTATGTTAAAATAATTTAATAAATACCTCCTCGAATCTAAAATTAATGAATCTTTGAATGTGACACACATCTTCAAAAAGTTAATGAATGACATAATTAAAGAATAATTTATCATTATTAAGTATCATTTTAGTTCTTTTCAAACTTGTTCTAAAAATAATAAGATTCTTCATCAAAACTGAATTTAGAAAAATGAATTCATTTTGAATGATTAAAAAAGTGTTAAAAGGAATTCATTTATTTTGAAAAAGAATTTGCATGTAGTAAATTCAACTCAACTATTAGTACATCAACATTTGCTAGCTTAAAAGTTAAAATTCTAGCTCCTCCTCCAAGTCAACATTAAATCAAGATCAAGCTGTCCCTCATCCCAAACGACAATAACAAGATGAAATTTAGAACTTTTAAAACACTAATGAAAAGGTGAAATCTAGAACTTTTAAAACACTAATGAAGTAATTAGCAAAAGATTGATTTTTTGGTTTTTTCGTTTCACTGCTTTGCAAAAAAATAAAAATAAAAATAAAAATAAAGAAGAAAGGAATGTCATATAATTAAAAAATACTAACATTTTACATGTGGATGGTAGTGTGACATCGTCACGTGATTTTTTTTATCTAGGTGGCATGCTTGGTGGAATTTCATTAAAGGAAGTGGTATTTTGTAGCCAAATATTTAACAAAGGGGTATTTTTGAGCCATTTCAGATAGTTCAGGGGTATTTTTGATCCTTTTACGAATTTCGTAAGAGGGGGGGAAGTATTTTTAAGCCAAATATTTAACGGAGGGGTATTTTTTAGCCAAAAATCTAACGAGGGGCATTTTTGAGCTATTTCAGATAGTTCAAAGGTATTTTTGAACCTTTTCCGTGATAATAATGATGTTGATACTTTATATAAGTATTGTATAAATGATATATATATTTATGGTTATACATTATTTATATAATATCGATATATTATATAACTATTTATATAGTATTGATACATCAAATATACATATAGTCATTTAGTTCAATTTTTTTTAAGAGAGCAGTATTAATTACCCCCTGAAGTTATAATATTTTATTCAGCGTACACCTAAACTATCGTTTGTCTTAAATATCCCCCCTCTCCCTCCCTCCCCCCACCCCTAACTTGTTAATTTAATAAGTAGCATACCTTTTTTTCATTTCAAAGACTACAACGTGTAAACACGCGCGTACACGTGAAAAAAGTAGTTTATGTGTCTGCCCACGTGGATAAATACCGTCCACTTTCATCATATTTATTCAAACTAGTTTAGAATACGTGCGTTGGGCATGTATTCAACGTTAAAGAAGAAAGTTGCATGTATAAAAAGAACAAACTCATTATATTCAAATCAATGAATAGGCGACTTTAATAATAGGGGGAAAGATCTGAATTATACCTAAACTTTGGAGAAAATTGCTCTAACGCGCTTCAACTTTGCAGGGGTCCTATGACCCCCCCTCCCCCACTGTTTATTATCGTATTTATGTGGCATATATTTTTCAGCTGGACCACTGCGTGAATCAGACACATTGAACATATTACGATCTGAATAGGACCTTTGCGGTAATAAATAGTGTTGAAGGCTCATAGGGCTCTCACAAAGTTGAGGCATGTTAAAATAAATTTCATAAAAATTTAGATATATTTCAAACTTTTTCCCTTAATAATATATAGACAGTCAGACTTCTCTATAACAACCAATGGTTCTAATGGTAGAACAATTCTCTTCTTTTTCTCTTGTTGTGTCTCTTTATTGCATTGTTATATTTTTTACGGTAAGTTACGAACAAACTATTGATCGGAAATCTTCATAAAAATCAAGAAGCCAGATTCAGTTAGACCTTTCCTCATATTAATTTTTTCTCTTTTGTAAAATTTGATAAACTAAATATCATAAAAGAAGACAAAGAAAAGATCGTTACCTAAAAAGAATAAGAGTGAATAGATACAATAATTTATATCATTCAAAACTAAAAATTTTCACGTGAAATTAATCAACTTTCAAAATTCGAATCATCAATTGTCTCTATATATATTATCATCATCATATATCTTCAAGATACCTACAAAATAAATACACCTTAAAATAAATTAAATATTACAAAAATATTTCTTGACGTAAAAAAATAATTATAAAGCAAACAATGAAGAGTGATCTAAGATCAAAAGTAAATAATCTTATTTCATATATTCGTTGAAGATGTTATTGTATTGTTGTAGAAGGATTCTCAATTTATAAAAGTTCAAATCATTTTTCAAGAAAGAAATTATCTAATTATGGTATATTTATATTTTTCCCCATAAATATCTATTAATTTTAGAGGAATATGATTTCCAAAACACTAAGCTAATACAAATATTTTTCCTTACCCGTTTGTTGTTCGTTTTTAAAGTTATTTGTGACTTTTACTTTGCTTTTTATTTAATATAAAATAGACTTCTTTGCCTTATTTAAAAAAATAAAATAAAAAATCATGCACAACTATGATTTTTAAAACTTAGGAGTTTTTTTTTTTAATTCTTCTTACCGTAAAATTTTTTTATCACCATATATTTTAGGACTCTTTATTTTTTTTGATATATATTTTAGGATTTAATATTATAGTTAATATTATTAAAATAATTAAATAATAATTTGAGCAAAATAGTAAAAAAGACGATTTTGTCTATTGTGGAGTTTTTTTAATGAAGGGTAAAAAGTTCAAATCACTTTTCCAAGGGTCTTCACACTTTTAATATATTATAGATATAGATATAGATTATAGATAATAAAGTTGATTTACCAAAGAAATTGCAATTTTTTTTTTTAAAAAAAGAAGATTTCAAGAAATAAAACTCAAGTCCGTAGAGACAGAAAACGGTGTATTATAAGCATTATTGAGATCCTTTATGTTTTTCAGAATAACAAAAGGATTATCAATGTCCACGAATAAGGTGTATGCGCATTTGCTATCATTTTATTTTCTTCTTGCAACTCTATTTTTACATTCTTTGCAACAGATGTGTAATTTAAATTATGCATGATTTGAACAAATTTATATTAAAATTTGACTATCAGAAACTCTCACCTATGAAATACGAACGGATATGAGAAATACATAATGGTACCATTTCTTCTCAAAGTACATGATATAAAAAAATGAGGAGGAATGTCACAAACCATAGTTAATATTACTTGGTTAATAAAATGCATGTGAGCCTATCGGGCTGGAGAATACCTTGAGAAACCAAAAAAAAAAAATGCATGTGAGCCGCTAACAAATTAAAGAAATACGTGTACAATAAATAGGGTATCAAAAAGATTATTATTGGGGGATGAATCAAGTCCATAATAGAGCACTAAGCAAGTGATTTTTGGACTCGAATAACCCATGTAGTTTTTGACTTTAATAGGCATGAAGTTTTCTATTTTCTTCAAATGTATGTTGTTCATCTTCAGTTAAAAGAAAAAATAGAGGACATTATTTATCGAAGTGCTCTTCAAAACTATATCACTCCTTTTCCACATCCAAATTAAAGTCGCATGAGATTAATATGACTTATGGGAATATAAGTAAACATGTGTTCACATTTCAGAGTAATCAAAACATACGAAAATGCTTTCATATCATCAAGCCATAGAAAAATGGTAACTATACAAAATATACCTCTAAACTAATAAGTTCATGATTAAATACAAAATAAGATAATTTTACATTTAATTTATAACTATTATTTTTTTATACCACCAATCTAGATTAAAAGTTTTGCCTACAAAAATTAATAATTCTATAATTATAGAGTCACGGATACTAAATGAAATGAAATCATCTGCACAAGGTGATTATATAACCCAATAATACTTAATGTGTTTCGATTCATAAATTAACAAATAAATTTACAAGAGTCAATTAATAAGAAATAATAACATATAAAAAAACTAAAATAAAGATCATAACTATCGTGAACTATATATACATATGCCAGAATATAGAGATACATAAACAAACGTAAAGTAAGACTTTTAAATATGACACATTATGCAAGAAAAATAACACATACCTTAATACACCCAGATTTAATCAATAAAAACTTCAATTAGTCACACCTACATGAAAGAAAAAACCCAAAAAAGTAAACAAAGAAGAAGACGCAGAAAATACAGATGATTAAACAACTTCATAGGTGATTTTATTTATAGAATGGTTCAACTATATGGATTAAGTACATGGGAGTTGAAGAGACATGTAATTTAATTAAAGAACATAAATAGGTTGAAGTTTTTTTGTAACTCATTTGCTTTAACTATTGCAATAAATACGATAGTATTTAAAATGGTAAATAAATTAATTAATAGAAAATGAAGAAAAACGAAAAATATGAATAGAGGATATAGAGAGGTGTTAAATCACCTTATTCATGATTAGGGGTATTCATGGGTTTGGTTAAAAAGCAAACCGAACTGTAAATCGAACCAAACCGATTAAAAAAACCGACGTTTGGTTTGGTTTAGTTAGGTTTGACTTTAAATTTAAAAAAACCGATGCTATTTGGTTTGGTTATGGTTTTACTTAAAAAAATCGTGAAAATAACCAAACCGAACTGATGAGTTATATATATATATATATGTATATTATAATTATTTATAAATAAAATATAAATATTTTATTAAATTTAATCTTAAACTAAATTTTAATCTATGTCTAGTCCAACCAATACTTTAGCCCAAAACTCAAGCCCAACTCTACCTACTATTACTAATAAGTTAACCATACGGTCCCTATCTCACTTTTTCTACTTCAGCTTTCACAATACGTAGTACATCAACTGCTGCTTCTTTTGTTCTTCATAGAAAGCAAATGATAATTTTTTATTTTTTTTCAGTTTTTCATCTCACAAGGAAAAACAAAAATAAAGATTGAAGCTTGGGAAGTGAAAACTTTAAATACAAGATTATTAAAACTTGGAAAGGTAATTTTTAGTTTTTTTATTCTAGCTACCTTAACTAATTTTAATTTTATACAAGTATTTAGAGGAATGCATGACATGCAATTAGTTTTTTTTAAATGATTTTTTCTTCTTTTTTTTGTCATCCGTATCTTTAATTATGAGTAATTGTATAAATCATTGTCGTTCTTTTGTTCAGTTGTTTGCGAGCAGTGGATTATGCAAAATTGAACTAAATTTGGAAGAGGGGAGCTCTTATAGTCCTAGGCTAAGAGTTACCAAGTGAAGGAATTTTTCCTCTCATTTGTTTTGCGTTGATGGTCCATGCCACTGCAAGTGTTTCACTTTCTTCCTGCTGATTATACTTGTGTCATGTTTTTTAGCGCCTCGGCTAGCTCAGATATTCCAATATTTTTTTGTTTAGTTTATTAACCCCCTATATCTCGTTTACGCTCACTTTCGTAGTATAGTCTTCTCTTCATTTTTTGTGAAATATTTTTGGTGATTAAATCTAATTCTATTCTATAGTAAAATCTCAAAGTTTCATGGAATGGAATTTTAGCTAGGCAATGGTGCAGAGGGATTTTATTAGATGTTATTGAATTTGTATTGATGTGTGGTTTGTGAATAACCCAAGAGAGATGGCATGAATGATGACTGAAACTGTAATCGATATGTTGCTTCATCTTCGGTCACATAAACAAAGAATCTTTCAAACGAGTTACCAGGGTCCCTGGTTCAAATGGTAGTTTTATGTCTCCTTGTTTATTAAATCTTTTTCCTATATGATTAGCTCACCTAACTAGTCTATAAAGTAAACAGATAACTCAAATTTGTCTAACTCTGTCTCTTTTTGCAGTACACTGCAACAGAATACAAAGCTCTGTTTTACAATGTACATGCATGTGTTTGTATGTTGCTGGATAATCTTAGTGCCTACAATACAAAACTAGTGCTTTTCATCTCAATGTTGGTTTTGTTTAATGTGTTTGTTCTGATTTTTAAGAGTTTATAGTGTCATTTGTCCATCACTGTAAAAATATTTCATGAGAAATTATTCAATTTAATACTCTTTCCCATGGGTTAAAAAGAGGATTTTATTCTAGAGATGGCTGGAGTAGGCTAGTCAATAACCGAAAAAATAAAAAAACTGAACCAAACCGACAAAAATCAAACCGACGGTTATTCTCTTTTTAAGGTTTGGTTTGGTTTTAGAAATTCAAAAACCGACTAAATTGGTTTTGGTTATAGTTTTAACCACTAACCGATCCAAACCGACCCATGAACACCCCTATTCATGATCCTCCTCATATATATATAAAGAGAAATTTATTTAAAAAATTTAATGTCAAAAATTAAGAAGAAAAGCATGAAATCTAAAAAAAAAAATATAGAAAGGTTAACGAAAGTGATAATGATGTTAATGAAAAAAAAAGGAAAAAGAAAATTGAATTTACGTGGGATTGAAAAAAGGTTGGCTTTTGATTGATGTCTTAAAGTTTAGAATTTATTTTTTATACATGGCTTTAGATAAGCATATAATAATTTGTGAGATTTTTTTAAAGTAATTTAATTTTTTTTAATATAGCACATAAATGAATTTTTTTTAATACCATTGATTATAAAAGTTATTTAATATGACTATCTTTAACGTTGTGTATAATATTAAGGTGAATTTTTAATAAAATTTTAAAATGGTACAAAAAATCACAAAAAAGATAAATAGTTTTGGAGATCTCTGAGACATGACACATAGAATTGTCTAAGAGTTTCTTATATATATATATATATATATATATATACATATGAGAAAAGATATGTTTTCCCCCCTGAACTTGTCCGTTAAATTCACTTTAACACTTGAACTTAACTTTCGTTTATGTACCCTCCACCCCCCCACCCCACCCCTTACATCTTTAAATTATATTAATTTCACCCCTTAAACTGACGTAGAATTAAAAAAAAATCTATTTTTCTATTAAAAAATTGATATAGTCCCACTTTTTTTAATTTATATATATATATGCCTACTAGTGCTAGAGTTTCTATCTCTATATCTTGGATTCTAATTTTCACTAATACTTTTATGGTAGAAAACTTTTTATCTTCATTACATATTAGGCTAGTGTCAATATCTTCTATGTTCATAAGTTCTGCTTCTAATTTTTCTAAATGTACATTTTCTTGTGTATTTATTTCTTCTCTAGTTATTTTGGCTTTTCCTTTTCCGAAGGTAGTTAGCCTTTGTTCTAGATTACTTACTTTGGCTTCTAGAGTTGCTATTTTTAAATTTAGAATTTGATTATTTGTATAATTCGGTTCTCTATTTGGTTCTGATTCTATTTTTATCTTTAGAGTGTTTTCTATACAATTTACACAGGCTTCTAAATAATATTTTCTACACTTAGCTTTGTTTTCTTTGCTTGGGTACCAACTACATATACGGCATCTATTACTGTCTAGACCTTTATGTTTTTGAAATTCATGTACACATTCTTGAGTGACATTCATTAAATTATTAATTACTAGGTTATTTAAATCTAAATCATCTAGATCATCTATTTCTTGTCCTAACTCATTTACTAAATTATCCTCTTCTGAATCTGAAGAGTTAGTTTTAGAAATGTCCTCTATATCAAAACTTATTATTGAATATATACTCTCTGTATCTGACATGTATTCGTCTACATTTAGTAATGTTTCTTGAAAATCTTTTATTAATTGAGAATTTCTAGTTTTATTATTATTTTTTTAGGACATACATTGGCTAAATGATCTATGCTTCCACAAGTATAACATTCTAGTTTGTTTTTATAGTTTCTATCATTTCTATATTTTCTAACATGTCTATCTCTATTTAGCCATGGTTTTTTAGCTTTTAATTTTCTTAAGAAGTATTGTTTACGACTAAATGTTTTTTGGTTATATTTTTTCTTATATCTTTTAGGTTTTTTCTGATTATCATAATTTTGGGTTGTGTATATAACAGATTTGCAGAAATTCATTTCATTTATTTTTAGTTGTTTTTGTATTTGTATATTTATACATTTTTCTGTTAGTATATCCATTATATGTTGAGTTCTATGTCCTATGGTCCATTTTATGTTTGGGCTAGCTACTACACTGTCTCTTTTATACCATCTTTCTTCTATTTCTCTTCCTAAGGCTCCTGGTAGCTTATTAAATAGTTTTTTACCTAGTTCTTCATTAAAAGTATTTCCG
>NC_061113.1:231617348-231631483 GCF_002878395.1 Capsicum annuum
AAAAAATTGATATGGTCCCACTTTTTTTAATTATATATATATATATAAGAGAAATCCACCCCTTACCCCTTACCTCTCACCCCACCCAATCTTTATCTTCTTCATAAGCCCCACCCCCTCACCCCTCACCCCACCCCATTTTCTTGTATTTCTTCTTACACCCCACCCCGATTCCCTTTCTCCTTCTTCTAACTCTCCATCTCCACTTCTACTATCTTCATTAATTTCTTCAAAAAAGAAAAAAATGTGTGTGTAAAGTTATGAATTTTAATGGGTTAGAAAATAATTTTGGAAAAAAAAAGTCTTTCAATACATGATTGTTGAACTAAATTACTTATGTGAATTTTTAAGAAATCTGTTGTTGGATTTATGAGATTGCCTTTTGTATCCACCATTATTGAACCTTGAAAAAACTTAAAGACAAAAAAAAAATGAGTGTCGAATTCATGGTTGCTGTTCAAATTGATTATTGGGTTTTTTTGATGATGATGTGAAGTTGTACTTGAATTTTGAGTTTGATTGGTATGAATTTTGGTAGTTTAATTTTGTATCCGCCATTGTTGAAGCTTGAAGACAAAAAAAAATGAGTTCGTCGAATTCGAGATGAGATTGACGTCGAAATTTATTATTGAAGTTTCTGATGATGTTGTAAAGTTGTAGCTGAAATTTGAGTTTGATTGGTATGAATTTTACTAGTTTAATTTTGTATCCACCATTATTGAACCTTTAAAAAGCTTGAAGACAAAAAGAAAATGAGTTTGTTGAATTCATGGTTGATTCCAAATTGATTATTGAGATTTTCTAATGATGTTGTGAAGTTATAGTTGAAATTTGAGTTTGATTGATATGAATTTAGCTAGTTTATGTTGAAATTTGAGACCTAAAAATGAAGAACCCATACATGGGCAATGTTGAAGATGACAGATGATGGCGGGGCGAGTGAGGGTGGCGGGTGGGTGGGAATATATGTGAAAAAAAATATTTTTTAATATATATATATATGAAATTATTTTTAAAAAATACTTTCTTGCATGGCTTCGACGTGGCAGTGACGTGGTGCTGATTTATCGGCGCGTGTGCACATTCTCCGTTATGAGAGTGATATTCAATTTCGAAGGGTGAAATTAATACACTTTAAAGATGTTAAGGGGATAAATAAACGGAAGTTAAGTTTAAGTGTTAAAATGAGTTTGGGAAAATACATAGGTTGACACTCAAAAAAATATTGGCGACCTATAGACATTCTATGGTTAGTTGACCCAAACTATTGTCATGCAATGGTCATTGGGTTACTTCAGCCCTCCTCTTTCTTCTTGGGGCATTTCAACCATTTTTATTGCTTTTTTAATTGGGGAAAAAACCTAAATGACACTTCAAATTAAACTATTTTCATGAAAATGACCATGAAATTTAAATTTCACTTTCTAGCCATTTAATTTATTGGCTTGTTCTATACCGTTTTTACACACCTTCTATGCAGTTTCTATACAAATCTTATACATATAAATATTCTATACAAAAATTATACAGTTTTGATACACAATTTATATAATAACTATACATTTTGTTTACACGTTTTATACAATAATTATATAATTTTCATACACTTTCTATATATTTTTTATATATATATTTGTACATATACATATTTGATAGAACTATACAATTTCTATACATATATCTTATATAGATACATATTCTATTTAATAATTATATTATTTTTATATAATTTAATTATTATTTCTAAATAATTAAAAAAAAACATAAGATTTGATCAATTAAAAAATTTATAGCAAAAAAAAATTAAAATATTTTTAAAAGGGCCGAATTGCCCAAGTTGAATATTGTATCAGTATTGTATATAGATTGTATCAATATTGTATATGGACTGTATATGAATTATGTGGACCAAAATGACCCAAATTGGAAAAGATTACGAAATGACCATAAAATGATACTCCCTCCGTCCCAAATTATGTGTCGCCATTTGACCGGACACGATATTTAAGAAATAAGTATTGATTTTGTTAAAGTTACAAAATTACCCTTCTTAAAGAAAAGAGTAATAATAGTTAAAATCAAGTGGGACCACTTTTAATTGAAAAGACAAATAAAAAAAAAGTAATAGTATTTAAAATTAAGTGGCACCACTAAGGGTAAAATTGTAATTGTGTCCTTAAAAACTTACCAAATAAGGAAATGCGACATTTTTTTTACACAGACCAAAAAAAAAATAGCGACACATAATTTGAGACGGAGGGAGTATTTGTTTATCCGACTGGACATTATATGTTCAAATGCCCAAACTTGGGCTATTATTTTTTAAAAAGGCCATAGAGTGTCCTTTTCCTTTTTAATTTGGATCATTTGACCTTTCTTTTAAAATGTTTCAATTTTTTTTTCTTTTCTTTTGCTACAAATTTTTGAATTAAAAAAATCTACTCTTTTTTTGTTTAAAAATAATAACTAATTACAATTATATAAAAACTATATAATTGTTGTATAGAATATGTATCAATACAAGATATATGTATGAAAGCTATAAAGGATGTGTATAGAAATTATATAGTTGTTGTATAAAATATGTATATGTATAATATATATAGAATATGTATAAAAATTATATAATTATTGTATAAAATATGTATTTGAACAATGATTCTAGCTAAAGGTTGTATAGAATGTGTATAGAAACTCCATAGTTGTTGTATAGAATATGTATATTTGTAAGATATGTAAAGAATATGTAATATGTGTGATTATTGTATAGATTATGTAGGTAAACAAAATATATGTATAGAACAATGAATGCGGTATAAGGACCGTATCAATAAAGTATGATATGTGATTTTTTTCGTATATAATGTGTATATGAATTGTATCTTTGTTATAAAATATATGTATGTGTATGAAAACTATATCATCATTGTATATAAATATTTATAACACTATTGTATTATATTGTAGATATATAAATATGTATTGTATATGGTACAATTAAAAAGATAGATTTATAAAATAAAAAAAAAGAGCTGCAAAAAGAATACAAAAAAGCAGTAAAAAATACAAAAGAATAACGTTTTTTTTAGGAAAAAGGCATCGTTTCCACCTCAAATTATACCCGAAAAGTCTAAGTCACACTTAAACTATACTAATGACCTATTACGCACCTTAACTATAAAAAAATGATACTTTTTACACCCTGTCAGACATTACACCACTTGCATGTGGTGTGATGGTTTACACGCACTGCCACGTCAGTGTCACATCAGCACTACGTCAGCGCCACATCAGCATCATCCGAAAAAATAATAAATTTATTATTTTCATAAATTCTTCTTTTTTCTTTCTTCTTTTTAATTTAAATCCTTTTTCTTTCTTTCTTTCTTCTTCATAATTTTTTTTTATTTAAATAATTATACTTTTTCCTTCAATGTTCAAAACCATGGAAGTGCAGGTATTCTTCAATGTCCACAATCATCTTCTTCAATGTCCAAAACCTTCTTCTTCTTCTTTTTCTTCAATGTCCAAAACCATCTTCTTCTTTTTCTTCAATTACCAAAACGAAAAAATAAATTAACGGGATCATATTCTTAACGGGAAGATGATATAAAATCAATACACCCAAGCAACAACTTCATTCAAATTCAATGTCATCTTCTTCTTCTTTTTCTTCAATTTCTTCAATGTCCAAAATCATCTTCTTCTTTTTCTTCAATTTTTCAATGACCATAATGCCATCTTCTTCTTCCATTGTTGATATAAAATCAATACACCCTAGCAACAATTTCATTCAAATTCAATATCATATTCTTCTTCTTTTTCTCCAATAAGTTTTCTCCAATCTTTACAATTCTCATCAAAAAAAAATTTTGATAGACTTTTTTTTTTATTTCAATGATTTTCAACAAGACGAGTAAAGAATTTTGAAAGTACAAGTATCACCAAATTGAATTAAACTTCTTCTCCCATGAACAAATTAATTTGAAAGTACATCAACAAGATGAATTGAATTTAGAAAGCAATAGTTCAACTGCGTCTGGTGAACCTTCTTCTCACTTCAACACGCCGATTCAACGATTCAATTTCTCTTTTTCTCTACAAAAACTACTATGAAAAAATTATTTTCGTCAACCACAAGGAGCAGTGGTTGTGAATTGAAAAAAATGAAGAAAAAAGAAGATCGAGAGAGAAATAGAACATTAAAAATGGGGTTGAAGGAGAGAGAATCTGTGTGGGGCTGGGTGCTGGGGTGGGGGTTTTAAACAATAATTTTGGCTGTAGACGCGTCTTTTTTCTTTTTAATTTAATTTTATTTCCACGTCAGATCTAGGGTGTAAATAGTTTCACTTTTTTATAGTTTAGGTGTGTACTAGGTCACTAGTATAGTTTAGGTGTGGCTTCGACTTTTCGGGTATAGTTTGGGGTGAAAACAATGTCTTTTCCCTTTTTTTTTATATAACAGAATAGAGCAGCAAAAAAGAATATAACCAGCAAAATTTAAAAAATGAACCAATGAATTTTTTGTTTTAAAAATAAAATGGAGCAACGATATTTTTCTTGAAAAAACAAGAAGGCAGGGGCGACAAAAGGCCTAAGGTATTTTTTAAAAATGTCAAAATCAATGGCTAGTCGATGTCAATTCTTTTAGCCGACTTGCCACTTTTATCCTTTTCCCAAACATATTTTACCTTTAAAATTTCAAAAAATAAATTGAAATTTGACTCAAATGTTGATATTTTCCTAGTATTTGAGATTTTAAATTATTTATCTAATAATAACAAATTATATGATCAAACATCATTTACTAAATTTTTAAAAAAAATTACTTAAGAAATTTATGATGAAACGGATCCTAAAAGTAGAGCATCCATAGAGCAACCACCAAAGATAGAAAACAAAGGGAAAAGAGTGTCCATTTGGTCCAAGAAAGTTCTGTAACCAGCCTTATTTTTTTTGTTTTTCTTTTGATTACATAAGGAGGAGGGGAAAATGTTACATAGCTCATCGAGTTTGAACGCTTCATCTCAACTTTAAAAATAAAAAAAATAAATAAAAATTGAGTTTTTCGATTATTTAATCAGGTGGATCGCACATAATTTTCTAAGAAAAGAAGCACTATTTCTCCCTCTCATTTCTCTTTTTGGTGGTTGTTCTCTCAATGTTCTTTCTTGTTTAAAATAAGATCTGAAAATTACGTAATACTTCCCCCGTCTCAAATTACTCGTCCTAAATTGAGATGATATATTAATTAAGAAAAATAATTAATAAAATGACTAGTTTCCCATAGTACCCTATTAAATGATGTTTACATTTTAATTTAAAGAAAAAGTGATTAATAAAAAAGGTCAAACATGAAAAAAAATTTGTTTTTTCTTGATTAATAAAAAAAGACAAATAAAATGAGAAATCAAATTAGAAAATTTGAGACGGAGGGAGTATAAGTGTCTTCAAAACATAAGCTAGCGAACATACAAAATGGACTTGGTTCAAAGGGCGTTTTTAATCCACATAAAAAAGTAAAATTGCAGAAATAAAATTTTATAAAAAAAAATCTTGAACATTTTTATTGTGGTTTACAAAATTTGTAAAAATAATCTCAACTTGAAAGCATATGTCGAACAAAAATATTGTTGCTCATTAAATATAAGTTCTAATTACAATGCATGTATTATATATTTTAATGAGCTACAAAGATTTAAGATATAGTGTGTTGCATTATATATTTCAATAATTATAATGCATGCTAAATTTTGTTTCAAGTGAAGTGAAAAATCCAAGACATCCATTTATGAGAATTATTCTTGCAAATCACTTCATAGGTAGAGAAATAAGAACCCGAAACACACTTTTCTCTCCTCTTATCTTTCAAACATATGTGCTATTTAGGAGTGTGCATGCTTTGGTAAGTAACAGTATCAAATTTATGACACCAAGACAAATATTTTAGGCTATTTATTTTGATAATATTATGATATTTGATATTTTAAAAATATTTGAAATTTGATATGGTATTCGATGTTTAGTAAAATAAATATCAAATATCGAAATTACTTAATTTAAAATAAACTAATAAAAAACCTAAAATCTTTCAAATTAAAATACCCATGTGCGTCATTTTCAGTCAATATTAAATAATTTTCATTCATTTCAAAAATAAAAGATTTCCACAACTATTATCGGTTAGTAAATAAGGGTCGATTTTTTAGCAAGGTCGATTTTAATATGATTCCACGAGATCTAATTTTATTAAAAAAATGAATTTTAGCCAATTAAATGAATATTCTGATCAATCTCGAGATCATTTGAATTTAATGAGAATCCGAAAGATTACTTGCCACACTCAATTACAAATTCGATTAAATTAGAAGGTTAGAGGTAATTAAGAAATAAAGAAGTCCTACACATTGGAATGATCATTGGATAAGGAATGAATAATTGAAGTCCTATGGTTTAGAGTTTATGGATAAGACCAGCCAACAAAGCAGACAAGTTTTCAATTTGATTTTCTTTGTCTTATTGCTCCATCCTTCCGTTTTATTTTAATTGATTTTCTTTCTAAATATATTTATTTCAATTCATTGTTTCATTTATGAAATCAAGAAAATTTTATCATATTCCTTCAAAGTGATGAGAACGGACAAACATGTACTCTAATTGATTTTTTTATAAAAATATAACAATATATAAAACTGAAAATCTAATTTAAAACGTCACCAGATTTAAAATTTATATTTTCTTGCATCTTCCGTGGTGTTAATTCTTATGAAAAATAGGAAAAAAAATAAAAGTACTTATAATCTTATATCCAAAGGGTTACTTAGTCTATTTTTACCAAATTTTCCCTTGATACCGAGAGATTTTGCCGTTCACCAAATCAAAATTTTAATTCCTTTTTGAAAATTGAAAATAATAATACTATAATTACATCCAAACGGCTCCTTAGTCTACCTTTTCCAAAATTTCCCTTAGATACCGGAGATTTGCCATTCACCTAATCTAATGAACAGTTACAAAAAACAACTTTTTGGACCACAAAAAGCAGAGGAATAGTTACAATTAAATAATTTCCAATATGCTTGATGTTGACCAGAACATTACGGTCTTTCTATGTTATCCAAAGGTTTAAAAAATAGTACTAGTAATAACAATATTAAATTAAACAATATATATAGTACTACCATATAAAAATGGCACTAAGCTCATCATTTTCCTAAAGTGCTACTCTTTAATGTTAAGTCACTTTTCCTGGTAGTGTCTTACTTCCCCCGTTTCAAAATAATTGATCCATTTTTACTTGATACTTCTCTTAAAATAATATTTATTAAGAGTTTATTTTATCAAATTAGCCTTATTAATTATGTTTTGAAAATATAAATTTAAGTAAATATATTTTGTTTAGTTATTTAATATTGAGGGTAGCATTGGAAGAACATAACAAAATGCTCTTGCTTTCATCAAAAGAGACAACTAAATTAAAACAAATATTTTTAGAAAGAGGACCAACTAAAACGAAACGGAGGGAGTAATTTGTTTCTTTATTTCTTTACCTAACATTTTATTTTCTGAAATCATATATTTGACGGATCAAATTAATTTGAGGAGGGAAATATAATGTAATATATTAACTATCAAAATTTTCACTTTGTTGGTTATAATTTAATGCGTAATATAATGTAATATATTAACTATCAAAATTTTTACTTTGTTGGTGATAATTGGATTCGTAGTATTGTAGTTCTTTCTCTTTTTTTTGTTTAATAAATAACTTAACCATGCATATAGGCTCTAGGAATGGATTCTACATGGATACAATAATGTGTGAGCAACACATTCCCCCCTATCCCATGTTATTTCTTATTTTCCCTGTCGTTTAACGCAAGGTATCTTTCAGTCCTTCACATTCTAATTGCCAATAGATATATTCTAAGTTCCTTGGCAATTTACTAATGATTTGCTATAATATTCCACAAAAGATCAACATGGATTGTGAGGATGGTTTGAGATCCCCTCCATCTAATTAAGATGGTCTTGAATTTCAGTCCATAAAAATGAAGAAAAAAAAACTTTTGGGTCTGCCCCCCCCCCCCCCCCCCCCCCCAAAAAAAAAAAAGAAAAAGAAAAGGGTTTTGCAATATGATAATTTCAGTATCGAATACAAGAGTAGAGCTAGCTTAGGTTCAAAGGCGGAGACGGATCTACAGTAGGCATAAAAGGTTTTCGGAAAGCCCCTAACTTTTAACAAAATTATAATTATGTTTAGAATACTGTTAACGTATAATAATAGGAACCCATAGCGAAAGATGGTGGATGGTCCACCATTGTTAAGGAGCCAGCGAAATCCGGTCTTTCCACGTGACGACACTATTCGAACACCGAATGAAAAACATTTAAAAAAAGAAAAAATGCCCCACAGCAAAACTTTTTTGCGTTTCGTCCTCACCTTGACATATAATTGGATATCAAGGATTTTGCCATTTAGATCCTTTTATATCATGAGTAATTTGTCTTTATTCAGTTCATCAAGATAAGGAAGAACTTCTGGTATTGCGTCTATACTTGTAACCAATTTTCCGTACACATAAAAAATCATTTTTGAAAATCAAATGACGTAACAGGATCTCTCTTTTAAATTGTTATCTAATTTTCAGGAAAGGAAGATAGACACATGTTGAATAGAAATTAACAAACCGTAATCAAAGTCGGATCCAAAATTTAGATTTGTTGGATTCAAGCTTTAAATTCTTACCGTTGAAATCCATTCAATATGTTGAAATGCTACTAAATTTTTCATATGCGTTTATGATTTATGTTGAAGTTATCGATTCAATTGATCCTATTTAACAAGGTAGCATACACCTTTAGATCTGTAATTTTTTCATAATTCAGAAATTGATGATATATTCGATTCCTTTAGGTCTTGGATGAAAAAAGAAAAAACTTTGATATACGGAATTATGGAATCAAAGCCTAAAGTTGAAATAGTTATTTATTTATTTATTTATGGACATTAAAAAGAGCTTTAATGGGTGACCTTTAACAAGGGAGAAAAGTCGTGCAAATATTTTATAAAGTACTAAACAAATTATACATAACAAGAGTGGCTAAGGAAGATGCACGTTGACACCAAAAAGGATACGTCTAAAATTTATTTGCATAGGTTGTTTGTATTAAATTAATAAATTCATCGTATAAATTAGAACACATATATATATATATATATATATATATATATAAAGAAAAATATATTACTTAACCATGGTTATATATACCATATATATTTTCATTTTACTAAGCTGATTAACTATGATAAGTTAAATAGGTATAGATATAAATAAGTATCTAATAGTCATTTCAATGGACTTATAAAGTGGTGATGAGGGGTGATATCACTCTTTAGACGAAAAAGAATGACCAATTTGTTATAAATGTATTTACATTATATTGAATGCCTATCAAGATCTAATAAGATCTATCAAGATCTAGTTATATCTATCAGGATTTGAAGTATCTGTCTTTTAGTCAAAAATTAGGAGTATTTTCCCCTATAAATAGAGGGGGTTTGTTCATTGTATTCTCAATCATATAATCCTCAAGGATCCCAAGAGAATCTTTCAAGAAATAAGAATTATTCTCTCTTCTCTCTCTACTCTTGTTCTTCTCTATTTTATATTTCATAACACATTATCAACATGAGATTTTAATCAACTGAGTAAAATCATCCAACATTATTTAGAGTTAAGATATATTGGCGGTAGCCATAGTTAAAGATATATTGGTGGGTAACCATTATACCGGATGTGATTGAGTAATGCTATCACTAGCAAAGTTACCACATCACAACCCAATTCACATGACTCTCCAAAGTATTAATTTTGTTTTGCAATTATATGTCAGATACATTTATGTTTATATCTAAAAAAAAAAAAGGTTCTGATGTGCATGTGACGTGTGTATTGTGGTTATCTACAGGTGACACTTTGAAAACAAGATAGCTAGCAAATTTTTCATGGTTTGCCTTTATGGTTTAATCATGATTATGAATTGCAAAGATTTTCTGCCAGACACATCACTGGATACGATTTGTTACTTTATTGAAATTTTGAAAATGGATCTGTTATTAATTTGATTTATTGGTGAATTTTATTGCACAATTTGATATATTATGTCATTGAAAATAAGATGGTGAATTAATTTCATCACACCAAAAGAGTAAAACATCAGGCTAAAGTTTTGGTGTCTGATGATGATAAAATGTTGGATTAAGTTCCATCAATTTATGTCTAAGACGCCTTATATAAATAAGACGTTGAGTTTGAATCTCAATGCACCATATTAATGATATAATGATGGGGAAGGTAAACCAATATGTTTTTGGTGAAAGACATGAAATTTGTCTCATTGAATATGCTCAATTCCCCGAAGTGAATGTGGTAGCAATACATCATATGCATGCCTCAATTTGCTCCTGAAGTAGCAATATTATGAAAGAGGTTATAAGCTATCATAATTTGATAGGCTTAAGGCACGATTATATTCCATCCTGGGGAATGAGAAACTTATTAATGCAAACGTGCACTTGATTGTGATGGTATCACAACTCACCTCCGAATGAGGCAAAATAACTGAGAAGAGTTATTTTCAAATCTACTTCTAAAGTAGTAAATCTGAAATTGATTCATGTAACAGTAAATCTGAAATTTACTAAAGTAAAAACACATATCATGGTAAACTTGGAGTTTACTAGATTAAAAGTTCATAAATTGATATGAACGATTGCGACATCCCAAAGATGTGTATACTTAGTATTGAACATATATTGAAGAATTCAAAAATTCTTAATGAACTTTAATGTTGCTTGTTCTCATGATAAGTTGGTTAGACCAACTAATGTTGGGATTGGATCCCTTAAATCTGAAAATTATAAAAGGTGAATAAGAGCCCGTTCACCTATCATGTGATATGTTGAAAAGATGCATCAATAAGATGATCACATGTACCTTCATTGTCAATAACATACGTTTGACATTCATAAAGTTACTTGCTCAATATAAATTGAGCATAATTTTTAGATTGTGTAATCAAGATAATTCATCTTGATGATGATAGTTTAGCATTGAATGTCTTTCATAAATAGCTGAACCATTACTAATGAGAACAAAGTTTCATGTATTGGTATGAAATATGATATGTTGCATACAATAACACTTGTATGCATTAGACCAATATATTATGATTATTTCTTCCCTCTCAATTGGTTCAAGGTCAGGAACCAACTATTCCATCTAATAATTTTGATGTGTGGTATACGATTAATAAATATACCATGATGCATAAAGATGGATTTCTCAAAAAAGATGGAGAATGTATGTTAGTTTTCCTAACATAAGGGGGAGATTATAAGCAGCTATGAAATATGTTAGGAATTATTACCAGATCTTCATTCAAAAGATAATTCAAGTCAAATGCCGAAAATATCTTATATTTAAGCTGCAAGTGCTCCTATTTTGTGTCCCTAAAGGACAAAGTCTCTGCATGCATGAAGCATGCTAGACTTATCGGTTCCAAATGAAATAATTGTTGAAAAATAAGGAACAAATTATAATAAGAAGACAATGTGCTCTTGAAGAGCCTACGACATAACACTTCATAAAACCTTATGAGTGGTTCAGGTACCTGAAAATAAAGAAGTGATGAGATCTCAAAATGTTATGTCGCATTGTGAACTGATAAAAAATGAAAAACTGTCGATTATATCTTTGATACAATATTAGCGTAATATAGTAAAAGATTACGAGGATCTAAATTCTACGTTAATTTAAGCATGCTGACGTAGAAACATTTATCATGTTAAGTGAAATGATGCATCTTGGTAAGCATAAAACTTATTTGATTTGCAGTCCAGACACTTGAAGATGTCACACATGAAATGTTGAATATTGTCACTGGACAAAATTTATATGAAAACTTCTTTAAGGATTCAAAATATAAAAGTTTCTGGGAATCTTATTGATAATCCTTATATTGTATAAGCTTATAACTTTAAAATTATTGAAACTCTTGGAGAGTTTTCAAAAGCAATAGATTATTTGCTGAAATGAGAAATATATCAAATTGGATTGGTCCCAAAGTACCATATCTTAGTGCAATTGGTGCACAATACTAATGTATCTTGCAAATACTACAAGGCCTGATATATATAACCTTTTCAGTCAATTTATTAGCAAGGTATAGTTCTGCTCCTATTAGGAGACATCGGAATGAGATCAAACACATATTACGGTATCTAAAAAGGGACTATCGATATGAGCTTATTTTTGCAGTCCCGATCTTGTTGATTATGCTGATGTTGGGTATTTAATTAACCCACATAAATCTCAATCTCAAATATAAAATGTATTCACATATGGGGATACTGCTATATCTTGGAGATATACAAAGCAGTCTACCTAGTCACTTTATCAAACCATGCTGAGATAATAATTATTCATGAAGCAAAGCCAAGAATGTGTATGATTGAGGTCCATAATACATCTCATTCAAGAAAAATATGGTTTGAAAATGCGATAATGTACCCATAATTTTATACAGAGATAAAACAACATGCATAACACATCTTAATGAAGGATTCATAAAAGGAGATAGAACGAAGCATACTTCATCAAAGTTTTTCTATACACATGATCTACAAAAGAATGGTGATATTAACATGCAATAGATTCGTTCAAGTGATAATGTGATTGATTTATTCACCAAATCTCCTCCAATTGCAACTTTCAAGAAGATGGTGCACAAGATCGGGATGCAAAAGTTTATTGATGTTTTCATCAGGGGGAGCAAATACATGTTGTACTCTTTTTTCCTTTCAAGGTTTTATTCCACTGGATTTTCCTTGTAAGGGTTTTAATAAGGCAGCCTATATGTGTATTGTTAGAGATGTGTACTATTTTTCCTTCACTAGATTTTTTTCTTACTGAGTTTTTTTCTAGTAAGGTTTTAACGAGGCACATTATCTATCAGTTAGACATTCAAGAGGGAGTGTTATAAATGTATTTGCATTAGAGTGAATGTCTATCGAGATTTAATAAGATCTATCAAGAGAATCCCTATAAATAGAGGAGTTTTGTTCATTGTATTCTCAATCATATAATCCTCAAGGATCCCAAGAGAATCCCTCAAGAAATAAGAATTTTTCTCTCTTATCTTTCTACTCTTTTTCTTCTCTATTTTATATTTCATAACATAATTTAAATTTTTGAGTCTTGTTTGCTTATACATAGTAAATATCTAAATTTAAATGGTTCAAACTTATTTTTTAATTAAAATTTAATTGCTTAATAATCTGAATAAATTTGAATTGTTGAGATCTTGAATAAACTTTTAATATCATTAGGAAGTTTTTTTTTTTTTTTTTGGTTTTTGCCGCCAAGAATTTTCACCATTACTCTAAGGCCTAACCCATCGCCAGCCCCTGAACTTGGCACCAACTTTCACTTAGACACCTCAAGTGAACGTTTTTCACTTTTAACACCTCAAGTAGCAAAAAGTGTGTCATTCTGACACCTTTTGCTGATTCAGCAAAGAGAGTGTATTTAAACGCGTTTTGAGGGTATTTTCATAATTTTTGAGGGATATTTTCATAATTTTGGAGTTGCCTTCTCCACCTAACTTTCTCCACACAACTTTCTTTATCCTCCATTAATGGAGGTTAATGGAGGTTGAATTTTTCAAGAATGATAACAAAATTTTACTCCATTAACAAAATACCCACTCCATTAACATACCTACAAGGCTACAACAACAATACACACCATGAACACCAAATAATATTCCTTTCATTAATCAATGACATCATTAACACAAAAAAAATAAAATTATCAACACTTAATTAAAAAAACAGAATAGGCCAAACACATTTTTTCCTTCTCTTTCTTCCTCATTCTTTCGATAATCCATTTTTTTTCCTTTCAAGCAGCTGCCAGGTTTCTCCAGTTAATTCGCTATTTGAGATAAGAAATAAAGTTAATTCCCTATTTGAAAAATAAGAATGGTTAATTTTAACAAGAATAACAAAAAATTCCTTCTTTAAGAAACAAGAAATCAAGAAATAAGAATGGTTGATTTTCCTTTATGTT
>NC_061113.1:231634483-231636998 GCF_002878395.1 Capsicum annuum
TAATGGAAACAACAACACAGGCTTCATTGGTCTATCTTAATTACAGGGTCAATGAAATTCCTTCATCGAAAAATTATACTGTATATATATAAGTTCAGTTTAACTAAATAATACAAATTTCGACGGAGGAACTTACCTAGTATATATACTACAATATTGACTTCGAAGAAACCACGCTGTGATGTTTACCATTTCTGATGACCACCAAACTCAGTACCATTTGTTGGATCTCTAGTAAACTCTGTTAACAAATAGAGCCAAATATATATATATATATATAGTAATACAAATAAGAAAGAGAAAGCTAAATCAAAAGAATAAAACCAAAAAGGCGGTACGCATGAAGAAGAATACAAGAGTGATATTGGTTCGGCTCATATCTAATCTGATGAATCAGAGAGTAGTGAGCCGAACCAATATCACGCCATGTCTGCTTCTCCATTATCATTTGTTGCTCTGGATAATGAATCATGTCGTTGCTACCGCCTCGATCCTTTTATATCCATGCAAAAGGAATCTGGAGGTACTGTATATGGTTCACGGGTTCCTACGAACAAATCACAATAAGCTGTTAAAACATCTCAAAGGACATTTATTACTTTAATTAATAATATACCTTCCGCATATATAGGATGGAAAATAGATAAGAAAGGACATTGTTATTGTTATTAATTATACCATATATAGATCTAGGTATAGCTTGCTAGAGAACGATAAGAGAATTAATATTATCTTGATGAAGATTTAGGAATCCACTAATCACAAATAATGCATTTTACTATTTAAATGCCACGCGATACATTTTCCTCGCCTCCTATATATATTGATCAGATGTGGTCAAAAATGTCAGTGGAGGAACCTTTTTAGGTTTAGGAAACATTTACCTAAACTTGCAAGCATCATAAATTTATGTGTTTAATTTCTTTGCACCGTGCATAGAATACCGTATACTATCAGTTAACTTAACCTATTATTGTAGGTTACTCAATTATTTATATAAAAATAAAAAAAAAATATTGGATAACCTGCAATAGCAAGTCAAATTTACCTAATAGTGTAGAATATTTTATATACTGATGGTGCACAAAACTTAAATTCTAACTTTATATCAGTAATTCTCTCTCTATATATGCATAGCTTTTATTTTATGCATGTATGTAGGGTAAGATACATGACACTAGTCTCACTAAAATAAAAAAAAGGCTTAAGTCATCGCCAGACACCTAAAGTTATTCCGAAAATTCACTTAGACCCCTCAACTAAGACCTTTACCTATCAGACACCTCAAGTGCTAAAATTAATACCTATCTGTAACACCCCACATTTCGGAATTGAATAAAAACCATGACTCTGATGCGTTGATAATCCCAGAGCCTTAAATCCTATGCCAATTTGGAATGTTTATGTAGTATGTGAATCCATTTGAGCATGAATTTAGACCATAGAGGTCCTTCAACTCAAGGACGAGTTGAAACTATTTCGATCGATTAAGTTTTAGTGGATGTTGTAATTTGTGTCAGCTTCCATCAACCATAACTCTTTGTATATGTCGAATTAGAGAGCCTACTATGTGTCAAATGATAGGTCTCCGAGTTAACTTTCCAACGATACCAATTTTGCTAAAATCCGGCACCCGAGCAAGAAGTTATGTCCTTTCAAAGTAGTATACGTCGCCTAACCAATCACACATGACCACTGAAAAGCATATGCGATAGCATATGCGGAGCCTATGTAAATATAGGTGACATCATATGCGGTGCCTATGTAAATATATGCGATATCATATGCGGCGCATATCTTATGGTTTCAAGTGACTTAAACACTCCGTTTTTGGGGCAAAATAATCCTTTTTCCACCCTTATTCAGCCATAAACACGAAATTCAGTCCCCAATTCTCCAAAATACATCCACATTCATCTAAAAATTCTCAAGAACACTCCCAAGGGTTTCAAACTAAAAACCCAAATAAATCAAGATTTAACCGTGGGTTTTCAAAATTGATTAGAGATTCGAAATTCTCAATCCACAGGCTTCAAGAAGCTCCCATTATTTTTCAAAATAGAGGTACGCGGGGTTTTTCTAAATTCTCATGGGCATAAAAAAATCATGTTTTAGAATGGGATTTTTGAATCTATGTATATATTCATGTATTAAATGTTTTAACATCATTATTTTGATCTTTTGAACTTCCCCAAAGTGATTTGAGAATATGAATGTATGAAACCATGTATTTAAGAATGAATTCTTGTTGAGAGCATGATTTTCGGTGAATTCCCTCTTTAGTGAATTTGTTCAGATTTCTCATAGCATATGAATTGCTTTGCAATGCATCCCTGAAAAGCACTATATGAAATGATTGAACTCTTGTTATGATTTTAAGGTGGTTTTAAATTACTAAAGAGGGAATCTAGCATGAATGTTTAATGTTCATAATGCATGTAATGAAAGAGTGCATGGATTTGCTAAAGGTACTAGACCATCATATGTTGATGAAGTTTTTGCATGATTTTGACTT
>NC_061113.1:231637098-231645428 GCF_002878395.1 Capsicum annuum
ATTATGCTTTAAATGAAAGATTTAGCTTAATGTATTATGGCTCAGAAATCATGACTTGTAAGTCTTGGTATGACGATACCAATTCAGACCAATGCCATATCAGACTCAGACTAATAGATATTTCAGACTATCACGATTTTAGATATTCAGAATGTTGCATGTACAGAAAAGGTTAAAAATGGGCATACAGAGATGTTAGGTGGTTTCCTGAAGAGGGCTTGAGTTCAAGCAACTCATTTCCTAAAACTGTGGTTTGCCGACCCGAGTATATTATTATACGCTGACTTAAGTGTCGTGTGACGTATTAGATTCAGGAACTCCAACCCTTACGGCATACTCGGGTTGGAAGGATTCCCCACCGAGTCAATGGCGGATTTCATATTGCCCGTGGAATATTAGACTTGTAGGGGATACCACCTAACCCAAAAGTAATACACAGATCAGAGTTTGAGATTTACAGACAGGTTACATATTTGTAGAAAGTGCCTATGTGTTTTTCAGAAACTTTTTTATGCATAATGTTTGATGAACATTTGCTCTCACGTATTATATATATATATATATATATATATATATGTTCAATTACTCTATTTGGATTGCTTCGCGTGCCAATATCTTGTGCTGACCCTCCCTTCTTCCCAGGTACTGAGGCAGATTCAGATCCTCAGTAGAGTCTACTGACAGGGTTGTCTCAGAGTTCAGTTGGTGAGCCTTCTTTGCTTCGGAAGGCCTAGTCATTTAGGTATTTATTTTAGTATGGCTTTTGGTCTGCTGGGGGCCTTGTCCCAGTTATTTAGATAGTATGTCAGTAGAGATTTCGCAGACTGTTGCAGATGTTTATTAAATATTGTTGGGCATGTTTTTAGGCCTTTAACTGTTTTAAATTGTTGACCATGTTTTCGCATTATTGTGTTTATTTCGTATTACTTTGATCATATAATTATTGCATGATTACCAGATAGACAGAGGGCGTTCTGGGCCTTCAAATTCGGGAATGCTCGTCACGGCCAGGGCCCCAGTTCGGGTCGTGACAAACTTGGTATCAGAGCACGGTTCATGGTCCCAGGGTGTCTGCAAAATTGCATCGGGTAGAGTCTTATTTATGGGTGTGTAGCACGCCATACTTATAAGTAGAAGGATACAAGGCAATTAAGAATGTCTCTCTTTCTTCATCTTCTAGTTCATGCTATAGAGTCAGAATGTTCCTCCTTCATACTCTAATTCGTGTTATGGTGTCACCCATACGAAAAGAAAAGTTATCCTAATTTTTTCCTCACTCTGGTATTTCTAGATATTCTCCGATTATCTAGAAGAAATTTTAGAAGTCCCACAAAGGACGGGAGAGGAGTTCCCTAGTGTAAAATTGTGTCCTCGTTCTTATGAGGTGTTCAGTTAAGACAAGAGTAAGATGTGTATTCTTGAGTCATTGAATATTGTGTATCAAGCTTATATCTCTTGTAATCTTGATATCATTGTGTTGTTGAAAACAAAAGTCTAGTGAAGCCGTGTGAGGCCTATTTCGATTCACTAGTAACTTGCTGTTCATCTTGTTGTTCTTGTGTTTATTAGAACTGTATTTCCACCCGAGTAGTAGTATAAGTTAGAGTATCGGTGTCATGACCTATTGGTAGTGAAATTAGACCAAGAAGTTTGTGATATAAAGTCATAAGGTTAGAGGTCAGAGTGAGGGTGACTTCTGTGATTAAATATTTATAGTTGAATAACCGTTGATTGAGAATGATTTACCCTTTTGTGGTGGTAGACTAATATGGTGGTACTATTTATGAATTGTATGGTAGTCTGTGGAGGAAGTGTTGACTCAGAATGTTATTTGTTTTCTTTCTTTCAAAATAGAGAAAGAGCCCAGAGTGAATACTTAAGGTGGTTATAGAAATCCTTTATAGGCTATGAATGAAAATGGCTAGATTAGCTAGTAGGTTGTAAGTATAGACTCATTGTCATATGGGGTATCTGAAGGTAGTCTAAATGCCCATTGGGGTAAGTAAGTGTGATGTGAGAAATCCGTATAAGTAGATAAAATTGTATGGTTATAATATAAGCTTAAGGTTGATCATGTCTATTATGTGACCTTACCCCTTAACCTTCTTCTCATTGGTAGTTGTAAACTAATACTACTTGTGAGAAAGTATGTAGTATATTTTTGAAGTATTTGGGTAGAATATCCCAATTTGAAGGATTAGTATATTTATATTATGTTTCACTCTTCATTGGTTGTAAATGATTGATGCTAGACTATAGGCTTGAATTTAAATGGTGTGGTGGTGAATAGTGGCAAGAGATTGATGATACATGTTTCGTAGGATTAGATTTGTAAGCTTGATGTGTTGAAATAGTATGTGCTAATGGATTATGACAATGAAAATCGCAAGGTCATGATCGATTATTGTGGTTATGAATTTCTAGTGTACTAGTGTTTCTTGATGTTTATTTAATAGTTTCTAAGTGAGGATTATGTGTAAAGTTGGTTTTAAATCATGTTTAGCACTAGACATTAAGTTTAAAACAATTGATGGCCATGGAGGTGGATGTGATGATTTCTTGGTTAATGATACTAGTTATATGGAAGTGATCTATAGGCTTGAACAGTGTATGCAGGTGCCTAAGTTTACTTGATTTGTAATGAAGTATGACGTTGTATATGTGATGTAGAAGTATGCCCAAGGTGGTATGAAGCTGTAATATTTTTCTAAGGCTATTACATGTTGTGTGTGGCTACTGGTATCGTTGAGTTGCTAGGTGGAAAAACACTAGCTAGATGGTATATGGTGTTCTAAATAGCCAAGTTAAGGACCTTTGATTGATAGCGTTGAGCCTTTTGATATGAATTTGACTCTCATGGTAGATAAAAATAAGTTTGAAGTTGCTATGTTGGTAGACTACGATAGAAATAGAGTGGCTCATTGAAGACTTGGTGATACCCATGTTAGGTGTTATAATCTAAGCTCAAGTCCTTGAAATTCGTGCTAATAGAAATAAGAGTAGAGGCACTAGAGGGTGTGCACTTTAACTTTGGGGATACTCATGAAGATTCAAAGTTAGTAAGTGTTCGAGTAATAGATGATGACTATTGGGGTTACAGAATGATAGAGTGTGCCTCAGGAGGTAGTATTAGCAGTGGGCGTTCCATTCTCATATGTGGTCTTTCGGGTTAAGTTTTATTAATTTTATGTATTGTCATATTTCAAAACCCAGAGTACAGTGAGTGCAGTTAAGTTTAAAGTCTAGTAAGGTATCTCCCAAAAACTTAAGATGATGGCTTGAAGCTAAGAGGGGAGATGACTAAATGAATAACCAAGTAAGACTCTCAGATTCTTGTCGTGATGTCATGATGATATAAAACATCAAAAGGTAAGGGTGAATCTCAACCCATTCCTATCTCAGTATTTCTCAGTGATCCTAATACCTACTCATGCTTTACGATTTAGTTCCATGATCAGTTCACATTCATACATATGATAGGGAGTCATGTACTCACGCTTTATAATGTGCTCCGTTTTCATAACTCATGTTTTATGCCAAGTGATTGGCGAGATTCAGCTTATAGCCATGAATACCCTAAATTCAGAGCACTTTGGTGAGTCCCTGTTGTTGTTTTGCTATTCCTCAGGCCTCAGATGAGTGTCAAGCTTCATATAGTATCCATGCCTCCAGATCTTATGTTCTAACCTTTTTGTGAATCCTCCTTATACGATGATAGTGGTGGTGAGTAATTATTCCTTGTTGATGGAAGATCATAGTACGCTTGTTAGATAAGGCCATAAGTATGAAGTAAGATTTAGGGCCAAGTTTTTATTTATGTGATGGTTAGTGGAATTTTGTATGTGTATGTTCTTGGGGTAGCTCGTGGGAGTGATATTGATAGTGGTTTAGAGAATATGTGAAGTATGCCTTTATGAGTGTTTGCTTTGAAGTTCATATATGGTTATAAAGATAGGCTTGAATGACATGTTGAGATTGTTGTAAAGGAACACTATATGTGCTAGCGACTTCATAGTAAGAGTTCAGAGTAGTCATTGAAGTGGTAAGGCATGTTATACTTAGGATGTAATCTTTAAAGGAGATATAGAAGATTGCATCATATGATTTAGAATAATAGCGTGGTCTGGCATGTTGTATTTTTGTGACTTAGAGTTAGGCTTGATCACAGCGAAGGGATTAAGTTATTTCTGACATTAGTAAAAAGATTTGTCAATGCTCATATGAGAATTTTAAGCTGAGTTAATTGAATATGATATTTAAAGAGAATAGTATAGTTAAGTGATATTCAAGAAGTGTGCTAAGCTTGAAAGTAAGAAGTTGTAATGCCAAAGGCCTGGTAATTCTATCCTAATTCAGGAGTCATATGCCTATGTTCCAGACTGTAGAGTAGTGTCAATGTGGTGATTCCTCAGTTGGATGTCTTGTGTAATCCATACCCAAGATTCATGGCTCCCTATTACTGCTAGAATTTATTTAGAGAATTGTGATGAAGATATACTCCAGTTAAGTATGAGGGTGTAGTATAATTCAGTCTATATGGCCAATAAGTCAGTTTAGCAGTTAGATTCGCATGACTTGTTTTCTCATCTTTGCACTTATTCATGCTACTCGAAATCTCAGATATGCTACTATTCCAAGATAGAGTATTCCAGTAGTTACGAGTATAGACCATTTCATACATCATGCATTAAATTCAGATTCTAGATGTTCAGTTATGATTCAATTCATAGCTGCCCTATGCATCGCCTCAGTTTTTCGAGTATCTTAGTGAGTTTAGCGTTCATAGAGGGACATAGGGTACCAAAGGGTAGATACCCTATTCAGTTGCATGCATAGATTCTTATTACAAGCTTCACATTAGTTATTATTGTGTATTTAGCCATACGTTCATACGCTAGTTCAGTCGGATATGATGCATTAGAAATAAATGTTCAATAGAAAAGTTTAGCTTATCAGTGTATTCAGTTCTGCATTCATGAGAACAACTCGGTCACAGATCCATGCATCAGATATTCATGATTCATTATGAGAATTCAGCCTATGAGTAGCTTCAGTTATGTATTCCATGCATCGGATATACATGTCCGAGATAAGCATTTAAAACATCAGTAGTTCCAATCTTATAGTCATGTTTCCGATCAGTGTATTCTTTATTAGGGAAAATATCATGTCCGCGTTATCCCATACCCTTAAGACTTCGACATTCTATCCATCATTCGGGGATGAATAATCCCAAGGGGTAGATAATGTAACACCCCGCATTTTGGGCTAGAATAAAAACCATGACTCTTATGCGTTGATAATCCCAGAGCCTTAAATCCTATGCCAATTTGGCATGTTTATGTAGTATGTGAATCCATTTGAGCATGAATTTAGACCATAGAGGTCCTTCAACTCAAGGACGAGTTGAAACTATTTTGATCGATTAAGTTTTAGTGGACTTTGTAATTTGTGTCAGCTTTCATCGACCATAACTCTTTGTATATGTCGAATTAGAGAGCCTACTATGTGTCAAATGATAGATTTTCGAGTTAACTTTCCAACGATTCCAATTTTGCTAAAATCCAAGACCCAAGCAGGAAGTTATGTCCTTTCAAAGTAGTATGCGTCGCCTAACCAATCGTACATGGCCACTGGAAAGCATATGCAATAGCATATACGGCGCCTATGTAAATATAGGCAATATCATATGCGGCACATATCTTATGGTTTCAAGTGACTTAAACTCTCCGTTTTTAGGGCAAAATGGTCCTTTTTCCACCCTTATTCAGCCATAAACATGAAATTCAGTCCCTAATTCTCCAAAATACATCCACATTCATCTAAAAATTCTCAAGAACACTCCCAAGGGTTTCAAACTAAAAACCCAACTAAATCAAGATTTAACCGTGGGTTTTCAAAATTGATTAGAGATTCGAAATCCCCAATCCACAGGCTTCAAGAAGCACCCATTATTTTACAAAATAGAGGTATGTGGGGTTTTCCTAAATTCTCATGGGCATAGAAAAATCATGTTTTAAAATGGGGTTTTTTAATCTATGTATATATTTATGTATTAAATGTTTTAACATCATTGTTTTGGTCTTTTGACCTTCCCCAAAGTGATTTGAGAATATGAATGCATGAAACTATGTATTTAAGAATGAATTCTTGTTGAGAGCATGATTTTCGGTGAATTCCCTCTGTAGTGAATTTTTTCAGATTTCTCATAGCATATGAATTATTTTGCAATGCATCCCTGAAAAACACTATATGAAATGATTGAACACTTGTTATGATTTTAAGGTGATTTTAAATCACTAAAGAGGGAATCTAGCATGAATTTTTAATGTTCATAATGCATGTAATGAAATAGTGCATGGATTTGCTAAAGGCACTAGACCACCATATGTTGATGAAGTTTTTGCATGATTTTGACTTGAGTTTTGAAGCACGAAATCTTCTATATCAGTTGCATGTTTTTGGTGGTCTAAATTATGCATTAAATGAAAGATTTAGCTTAATGTATTATGGCTCAGAAATCATGGCTTGCAAGTCTTGGTATGACGATACCAATTCAGACCAATGCCATATCAGACTCAGACTAATAGACATTTCAGACTATCATTATTTTAGATATTCAGAATGTTGCATGTACAGAAAAGGTTAAAAATGGGCATACAGAGATGTTAGATGGTTACTTGAAGAGGGCTTGAGTTCAAGCAACTCATTTCCTAAAACCGTGGTTTGTCGACCCGGGTATATTATTATATGCTGACTTAAGTGTCGTGTGGAGTATCAGATTCAGGAACTCCAACCCTTGCGGTATACTCGGGTTGGAGGCTTCCCCACCGAGCCAATGACGGATTCCATATCGCCCATGGAATATTAAACTTGTAGGGTATACCACCTAACTCAGAAGTAATACACAGATCAGAGTTTGAGATTTACAGATAGGTTACATGTTTTCAGAAGGTGCCCATGTGTTTTTCAGAAACTGTTTTATGCATAACGTTTGATGAACATTTGCTCTCACGTATTATATATATATATATATGTTCAATTACTCTATTTTGGATTGCTTCGCGTGCCAGTACAATTGTTCTGACCCCCCCTTCCTCCTAGGTACTGAGGCACAATCTAGGGGTCCAAATCCTCAGTAGAGTCTACAGACAGGGTTGTCTCAGAGTTCAGTTGGTGAGCCTTCTTTGCTTCGGAAGGCCTAGTCATTTAGGTATTTATTTCAGTATGGCTTTTGGTCTGCTGGGGGTTTTGTCCCAGTTATTCAGATAGTATGCCAGTAGAGATTTCGCAGACTGTTGCAGATGTTTATTAAATATTGTTGGGCATGTTTTCAAGCCTTTAATTATTTTAAATTGTTGATCATGTTTCCGTATTATTGTGTCTATTCCGTATTACTTTGATCATATGAATTATGTGCATGATTACCAGATAGACAGAGGGCATTTCAGGCCTTCGGGTTTGGGAATGCTTGTCACGGCCAGGGCCCCGGTTCGGGTTGTGATACTATCAGGCACAAAATGCTGATTTGGCAAGGAGAGTGTGTTACACTCTCTTTGGGCGCGTGAATAGTAGACTAAATAATATTTTACTTTTTTTAATTTAAAAACTTATATTTAAATCATTTTATTAATATAATTTTTAATTATTATAATTTTTTATTTTTTTTAAAAAAGCACCCCGCCCCCTTCATCGTCTTCTCCACCCTCTCCTCCTCTTCCCTCTCTCTGGTTTCTTTATTCTAACAACACCACTAAAAATGAAATCTCCAACACCACTAATCCATACCTGCAAGATCAAAATTATAGTAAAATCAGCATGACAAAATGTAAAAATAACTAGTGTATGTGAGAGATTTGGCATTAACTACCAATTTGCACGCATTCCTGCAAGCATGGTGTCGGTTTTGAGTTATGTTCAGCAGCACCAACTCTTAAAGAAATCAGAAGCAAAATAAACCACATGATTAAGTCAACAACTGATATGATCTTCAAATTATGTTCCTTTGTAAACCACGACCTCATTCATCGTGTTCTTTAGCCATTTTCGAATGCATTTTTTGGCGAGACTCGCCGGAAAATCAACTCCAAAATTTCAAATTGTTCGAAATTACACGTTTATGAACTTAAAATAACTCAAATCCAATATAATGAGAGAAAATAAAGAAATTGGTATCCTTAATGGAGAAAGTATCATGAGAAATTAATATTCGGTAGGGAGAATGGAAGGGTAGGTGTGTGCTGGTCTTGTCAGGGTGTGGGTAAAAATTACAGATGATGATTGTATGTCTGTGTGTGTGAAGACGACCGGGGGGGGGGGGGGGGGGGGGG
>NC_061113.1:231645528-231703077 GCF_002878395.1 Capsicum annuum
TGTTTTTTTTCTCTTTTTTTAATTAAAAATTTATTATTAAATGATAATTAAATAGAAAATAAACAAAATTAGCATATAACTTTTTTTGCCACGTATTTTTGTTTAATTGTTTAGTTTTACCACATCATCGTGTGTGCGTTGCACACACTTTGGCTTTAATCTTATTGACAAAAAAAGACCTAATTGGATTAAAATTCGGGTGGGTTAGGGGCCTGATAGGTACATGCCTTAGTTGGGGGGTCTAAGTGAATTTTTGAGACAACAATAAATATGCACTTTAATAAAGAATGTTAAATTTTTTATTCGTATTAGTTAATTGTTACTAGATTCAATATCACTATTGTCTTTAAAGACGTTAACAAAAAGTGGTAAAATGAAATTATCAATAAAAATATAATTTAGCGATAATTAAACGGATTTCAATTAAGCTATTGTCACTAAATGCTTGCCGGGTTGGCCCTTTTCCCAATGATCCACTTTATCTATGTCTATACTAAAGAGTAAAGGACTCGAGACCAATTGACTCGATTTACTCAAAAAGGATAAAATGATGGTTTTGCCCTTTGACTCCAAAACCGCCTATCCCTCCCTCCAAAATTGCAAAATCACTTTTTATTTTTTTATTTTTTTATTAGACCAAACTTCTCCTATACTCTTTTAACTTTTCTATTTTATATTTTGTCTTCACTAATTATTCTACTTTATGAAATTAAATTCTCCTAACCATTTCATTGCACTTGGTTATTAATTATTCTATCCTCTTTCATTTAATTCGGGCATAATAGATCATAATGAATCTAATAACCAATTAAGAGCAACATTACATGACGTTTTTGGCTTGGAGAACAGTGATAGTTTGCATGGTAACGAAGATTCATATGGTGGATATGCTGATGGTCCAGATCGATATTTGGACACCGACGACGAAGATGTTCAAAACTTGGTTGATGAGGAGATGAATGGGTCTCATCAATCGGTTCAAGATAAAGATTTAAGTGTTTCTGACGGCGAAGAAGATCATTATGGGGAGGATGATGTTGAAGAAAAGGAAGACCCAAAGCATGATGATAGCTACACCGAAGAGCAATATACAGCAGGCCCTGTTGAAGGTATGTCTTTTAGTTGTTTACAAGCCGTCTTTGCATTTTATAAAGAACACAGTCGTTTGAATGGTTTTGGAGTTGTTAAGAAAAGTGCAAACAAATTGGCTGGTCAATTAAAGTATGTAACATTTGGGTGTGATAAGTGCCGAAAAACAATGGTTAGGAATCAAAGCAAGAGGGTTAATTGTAAAGCTAGGGTGAACTGTTAAGTGATGAATGATGGTTCGTGCATAGTGACAAAGGTTATCTTAGATCAAAATCATTAGTTGGAACCTGCACTATCACAGTTTTTGCCTGTCATAGGGAATTGAGCAGGACTGTGAAGAGGAGTCTAGTAGCGGATGACATTGCATGTCTAAGGCCTTCAAAGAGCATAAGACTCTTGGAGGTCGAAGTTGGAGGACCTGAAAGAATGAGGTGCACTCCCAAGGACTGTCGTAACTACACTCTTCAGCAACAGAGGCTCCAAACACTTTCCAGCGATGCTGCCGTATTGCACAGATTTTTTGTGGATATGCAGTCCAAGGATAATTTTTTTTATTCAATAAGACTCCAAAAATACTGGCAGACTTCAGAATATTGTATGGGTTCACATACTGCAAGGCTACCTATCGCGACTTCAGCGACGCCATATGCTTTGATACAACCTACCTCGTAAATCAGTGGCTCATGCCATTTGCTTTCTTCATCGGTGTTAATCACCACAACCAGTCCATACTTCTGGTATGTTCTTTGCTCATGAGCGAGGACATCAAAACATATGCTTTTATATTCAGAACTTGGCTTACGGCCATGGGCAAAATCTCTCTAATGGCTATCCTCACAGACCTAATGTGAGAATATTAAGGCAGTAATTCATGAGGTGCTGCCAAATACCATCCACAGGTATTGCATTTGGCACATCTTTACCAAGCTACCTATAAAGCTCAAGGAGTTGCCCAATTATAATCCTGCCAAGGCTCCCTTCAAAGCGATCATCTTTGACAGCATTACAATTACTGAATTTAACGATAAATGGCAGGACTTCATTGAAGAATACGACCAGGGTTAACGAATTTGGTTCTAAAGTCTCTACTTGGAGCGGTCCAAATGGGTTCCCATATTTCTCAAGCACTTTTTTGGGGCTGGTATGATGTCCACGCAAAGGTATGAGTCAATGCATGCCTTCTTTGATGGCTACATCAGTGGTGAAGCTCTCTAAAGTAGTTTGTTGAGCAATATGAGGTTGCCCTCAGGTTTAAATATGAGAAGGAATTGGAGAGCCAAGCTAACAAAAGAAAGCAGCTTGTACAACCTACCATCGTATTCGATTGGGATATGCAGATATATGACTACTACACCCGCACTATTTATGATTTTTTAGGGTGCATGTTGTAAGTCTACCACTGTAAAATTAAAAGGCATGTCAATTTTGATGCGGTGGAGTTGAGGTATATAACGTGGCAGACTATTCGATATGAAGTGATTATCATGGTGATAATTTTGTCTTCACCGTGGAGTACCATCTCGCCGATCAATATATTGAATGTAATTGCAAGATCTTCAAAAGCAAAGGGATTGCGTGCTGCCACATTATATGGACGATGACTTTTAAAAGGATTCATCTATTTCACGATAGATATATACTTCACCGCTGGATGAGAGACATAGTCTACCCACATCTGAGTAAATTCTTTCCAAGAGGGTATCCAACAATGATGGATGAGTACTGAGTGTACAATGGGATCAAGAAATGGTTCGATAGAAACTACGACCTAGTATTGGACTATCCCGTTAGATGCAGGGACCTGAAGAATGTTTTGAAAACTCATTTCAAAACATACATGGTCTGGGAAGATGACATGGTTGTCCCTAACATTCCTGATTCAGACTTCGATACTGATGCAACAATCGTAAGAAATTCGAGGGAGGTTCGTTCACGTGGAAAGCCCCAGATCAACAGAAACAGATCTTCACGTCAATACGCATTCCGTGGAGATGCTAGGAGATGGGGATATGGATACTATGATGTATACGATAAAGGAAAAAATAATCAAGGTAGGAGTGGCGGTGGGAGACGGGGTTGTAGAGGTAGTAGAAGAGGTGGGGTGTGTAGTAGTAGAGGAGGTAGAGGCGATGATGCAAACATAAATAATCATCCCACAGTACATGAGTTTTTTTAGTACGATGTGCCTTTTCTTTTCTTAATCTTTATTGTATTTGATTCTACAACATTGTATGATACTCATAAATACTTCTCTATTTATGTGTAGGTGTTGAAGTTGTTTAATATTATGAATATGTTATCTTAGATAGGAGTATCCCATTTAACCAAATCGTAGTCCACTTTATTGCACAGGATTAAGAATTTTCAGCCTCATGCATCATACACGAAAGAAATATGTTGTTACTGTTGTAGATTTTTTAAAACACTGTAATAGATGGCAAAAGTATGTCCAATTTGCTTACTTAATTATTTTGTAACAAGTAGAATTACAAGGGGATTCTTGTCATTCCCCATCAAATTTGAAGGGATTAGAAGATCCCAAATCAACAGAAATAATGATATGCAAGCTAGTAGACAAATCGACTGTTAAATAATTCAAAGCAATTAACTTTAAAATTATCGAAAAGCACTACTTTGGTAGTCGAAAGGCAAACATTATACAAAGAAAGAGTGGTAAAAATATTTGTAGTGACATATATGGAATGTTATTGAACGCTACAATAATGTAACTAGTATCGTTCTTATGTCCCCAATTTATAGGCATCACGTCGTGTTTCTTCATCCCATTGATCCTTGGTCATTTCTATTAATGAACAGGTCATCTTTCTTCAGTCGCCACGCAAACTTTAGTCCTCCAAACTGATCCCTCACTAGAGCTACTTCCTCTTCGAAAATCAACTCTGTTTACGTTTTTTGGCCGTAAAAAACATCGTACTTCTCACAACCATTTTTGTCAGTCGAACAACGTAAACATGGGTGGTTTTGGAAGAGAAAGAAGTTACAGTGTGTGTCCAATTTGCAGGATTTTGCGTGGCGACTGGTGAAAGAAGACCTATTCGTTAAGAGAAGTGGCCAAGGATCAATGGGATGAAGAAGCACGATGTGATGCCAATAAATTGGAGACATAAGAACAGTTCTAGTTATACTATTGTAGCATTCAATAACATTCTATATATATCATTCCAAAACTGTAGCATTCAATAACATTCCAAATATTTTTACCAATCTTTGTTTGTCTAATTTTTGCCTTTCTAGTTCCGACGTAGTGGTTCTCGATTATTTTAAAGTTGACTGATTTGAATTATTTAATGATGATTTGTCTACTAGCTTGTATATCATTATTTCTATTGATTTGGGATCTTCTAACAATAAAAGTCACAACTTGTCTTGACCAATATTACGTTACGATGATCCACAGGCGTTAATTAAAAATCATGCATTGTTGCTAATTTGCGCTGATGAGACTTTAATAGAATGACTCTTCTAATATTTCCATAGAAATTAATGTAGACATTTATTAGTATCACAATGCAGCCAACGTAGTCTGATTAAAATTGAAAATAGTCTCTAAACATGAAGTTACCTACTTCAATGTTTTTCAACACTAGACCACATATTTTTAAGCATGTATATTTTATTTTACTTTTATATATAGTATTCATCAAAGCCTGGTCAGTTTGAAGTTTTATTTCCTAATCTCTTGCGGGAAGTATTAAAAATACTTTGATCTTCCAATTATTAGCATCATTAAGAAGATTTCAATTATCACTTACATCTCAGTAAAAATTAAGCTAATAATGCTGTGCAACGTTGATCCTAAAGGTTTTCTGTAAATACTAATATTGAAACATAAACAAAGTAAAAACCATATGAACAAAGAAAGTTGACAATTATCTGTTTGATGTCATTCGTGGGACGGAGGTTGGTCGTGGTGGCTTCGACATTTTATCCACCACTGTTTCTATGTAAATTATAAGCAGCTCCTGCTTGAGGCCAAAACTCTCCATACCTCTACTCATAGCATCAACCTATTTTCTGACCTCGGTCATCTAAGAACACAATGACAAGAGTTGATTATGGGGAGCCTAAAAGTTCTTGGTGGTGAAAGGAACTCCGAAATTGGAAGTTGCGAGAGTATTTTCTTGAAAGCTTATTTTAAGTATCAATTCTTGTTTTGTTATTCTGTAGATGATCTCATATTCACAGAATTAAATAGAAAGACATTGAAGGCTTCGAAAATAAGTGAAAGTTGAGGTAATAAATGTGGTAGATGTTTCAATAGTCATAGCATTTAAGAAATTATTATATTTTCAAGGAATGTAGTTGGAAGGTCAAAAATATCTCAACTTTGAACAATTTCCAACATTCAACATTCAATAAATCAAAATAAAAAACTCAAACTTCTCAGTTAATAATAGTTATTCTTTTGTGTCGTTACTCTTTGTAGTTATTTTAAAGGATAACTAATACGGAAAAGCTTTTGGAATAAAATACATTAGAAAATTTAAGCAATTTGCTCTAGTTAATTTGTTGATAATTCAAACATTTGTTCTCAATGAGATGGACATATCTTTGAGGGTATTCATCAAACATTTATAGTTGAATGACTCTTCATTTCATTTTCTTCTTAGTAATCATTGTAGATGACTGTTGGTTTAACAAATTTTTTTTCGTAATATCATTGAGTAGGTGTGCTTGGACAAATCAAACACATTAATTCGTTCATTTTTTAAATCGTGTGTTGCGTTTTGAATTCATGCCTTTTAGAAACAATTGGTTTTCATTTTCATTTTTTTGCAAATTCATGCCTTTTAGAAATATTTTGGTTTATATTTGTCAATATTTATATTTGAAGTTACATGATCTTCCTCTATGGATGAGATAAATGACTTATCGTGTATTTATAGTAATCAATCAATAAAGCTGAAACATAAGCATACATTTCATTAAGACTAGAAAGTAAAAATAACATTAAAACATTAATATTTTCTTTACAACATTTCTATTTTGTCTCTACGGTGCTGGGTGAGTTGGAGGAAGTTGGAGGTGGATGGGAGGATCTTGGAGGCGGCATCTTAATTCTGTCCAATATTTTCTCAATGATTTTGATCATGGCATCCTGCTTACGCTCAAAACTCTCCATGCATCGAGTTAAGTCATCAAGCTCTATTTTGATGTCATGAAGCTGAGAATATAATGCAAGAAGTAGGCAAAGTTCCTCATAACTTTGTTGAGGGTTGGAAGAGACTCAGGCATTGGAAGAGGCCGATTGGTAGGAAGACATTTTTGATGAGCTTTGAATGTTGGAAATTGTAGGAATATATGACATGTTATACAGTTTGTTTACCTTCACTTGTATAATGAATGGTTGCTTCAATGGTTGTCCATATTTATACAAGTGATTTGATTATTTCATGTCAATTAATTAATCTTTGTTTTTTAATTTGGAAGGGTGAAATAAATTAATGCTAACGTTTGAGTTATTTTAAGATGTGTGTAAGATTGAAATATTGAAAATGACTTTGAACAATTTCCAATCCTAAGTCAGATTATTTTCCCACACTCTTTGAAAAATCTCTCTCATCTAACCTCACCAAACCCTACGCATTGGACCCTAAACTACTCGTAGATCTTGTTTAAGTTGTCATAAAATGATATAATTTTTATATTTTATTTTTTAACAGCGGAATGAAATTGTTCCCCTCCATTCTAATGTGAAAGTCCGAATGATTATTAAGACAATTAATATTTTCCGTGGACGATTGAATTTTTATGAAAGAGTACCTAACGAGTGAAAAGTTAGAACATTAAATATACGTTAGGTAACTTAAATCATATCTGGTATTTAAACATTTACTTTTCAGTAAAAATTAAAGTTAATTGTAACTTGTAAAGTATGTTTGACTTGTCAAGACAATCTACCAATTGGTTAGGCGTGCACATTAATTCCAACATTGATAGTTTACATCTTTTTCCTTTATTTAAATAGTGTGACTACATAGGAATCATGTAGTTAATAATATCAATTCAAAGAAGAAATTTATTATAGTTGCAGTTGTTGAAGATATGAAGGTATGAGTTAAAACTACCATCCATTGTTGTATTCTTACTATTTTTTGCATGTATGTTTAATCCTACCAATTATTTTATGTATTTACGTCTAGCTTACTGAAGAAAGCTTCGATGACGTTCAACGTGATACCGAATAACTATTCAAAGAAATGGCTGAGCTAGATGAACAAATAAGAAGGCCGCAGGAACGTCTAGAGTTCATGATGATTCGGGTAAATGCTGTGGAAGAGAGGATTGAGGTGATACGAAAGAAAACATTTGATCGATATCGCAAGGATCAAGATATTTTTCTTCGTCCTTCAACTTAAGCAGCACCAACATATTCTGTGTAGTTGAAACCTCCTCTTTGCATGCTAATCGTTACTTTTACAAAAATTAGTATCAAAGCATGTTCTTTTCTTTTTTGGTGTTACTATTTTTTTTGGGTTTTGATTGAGTGCTGTAATGCAGTATTTGATTTTAATTATAAATCTTTCTTAATTTGAAATAGTAAACGTTGAGACTAAAAAATTTGCTGGGGGATTAGGTGTAACAGTAGCAACTAATTGGGATGCTAACCTAACATTGTTTTAAGTATGTCTGTCTTATTTTATTTTCATGTATTGTAATTACCAAAGCCTAGGCATTTGGACGATATATTTTGCAATCTCTTGTGGGCATTAGTAATTAAAAATTATTTATTTTTTGCAATATTAGCATTAGTAAGGAGATTGTACATTGCATTAACATTTCATTTAAAAAAATCATTGATTTGCAATACTTCAAAAAATACAAAATGATGTGGCTAAACTACCTAAAGAAGTAGAACCCTAGAACACGACGTATTTGCTAGTTTAGTTTGTGAAGCTGCATTGCTTGTCTCACCTTGGTTGGCCCCCCCTGTATGTTGTGGTTCAGCAGCATCGGTGTCTCTTCTAAGGGAGCGAGCAAGGCGGTATTCACAAACTATCTTCTGATTGATGTCAAAATATTTAGTCAAAGGGTCTTGTTCGTTAAGAAAGATCTTTTCAACATACAGGCCTCCTTTCTATGTGAACAAACGCTTTGTGTTCTTCATAAAGTTTCTTTAGAACACTAGGGGAATCACAACCGCCTAGGAAAGTTGATCCTCTAACGGGTGTTTGTCAATGTTGCGAATTAATTTACCTTTGATATTATTTGAGGATTACAAATGAATGATTTGGTACGTGATGTTGAACACATATATATAGATGGCTTGGCATGCATTAACAACCATTTAAACGAGTGTACATTTATTACAGTTAGTGAATGTGATTTATTCGTGTGGTTTGTTCATATGTTTGCCAGTAAATATATGAATCACACGGTATAATTGAGATCTATGATTGATAATGTGGTGCAATTATAGTTGTTCATCTTAATAAATCATGTATCGGATGTTATATAAAAACACGGGTCGCATCGTCACGTATTTTCTATTAGAATGGAATGATATCGGCACAATGAAAATTAACCTTTAATAATATGGTGACCTGAAATCGTGAATAATTGAGTGAGTAGTTGGAAGGATTGGCGACCCTATTTCATGATGTCTATCCTATAAATGAGAATGACTTGTTGTTATAATTTTAACTATGCAAATGCATTAATGTTGAAGTGACCCAAAACAACTTAATCTTCCAACCATCTCTTCTTAGTCAGGTGCAGACCTACTCTAATTTGTGTGGTGATCACTGCTCCGGTACCAGTAAAGTCGATGCATAATAGGTTAAATAACGTACAAAATATATGAAAATAGTTATATAATATATAAAAACAACCACTATAACAAAAACTGATTGGTTGCATTGGCATTTAGGTTGACTCTAGGTTAATCCACTTGTAGGAATGCCCAGGGTTCGAACCTCATTGAGGTTAATTTTTTAATCTTTTGTCAGTTTAAAAAATTTGTAAGCACCCGCTATCCTCAAATACTATGCCCGCCATTGGAATTTTAATCTTGAAGCTTTCTTTTGCGAAACTCACTGTTGCATGAATGACACAAAATACACCTTATGACCTTGGAAAATTTTGAAACGGAAATCCGCCTGCTAAATAATTTCGTAGTAAAAATAATACAAAAATACGGGTCACATCGTCACATATTTTCTATTGGAATGGAAAGATATCGGCACAATAAAAATTAACCTTTAATAATATGGTGGCCTGAAATCGCAAATCGTTGAGTGAGTAGTTGAAAGGATTGACTAGCCTATTTCATGATGCCTACCCTAAAAAATCACAATGACTTGTTGTCATAATTTTAACTATGCAAATGCATTAATGTTGAAGTGACCCAAAACAACTCAATCTTCCAACCATCTCTTCTTAGTCAGGTGCGGACCTACGTCCAATTTGTGTGGTGCTTCAACACCCAATAAAGTCGACGCGGAATAGGTAAAATTAGATAGAAAATATGCAAAAGTAGGTATATAATATACGGATAATGCACCCACTATAACAAAAAAAATCTGATTGGAATCGAATGATATCGACACAATAAAAATTAACCTTTAAAAATATCCTGACGTGAAATCGCAAACCGTTGAGTGAGTAGTTGGAAGTATTGACGAACCTATATCATGATGTCTACCCTATAAATGAGAGTGACTTGTTGTCATAATTTTAACTATGTAAATGCATTGCATTAATGTTGAAGCGACCCAAAATAACTCGATCTTCCAACTATCTTTTCTTAGTTCAGTCGGGAATAGTTTCCTCGGGAACGAGGGAGGTTGTGAGTGCTCATTTCCTTTAAGAAAAAAGTTTGTTACAAGAGAGAATAGAACCCACATCCCTCGAGAGGTCATAAAGGTGCTTAACTTTCACACCAAAGCCAAAGCACCCAACAACCATTTTATTTTTGGTTTATTGATGCTTAACAATACATTAATAACCAATATTACTGTATTTTCCATATAAACAATGACGTGATGAGTTGATGTCATAATATTTCATTATGCAACTAATTAAAATGATCATATAAATATAGTACATCATTTCATATGTTCTATTGGACCTGAATAAAAATGCACAAGAAAAAGTAACTCAAAAATTAAAGTTAAAGAGGTAGTAGTTGAAAGAGTAGTTGGATACAATTAACTTGGTAGGTCATAATGATAACCTATATGTTTCTTGTCAAAAGCCATCACTTTGTAAGGCCATCATGATGGATGTGATAAATATACCCGTCCAAGTTGCTCTTCTCAAGTTTGAACAAGGAGCTTGCATAATCTTAATTTTGGTCAAATTGCTCGAAAATCAACATGGTAAATGACTGCGTAGAAAAAAATAATCATATAATATACCACACCATTACGCATTTTCCAATTGGACCGGACGAAATTGGTATACAGAAAACTAATAGTAAGCATTTAGAAAAAAAAAAACTAGAAATCGCAAGTTGTTGTGTGAGTAGTGGGAAGCATTGAGGATCCTATGTCATAATGCCTACCCCATCCAAAATCATAGTGACTTGATTGCATAATCATTTTCAATGCAAATACATTAAAATAAAGCGACCCAAAACAACTCAATCTTCCATGCAGCTCTTCTTATGCGAAATGACTCTTGCTAAATGAGTCTGTAGTGAAAAGTAAGGATATGACTAGGCTAATTCGTAATTAAAATGATCATATAAATATACTACAACGTTACATATTATCTATTACACCTGAATAAAATCTGTGTAGTAAATAGTGACTTTATAAAATACAAACAGTGAGATTTAAGAGGTAGTAGTTAAGTGAGTACTTGATACAATTAATTTGGTTTTGGTAGGTAAAAATGATGACCCTATATCTTGCTTTGTCGAAATCTATCACTGTGTATGTCCATTAAGATGGATTTGACATATAAACCCATCAAAGCTGCCCTTCTCAAGTTTGATTAAGGAACCTGTAAATCTAAATTTTGTATGAATGACATAACATCCACATGATAACCTTGGTAAAATTTGACTCAAAAACAACATGGTAAATAACAATGAGCATGAGTAGAGAATTTTTTTTTGGATTGGTAATTACATGACATAAAGTAAAGAAATTTCTAAATCTGAACTTGTGAATTTAATTATGTTGTGTATAGTACTTCTCAATTTATTATTAGTTGTAATGTTGAGTACTCGTGTCTTTGTGTGTTCTAGGAGTATTGACACATATGTAAAAAAAAATATTTTTATTTAATTTAATTTAATTTAATTTAATTAAAATGCTACATGTCGTTTGTTTATTCTCATGAATTAGGTCTCAACTATGTTTCCTAGGTTAATGAGTAGTTCTAAATGAATCAGGACATACTGTTCAATGCATAACTTTAACCAACGTTAGCCTCACTATAAACCATAGAGTGAAAATAAAGGAACCTTCAAAGGAAGGAGCATCAATTACACAAAGAAACAACATTTAACAACTAGAACAGAAGAAATAACACATTTAATGAAGTGAACCGCCTATTAATTGTTCACCCACTAGGAAGAAAAGTAACAAGTAATAACCCAAACACAAGCCTAACCACCCCAACCCCCCTCACCTACCCACCCACCCCACACACTACAGACGGTCTTCCTTCAGGACCTTCTGGTAGATGTCAAAGGCCTTTGTTAGGGGCCTCTGTTTATAAAGTAGGAAAAACTCGATCTATTCATCTTTCTCCTTGTCCACGAGTAGTTTGAATATTTTGATCATCTCATCTTCCAAGACAATGCATTGATCTTTTTTTTTCGAGTATAGCTTCTCCAGGACTTTAAGAGACGTGGTTAGCTATAGAGTCTTTCTCGCGGAACTTGTTTGGGTTCTATCTATTGTAGTTGCGGATGTAGATAGAAGTGCGAGAAATGGCCAATAATTTTTAGGGAAGCTCAGAAATCCAGTATCACAAACGGCTTAGGATAAGATAACGAGATATAGATGTTATAGGCAACCTTTATATAGGGCCTAATATAAGGTGGGGATCTCAATGTACATGCTATTATACTGTCCCTATCATATTACACGCGTTTTGCAGTTACGTGAAGTCTTTGCATGAAATGATTTTGCTTTTAAAGTTAGACTTGAAACCTAGGTGCTTTATTTTGTTAAGGAATACGTCCACAATTGGGTAGAAAAGAACATCATCCTAATAAAATGTTAGAAATACATTCAAAAATTGGCTACATAAATGATTTCATTCATTTAAACAAAAATTATGAATGAAAAACAACTAATACATCACCGAGGCAGGGAAATTTGAGGGTGAGGTTGGTGTAGTGGCGATGGGGATGGAGAGGGTGATGAAGTAGGCGTTGAAAGAGCCGACGAAGGTGGAGAAAATAGAACACCAGGATCAATGTCTAATCGTACAAATATAGCACTTATCCTAGTATGTAAAGCATCGACTTGGACATCCAATGCCGTATGGTAGCTTTCCAGCAGTCCAAGCTTCTCTTGAATCACACCGATGCGTGTAGACAATTCTTGGCAAAGACCATCCAACTTGCTGTCAATATCCATTAGCTTCACATAAATTCTATCAATTTTTTCCTGGTAATAAGCAAAATAATAGGTTAGTGCTGCAACATGTTAGCAAGTATTTAATGAATGACTAACTATTGAGATTTATTTTTACCATTGAACATATCAAAATTAGTTAAGCAACACTTAAGTATTATTTAACACTAGAGAACCTTTAAATAGAACTCACCCACTTGAAATTGATATTCAATGCTGATCAAGCCTTTTCAACGACCAAGGTTTAATTAAATTCTTATCTTTTCAATGCAAATTCTTTGAATCCTTATTTTGAATTACATTCTTATCTTTCCAATGCAAATTCTTTTTTAATGTTATCCTTATTTTCATTTCAATCAAAATTTCGTTGTGTCTCTACATGTGCCACTAAGAAAAATATTTTTGAGTTATGTTAATAAATTAAAAGACGAGTAATTCATTAAAATACGACATTTGTAATTTTACGGAAATGGAGGAATAATCTTTTGTGATAGTGAAATGTCAACTTTTTTCATTAACAAACTAAGCTATTGAAAGTATGTTTGTTATTTAGGAAATCCTTTTTTGTTGGACGAGTTATCTCTTGTGGGCATTGTTAAACATCGTTCGACTAACACATAGCTAGTGCCACTCAGAAGACTGCAAATTGCATTAATTTTTAAAAGCCTAAATTAAGACAACATAAACTAACTCTCACAACATTGGAACCCAATTTATACTGTGAGTTTTCATACTTCAGTGATTTTATGGAAGCAAAGTAATACTGCTCAGCATGGGTGAGTTTTAAAAAAAAAAATAAAAAAATCAGTAGGAGCAAATATAGATATTCTTCATTAATAATAAAAGCAAAACAGGGGTACCCAGACTACAGCCGACGAAAACTTATTACATCACACTACATACAACAAAAACTACTAGATAAAAAGTACTACATAAAACGTCATATTATTTTTAAAAAAACACGCTTAATTATTATTATTATTCTCGTTATTTTTTGGAGGTTCATTGGTCAGATGACCCACAATTCTATGCATCTCCCTAATCAGCCTCATTCTAGTGGCGGCCAACTCCCAGCGTAAATCATACATTGTCCTCTATAGATCTCTGACCACGTTCATCAACACAACTGTGTCCCATACTGGATCTGTCATTGCTACATAATACACGAACAAAAACTTTAGCACATAGTAAAAAAATTGCAAAACTAAAATCTAAATTAGTCATGCAATATAAATAAAATATTATCCAAATAATATTTAGAATGCAAAACTTAAATCTAAATCAGACATGCAATATGAAAAACAATGTCTCAAATAATATCCCTCAATTATTAATGGAAAATAAAAAGAATACAAAGTTTACAAGAAAAGGAAGTCAGTTTAACACTTGACATGTTAGGAGAAGAAAAAATAAATTACTTCAACTCAAGTATAGGGTTATGTTTGTTGGAAAGAAAGTTTTTTTTTTTTTGAGAAAGAGTTTTTTTTTTTTGAGAAAGATTTCTCTGCAATTGTTGAGGAGAAGGTGAGTGGTTTAGTGCAATGGTGATCCCTATTTATATAGTGGATAAGGGATAGTTGAGTTGAGACAATTGCAGTATGTGTTTGGCAGTGATAAATTAGAAGTTGCGGATATAGTTGAAATTGCAATTGTGTTTGTTCATGCATATAAATTAGAGTTGTTTTAAAGTTATTGTGATTAATTAGAATGTAAATTTAGTAGACATGAACATAAAATAAAGTTATTTTAAATTTATCATGCCCAACCACTAACTTAGAAAATTGATGTTTTATATCATATCTAATGATTTCAAACCACCAAAAGACCATATTAAAGGCACATCCATTTGTGTTTAATTTTTCAGTTGATGATTTGTTTGCTGAACAAAAAATCACGACATTGCATTAATGATGAGTCTCCCTTATAGCATGTTTGGCTTGGATAAATTGCAAGTATTTATTACCTAAACTAAATATTTGCTGATAGAAATGACTGAATTAATTTAGTTAAGTACTAAATCAGATTTTAATGGAAGATTAAGGGTTAGTAGGGAAATATGGCGCCTGAATGTACCTAACATACTGTACCCTTTATTTCTAACGGTGCGATTTGATGTTTGGCAATGCAGCGGGGAAAATTAAAGAACACGTTCGAATAAGATGAATGCAATAACTTTATTAATCTTCAAATTACAATGAAGAAAACTGTCTAATGCGTGAATTTGATAGGCTAAATCTGATAATTTTTGTTTAATTTTTTCATGATCTGGTAGAGCTTCAACTCTTTCCTCTAATTCTTCTAGGCTCGTGCATATCGGATCGACAACGTCCATTTCCAAACTAGTAAGTCAGCAAATTTGACAATGAGTTATTGTGATAGGACAGCAAAGATGGGGAAAATAGAATATATTAATGTCAGTATATACCTTAGGTAAAGATCCTTCAGAAGATGATAAAAAAAATGGACTGGTACGTTTGAAATAAAAGCAAGATTGTCTTTATATAGCGCAAGCAAATTAGATTTTTATTCAAATTTTGATGACCACTATCCTCCATAATGCAAAGTATAGGTTTCACCCAAATAGTTTGAAAATATCACCATTTTCCTTATTTTACTTAATAGGGTCACGTACATAGACCCTAAAGTGTAGACTTGTCAATCATCTTACAAAAATGGACCTATGTATATTTTGTAATACCCCGAGAATCCCAACCCATAGTAGAAACATGCTTCAAGCTCATGAGAAATAAATTTTAGTAGTTTAGTAGTTTTATGATCAAGTTTGATGTATATTAAGGCCTCAAATACGCCCTATCTATTAGACGAATCAAAACATCTCTTACCGATTGAATTCTTGAGAAAGATATTATGATAGTCAACTTCAAATGAGAATATCTTTTGTTATAATATGAATTTTTGAGATCATGACCCACCAACAGATAGATAATTGAATTATCTTTCCAACTATACTAATTTTTCCAAAATCTGGTATCGAAGTAAAAAGTTATGTATATTTACTGAGAGTTGTTTAAGCTGCCCAAGAGCGACGGGCAAGCTGACGGACCGTCAAGTCAGTGATGGAACCTTGCTTTGGCCGTCACAACTAAGGCATAAGGTCATTTTTTGGCCCAAAATTGGCGGTTGGAGTGATGGTCCGTCACCCAGACCGTCAACTTTGTCCAAAACAACACTGAAACAGCATTTTAATGGGCTTTTTGGGTCTTTTCCCACCCTTTTTAACCCCTAATTACATCAAATCAAAGCACATAAGTACCCATTCATCCATAACATCAAAATTAGGGTTTCTTTCAAGATCAAAACCCAAGAACAAGATTCAAACCCTTCTCCAAGAAAACTCAAGAATCAAAACGTCACCATTCAAGAACCTTTAAGAAAAGTTAACCTCCTTCAAGATTCAAGCTTTTGAGGTATGTAAAGTGTTGATTCATGGGTTTATTTTACCCATGAATCTCAAGAATCCCATTTTAAACTCATGAATTGTGATTTTAATGTGGTGAGTTAATTTTAATTATGTTGATGTGGTTGTATGAATCCCAAATTGGAGTCTTTATGTACTTTTCATGAAATTATGCTAGTATATGGGTTGGAAACTTTTAAATGGAGTTGATTAAAGTAACCATGATGTATTAACTAGTGTATATGCCTAAGCATAAGGTTATGCATGCAATGTGTTTGATAAAATGCCCAAGAGAACAAGAATCATGCTTCAGGACTCAATTATGAGCAAATTGATGAACCCATGCTTTACCCTTATGTTTAAAATGACTTCCATGTTATTGTTATGCATTGAAATTGTTTGATGGATTGTTCATGAGATTAGCCTATGACATGTTTATATTCTTTCCTGTTCATGTACCAAACCATGATAATTAAGTCCCTCATGAAATTCCTCAATGATTGTATTATGGATTGTTGATTATGGTCATGAGTCCAGGAAGTGTCATGTCTTGTTAGTTTTATGCTATCGAGTCCTAGGGGTACTTGTACCCGACAATTTAGTTGTGTTCCTAGAGCCAGTGTTAGTTTTTAAGATACTCTCAGTCAAGCCATGCTCAGTAGAATTCATTCAGACTCATGACTCAGGAAAACTCAGAAATCTCAGTAATCTCGATAACTCAGTAATCTTAGTCGTATTCCGTCAGTCAATGAAACTCAGTGAAACTAGTCCAGTCAATTCAGTATAATTAATTCAGTGTCTAATCAGATGGGAGTAGGATTCAACACCGAGTGAGTCCAAGGATGGGAACTCACCTGCGAGTAGAGGGTATGATTTTTAGAAGCAATTCTTGCGCTCCAGAACTACGTAGCTAGCATAGGTTGAGACATCAAACCTGATAGTTGAGGGTAGATGAGGTGGTTTAACCTATTATATAAGGGTCCCACCATTCTCTTTAGAGTACCTGTTAGATGAGGGATTACTCACAGCTTGTCCTTACTAGTGGTGTGATGTTGACACCCCTCTAATTGGGGTAACAGATTGGACCCCAACTCAATTATACTATCTTATTTGAGGCATGTCGGTTAGATGACTACTTTCCACAGTTACAATGTCAGTCTCAGTCTCAGTAATATAACTCAGATAGTTTTATAGAATTCAGGACTGTCAGATACAGTCACCCAGTTTAGTTCAAAACTCAGCTAGTTCCATTAGAAATAAAACTGTTAGACACAATCATTCAGATAATAGTATATCAGTTATACGAAACCTATGTTATCAGTATTTAGATTCAGTGATTTCATGATCTCAGTTACAGTTTACGTATTTATGCATGGATTCTCACGTTCATGTTGTTCAATCAGTTAGTATTGTTCATGCATAAAAACCCCTTGTATTCAGCCTACCTCACTTGTATACTAGTACATTCAATCGTACTGACATATTTGTACTATGGTGTTTTATACCATAGGTTCAGAAGCACGGGCTCCAGAGCATACCTAGTAGATCAAACGTTCAACGGCCAGACTAGTACTAAGTCCTCATCATTTGAGGATAGCATGATTATTTTATTATTTTATTATTTCAGTAGTCCGTAGTTATTTGGGGACATTTCCTATCAACTCCACAATTTTTAGACAGTTTAGAGGCTTTCAGACTATTATGCTTAGACAGTTATTTCAGTTTTGGTATGGTGATACCGTATTATTCAAACGATATGTTTTATTAGATATTTGAAATTTATGGCCCTTCAGTCTCTTATTCTGTATTTATACAGTATGTTATGCAGTGCTTAGTACAGATATCGATCATGGGTTAGCATGTGGTCCTTCGGGGTCATGAGCATCGTGTGGCATTCCGGGTACTTAATTCGGGTCGTTACAAACTTGGTATCAAATTCTAAGGTCAAACAGTGTCCTAGAAAGTCTGAAAGCTGCATCTAGTAGAGTCTTATGCATAGATATGTTGCGCACCACATTTATATACAGGAGGCTATAAGATGTTTTAGGAATAGTTTCCATTTTTTCTGTATTCATGTTGTGCCAGTGAGCATGAGCTCAAATTTAACTCTCAGTCTAATCTGTTTCTCCCTTTCATTTATAGAACATGCCTTCTAAAAGAAAAAATCATCATGTCCAAGCAGATCCCTTGGACGAATATGTCTCCCATGCAGAGTTTAGAGCTGCATTCACTACTCTTGCTAACTTAGTTGCTGCTCAAAATAAATGACCAGCTATTGTTCCAGCCAACCCAGTGTCCAATTCAACTGCAGCCAATATTTGGGACTTTACTCAAATGAATCCACCATCTTTTTTTGGGTCTAAGTCAGATGAGGACCCTCAGGAATTTGTTGATCAAGTTCAGAAGGTTACCGATATTATAGGGGTTACTACTTGTAAGAGTGCTGAGCTAGCTGCATATCAGTTATAGGAGATGGCTCACACATGGTTCAAGCAATGGAAGGCAGAGAGGGCCGCAGATACAGGGCCTATTAAGTGGGAGAAGTTTGCCATTGTATTTCTAGATAGATTCTTTCCCCTAGAGCTGAGAGAAGCTAAGGTGTTAGAATTTATCAACCTCAGGTAGGGAAATATGACAGTGAAAGAGTATTCTCTTAAGTTTACTCAACTAGCTAGATATGCTCCTCATGTGGTGGCAGATAACAGGGCCAAGATGAGTAAGTTTGTTTCTGGGGTGAATAATAGTGTGGTCAATGAGTGCAGATCCACAATGCTGATTAATGAGATGGGCATAGCCAAGCTTATGATCCATGCTCAATAGATAGATGAGCAGAAGATCAAGATTAGAGAAAAGCAGAATAAGAGAGCTAAAACAAGTAGCTTTAACTTTAATCAGCCTAAGTCAGAGGGTGGTAACTGTTCTCAGTTCTTCCCAAAGTCATCCATTCCAGCTTATTCCTCAGCTAGTGCTCCAGTGTCGAAATTTAGAGATGGCAACAGAGATAGAGCACCAGGCTCTAAGTCTTAGAGTAGTATTAGCAGTGCCCGAACCTTTCCTTTTTGTCAGACATGTGGCAAGCACCATCAGGGTACTTATAGAGCTTGCAGTAATGTTTGCTTCGGATGTGGCAAGCCAGGCCATAGAGTTAGAGATTGTCCCCAGCCAGGTCCTCAGGGTCAGTGTAATCGCCCTCCATCTCAGTCCGATCGCCCAAATCAGTAGGGTGCCTTTTCTAGTGCTACCAGTGGGCAACACCCAAATAGAATCTATGCCCTTCAGTCCCGAAAGGATTGGGAAAATTCTCCTGATGTGGTTTCAGATATGTTATAGATATTTCATATACATAGTTACGCTTTGCTACATCTAGGAGCTCTTTTTATTTTGTTACTCCTTATATAGCAGTGGATTTCGAAGTCAGTCCTAAAATTCTAGTAGAGCCCTTCTCAGTATCCACTCTAGTGGGTAAAACTATCATAGCCCGATGGGTATACAGGAACTGTTTGGTTATGGTATCTCAGAAAGTCACTTCAACTGACTTAGTCGAATTAGAGATGACTATTTTTGACGTCATTCTCAGCATGGATTGGCTTTATTCCTGCTATGCCATAGTCGACTATAGAAATAGAGTTGTCCAATTTTAGTTTTTGAATGAACTTGTCCTAGAGTGGAGGGGTAGCACTTCAGCTTTCAGGGGTCATCTTGTTTCCTACCTTCGAGAACAAAATATAATATCAAAGGGAAGTATTTATCATTTTGTTCGAGTTAAAGACACTAGTTCTGAAACTCCAAATCTCAAATCAGTCCCAGTATTTAATGAATATTTAGATGTCTTTCCCAAAGATCTTCTAGGAATTCCTCCCAAAAGGGAAATAGACTTCGGCATTGATCTTCTTCTAGATACTCGGCCTATATCTATTCCGCCATATAGAATGGCCCTAGCAGAACTCAGAGAATTAAAAGAACAGTTGAAAAATCTCTTAGATAAGGGATTCATCAGACCCAGTATGTCCCCATGGGGTGTACTAGTCTTATTCGTGCAAAAGAAAGACGATTCTCTCAGAATGTGCATTGATTACCGTCAGCTCAATAAAGTCACAGTCAAGAACAAGTATCCACTACCCAGAATTGATGATTTATTTGACCAACTTTAGGGTGTCAGCTATTTCTTTAGGATAGACATCAAATCAGGCTATCATCAGCTAAGAGTCAGAGAATGTGACATTCCAAAAATGGCATTCCAAACTCGGTATGGTCACTTCGAATTCTTAGTTATGTCCTTTGATCTTGCCAATGCCCCAGCAGCTTTCATGGACTTGATGAATCATGTGTTCAAGTAGTACTTGGACACATTCATCATAGTTTTCATAGATGGTATTCTTGTCTATTTCAGCAGTGAGCGTGATCATATAGACCATCTCAGAATAGTATTGCAGACTCTCAGAATTTATCAGTTGTTCACCAAATTTAGTAAGTGCAAATTTTGGCTAAGGTTTGTAGCATTCCTTGGTCATATCATTTTCGGTGATGGCATTAGAATTGATCCTCAAAAGACTGAAGCATTAAGAAACTGGCATCGCCCTGTATCTCCATCAGATATCAAGAGTTTCTTGGGGTTGGCTGGCTATTACAGATGGTTTGTTGAGGGATTTTCTTCTATTGCATCCCCTATGTCCAGATTGACTCAGAAGAAAGTCAAGTTTCAGTGGTTAGATCCTTGTGAGAAGAGTTTTCAGGAGTTAAAGACTCGACTCACCTCAACCCCAGTTTTAGCTCTTCCAAATTGTTTAGATGGGTTCGTGGTATACTGTGATGCATCTAGAGTGGGTTTGGGTTGTGTCCTCATGCAGCATGGTAAGGTCATAGCCTACTCCTCCAGACAACTTAAGCCCTATGAGAAGAATTATCCTACTCATGACCTTGAGTTAGCAGCCGTAGTTTTTTCCTTAAAGATTTGAAGGCATTACTTGTACGGTGTTCATATAGATGTGTTCACAGATCATAAAAGCCTTCAGTACGTGTTCTCTCAGAAAGATCTTATCTCCATCAGAGAAGGTGATTAGAGCTCCTGAAAGATTATAACATGAGTGTCCTTTATCAGTCGGGCACTGTCTATGGGTAGTGTTGTACATGTTGAAGATAGTAAGAAGAAGCTAGCTCAGGAAGTTCATCAGCTTGCCAGACTAGTTGTCTACTTAGTCGATTCAGCTGAGGGTAATATATGGGTTTAGAGTATTTCAAATCATCTCTAGTTTCTGAAGTTAAGGAAAAACAAGATAGAGAACCCAGTCTAGTCAAGTTGAAAGAGTTAGTCAAGGATCAGAGGGTTGAGGATTTCTCCTAAGGGGGAGATGGTGTATTATGTTGTCAGGATCGTCTGTGTCTACCAGGTGTAGATGACTTGAGGCAACGAATTCTTGCATAAGCGCATGGTGCGTGTTACTCGATTCATCTATGGGCCACTAAGATGTACCATGATTTGTGAGAAATCTATTGGTGGAGTGGGATAAAAAGAGATATTACAGAGTTTATGGATAAGTGCTCTACATGTCAGTAGGTTAAGATAGAGCATTAGAAACCTAGTGGTTCCATGAGTCAATTCAATCATGTATTTATGCATTAGATATGCGTGATCAACTTATCAATATTCTCAGTCATGCATTCATGTATCAGCTCGTCATATCCATGCATTAGACATGCATATTCAGTATGAAATTTTAGTATATCAGTAGTTCCAGTAATATAAACGTGTTTTATATGTTCACATCCTTTAAGTAAGTTCAGTATATTGGAAATGTCAGCTTAGTCAGTCCCATTCGAGGACGAATGTTTTCAAAGGGGAGATATTGAAATACCTCGAGAATCCCAACCGATAGTAGAACCATGCTTCAATCTCATGCGAAATAAATTTTAGTGGTTTAGTAGTTTTATGATCAATTTTGATGTATATTAAGGCCTCAAATACGTCCTAGCTATTAGAAGAATCAAAACATCCCTTATCGATTGAATTCTGGAGAAGGATATTGTCATAGTCAACTTTAAAAGAGAATATCTTTTGTTATACTATGAATTTTTATGCTCATTACCTACTAACAGATATATAATTCAATTATCTTTTCAACAATATCAATTTTACCAAAATCTGGTATCGGATTAAAATGTTATGGCCATTTTACTGAGAGCTGTCCGAGCTGTCCATAAGCGACGGGCAAGCTGACGGACCGTCAAGTCAGCGACGGAACATCGCAACTGAGGCAATAAGGATATTTTCTGGCCCAAAACTAATGGTTGGAGTGACGGTCAGTCACCAGAGTGACGGTCCGTCACCCAGACCGTCAACTTTGTCCGAAACAACGGTGAAACGATGTTTTAAAGGGGTTTTTGGGTCTTTTACACCCTTTTCAACCCCTAATTACATCAAATCAAAGAACATAACTCCTCATTCATCCATAACATCAAAATTAGGGTTTCTTTCAAGATCAAAACCCAAGAACAAGATTCAAACCCTTCTCCAAGAAAACTCAAGAATCAAAACGTCACCATTTAAGAACCTTCAAGAAAAGTTAACCTATTTCAAGATTCAAGCTTTTGAGGTATGTTAAGTGTTGATTCATGGGTTTATTGCACCCATGAAGCTCAATAATCCTATTTTAAACTCATAAATTGTGATTTCTATGTGGTGAGTTGATTTTGATTATGTTGATGTGGATGTATGAATCCCAAGTTGGAATCTTTATGTACTTTTCATGAAATTATGCTAGTATGTGGGTTGGAAACTTTTAAATGGAGTTGATTAAAGTAACCATGATGTATGAACTAGTGTATATGCCTAAGCCTAAGGTTATGCATGCAATGTGTTTGATAAAATGCCCAAGAGAACAAGAATCATGCTTTAGGACTCAATTATGACCAAATTGATGAACCCATGTGTTACCCTTATGTTCAAAATAACTTCTATGTTATTGTTATGCATTGAAATTATTTGATGGATTGTTCATAAGATTAGCCTATGACATATTTATATGCTTTCCTATTTATGTACCAAACCATGATAATCAAGTGCCTCATGAAATTCCCCAATGATTGTATTATGGATTGTTGATTATGGTCGTGAGTCCAGAAAGTGACATGTCTTGTCAGTTTCATAATATCGGGTCCTGGGGGTACTTGTACCCAAAAATTTAGCTGTGTTCCTAGAGTCGGTGTCAGTTATCAAGATACTCTCAGTCAAGCCATGTTCAGTAGAATTCAGTTAGACTCATGACTCATGAAAACTCAGAAATCTCAGTAAGTCAGTAATCTCAGTAGTATTCCGTCAGTAAACGAAACTCACTAAACCCAGTCCAATTAGGTTAGTATAATTAATTCAGTGTCTAATCAGTTGGAAGTAGGATTCAGCATCGAGTGAGCCCAAGGATGGGAACTCACCTACGAATAGAGGGTGTGATTCTTAGAAGCAATCCTTGTGCCCCAGAACTACCTAGCCAACGTAGGTTGAAACATCAAACCTATTAGTTAAGGGTAGATGAGGTGGTTTAACCTATTATATGAGGGTCCTACTGTTCTCCTTAGAGTACGTATTAGATGAGGGATTACTCACAGCTTGTCCTTACCAGTGGCGCGGTATTGATATCCTTCCAATTGGGGTTACAGATTGGACCCCAACTCATTATATTATCTTATTTGGGGCATGTCGGTTAGATGACTACTTTCCATAATTACAGTCTCAGTCTCAGTCTCAGTAATAGAACTCAGATAGTTCTATAGAATTCAGGATTGTCAGACGCAGTAACCTAGTTCTGTATGGAACTCAGCTAGTTCCACTAAAAATAGGACTATTAGACACAGTCATTCAGATAATAGTATATCAGTTATACAAAATCTATGTTATCAGTATTCAGATTCAGTGATGCCATGATCTCAGTTGCAGTTTATGTATTTATACATGTATTCTCACATTCATATTGTTCAGTCAGTTAGTATTGTTCATGCATATAAAGCCCTTGCATTCAGCATGCCTCACTTGCATACCAGTACATTCAATCGTACTGACACATTTGAGCTATGGTTTTTTATACCATAGGTTTAGAAACACAGGCTCCAAAACATCCCTAGTAGATCTAACATTCAGCGGTAAGACTAGTAGTAAGTCCTCATCATTCGAGGATAGCATGATTATTTTAGTACTTTATTATTTCAGTAGTCCATAGTTAGTTGGGGATATGTCCCATCAACTCCATAATTTTTAGACAGTTTAGAGCTTTTAGACTTGTATATTCAGACAGTTATTTTAGTTTTAGTATGTTGATACCGTATAATTCAGATTTTATATTTTATCAGATATTTGAACCTTATGGCCCTTCAGTCTCTTATTCTGCATTTATACAATATGTTATGCAGTGCTCAATACAAAAATCAGTCATGGGTTAGCTTGTGGTCCTTCGGGTTCATGAGCACCATGTGGCATTCCGGGTACCAGATTCAGGGCGGTACAATTCTGCCTCGCTTTTTTTTGCCAACGAATTAAAAAGTATTTCTTGTTCGACCTTTGATTTCACAGTATTATGAATTTACTTAACGAAACCATATACTTAAGATTAACGTGCGTATAATAAAATTTTTTACTACAATCGGAACATACTTGTCAAACAAAATGCAATTAAACAACCATAACATTGCAACTACAACACAACAATTTTATTATTCATTAACTTGTCCCGGTCCGTAGGTGTGAGAGGCTAGCGTTGGATGGTTTTAGACGGGGTAGGGGTAGACCGAAGAAGTACTGGGGTGAGGTGATTAGGCGGGACATGGAACAGTTACAGCTTACCGAGGACATGACCCTAGATAGGAAGGTCTGGAAGACGCGAATTACGGCAGAGGATTAGGGCCTGTTCGGGTCGCTAATGTAGGGAGGTAATTGGTGGGGGTGTATTCCTGGTATGATTCCGTATTCAATGTTCTGTTCCGTGTTCCGTGTTCTATGTTTGTTACGAATCTGTGTGCTTTCCTCTGCTTTATATTCCTGCATTCCTGCTTTACTCTGTTTTATATTCCTTATGGCTGCAGTATCTATGTTATGTCATCTGCTTCTGTGCTGTACTATGTGTTTGTTTGATATCTCGTAACTTGAGCCGGGGGTCTTTCGGAAACAGCCTTTCTACTTCATCAGAGGTAGAGGTATGGACTGCGTACATCTTACCCCCCCCAGACCCCACAAAGTGGGAATACACTGGGTTTGTTGTTGTTGTTGTATTAACTTGTCAAAAGAAAACCACACAAAAACTACTAACTACTCCATGATGGGCGTAGGGTGCTAAGATACCCATTTTACTAGGGGAGTGATGGGGGGATGATATCATTGTCATCAAGGCCTGAAGCATGGGTTGTTGCCCTCAACAACGCCTCCAAACAATCTACTTTTTGATGAAGTTGATCTTGCTCGGCCAGTATCACGTCCATCTTGGAGACAAGGTTGATACAAAGAAAGTGTAGATCAACTAAACGGTCCTTCGTTGGGTTTTCCATTAGTGCATTCGCATACTTCTCGCTGATTTTTCCTTCCATTTCTGTACGAACCAAAAAAGTCAGATTAATGAAGAAGAGACGATAATAATCGAAAATAAAATATTAAACACCATCAATTAATGGAGACAAGATAAGCATTTGGTAGTTGAACAATTAACCTTTTTAATTCTTTCCTGATTAAACAAATTACACTAAATAAAAAATATAAGTTTGTGAGTTCTGGAATGTGTAAAGACTAGTTTTGTGCTGATGTTAATATCATTTAAATAGGTCTTTGTCCAAGTAAAATGCCATTTATGAATAGTTGCATCCATGCGATGGGGTGCAACCCTTTAAAACGTTGGAAATGATTGATGCACCAAAAACTTCTTACTTCCACTTTAGTGAGTGAAAACTAGTTTTTTTTTTCCATAAATACAACTTCACTGTAGGAAAATTAATTTTTTTGTAAGAAATTTAAATTGTGTTTCACTTATATCAGTTATATTTTTTACACGACAATTAAATAACAACTTCAATATATATTCATATCTATAAATAATAACTCCAATTTCAAGTCCAACCATCAATTTCTTTTTCCAGTCAAACAACCCATTAAAATTAGGTTAAGTTTTTTAATGGAGTGCATGTATGACTTAAACGAAGGGACCCTTTTTTCAACCGACGACTATGGCATCATTGCTTTTGCTTTGGATAGGCAACCTTGCCATTTTCCAAGACACCATTAAAGAGTGTCACGCATGCCTAATGCAATAGCACTGCAGCCATCCTTTCGAGTCACTATTCCTAGTGTGACACCCCAACTTAGGAAGGAGTCTCACATCGGCAAAACACAGGAGGGATGCTGGGTATATAAGTGAGAAATTCTTACTCCCTAGTGATGCGTTTTAAAGCCGTGCGGGCCTGGCCCCAGAGCGGACAATATCACTAATGGGTTGGGGAGTGGCAGGGATATCTCGGGCCTGTATGGTTCGGGATGCCCGTCGCGGCCAGGGCCTCGGGCCGGGTCGTGACACCTAGTCCTTCCAAAATCTATCCAAAATCTTTCATGTGATACGGAACCCCATGTAATAATAGCCTCACTTCGCATAGTATGGTAGAGTAGTAATTAACAAGTTTGCAATTACAAATGGTTTGGTGTTTAAGAAGTCGCTGGTACTAAATATTTTTTAAAAAATTACGCTTAGCTAATAATAAATATAACATCCACGATGCTTAATATCTCCACCGCATTGTGCATTTATGCAATAATTTTATGAATTTAATTTTGGTACACTATCTATGTATTTTTTTTCTACACCAATCACGTAACTTTTACCTGTTGTAGCAGTTTATCCATTTATCAGGTAAACAAATGGAAGACCAACTACAACAGATAAAAGTTAAATGATGGTGCAAGTTGTAAATACATCGACGGTACACCAAACTTACACCACTCTAATTTAAATTTTCAATTTCAAATACTACTTACTTAGTTATACCGTAGTAATATATGTCCCGTTTATTAGACTAACAGTCAAAGAAAAATAAAATGGATTAAAATTCTCCTATTCTCTATTACTCCGGTTGTCCCATTGTACTAGTCCCACATTAACTTGGTAAAATGACAAGTAACAATTAAAAAACACAAATTTTAGACAAATAAAATAGGACCGAGGGAATATATTTTTTCGACAATAAAACCCTTATATAGATTTAACCCTCTTCTATTATTTTCAAACGGTTGTATTATATGTGTAGTTCAGCGACGATGATTGTAGTAGGTTATTGTTAGTGACGTGTTACTTTGGTTGCATACTTTAATATTTGGAGTGATATACCATGGAACTAACTCATTAATGCATAAGAAATTTATTTAAATTTCAAATATTTGTCGTTACTTTTCACCTTAAGTTTAGTTTAGAGATAAAATTTTTAGTTTAGAGATAAAATTTACACTTCAAATATTACAAAGAATTTTTAAGTGCGATGTTTATACAAGTTGACTGTCAATATTGTCAGCAAAAGGCAAAGGTTACTTTCTTGTAATAATTCTTTTCTATAAATTGAGTGTTTGTATTAGCATATACAACATAGACATAATCTTAGCAGCTTTGTGCAATAGAATATAACATAAGGTTAGAACAGATCACACATCCATTCATTTTTCTATTACCATCTTTCTTCTTAGTTTTTAAATTTGTTATGAAATTGCAGGTAAAAATGAGTAACTCACCCAACAACCCACATGAATCTCACCCTTCACATGCCATGCCTTAATACAAGTATGTTGCAATTAATCTACTTCAATCATTGTATACCAAGGTTCATGAAATGCGAGTGGAGCTGAAAGCATTAACACGCTGCATGGACAGCTTTAGCGACAATCAAAAGGTGATGTTCAGGCTTATTGAAGCAGCTGCATATAGAATTGAGAGAATGGTATAACAAAAGCAGCTTAGTAGTTGTTCCGTCCTACTCCCCGAACCTAAATAAAATTAAGCGTGGTCTGTGTAGAATAAGGCTGGCAACAAAATCAAAAGATTTTGTTAAGGTCCATTTATTCCATTTCTGGTGACGTTTCAGTACCGGTATACCGGTACTCAATGGTCCGAAATACGGTACTGGTGCGAACCGTCCAAAAATTCTAGTAATTCCGATTTTGATTGACCGATTCTAGTACGGTTGACCAGTTTCGGTCCTGCGACATGAAGACCATTAAATTATGGATATTTTTTTTAATTGGGTTGGTAGCAGCGGCTCTTTTGGTCGTTGCACCCCCCTCCCAATTACCCCACACCACCCTCTTAAATTTTTTACTATAAATATCCTTTATTTCAATTCTTTTTCCACACAAATATTCTCAATTCTCATACTCTCTTTTAATATTCTCACATTCTCTCTAAATATTTATAATTATTGTATTAGTTGGAGTTGAAGATTTTTTGAAGATATTACAAGCTTCAATTATCATCTTTTAATTCTGACATTTGGTATACGTCTGCTTTTACGCAGACGTTCGGTATATTCGTTCCAACTTTAATCTCTTTTTATTTACTTTAATATCTAGATTTTTATTTTTTAGTATCTGCATTTGTTATAATGTTTTAATTTTATTTAATTTTAATTATGGATTTTGAAAAAAATAGTAGTGGTAAGAAATCAATCTTTGGTAACGTTTTTTGTATAAATAAAAAAGTAAGGCTACTACTAGTTCATTACCGCCTAGACTTAGTGAAACTTCTTTATCACAGCCTAATGATTTCGATGTTGGTATCGGTATGGAATTAGATCATGAGACCCTAAGTAAGCGTTATGATAATTTTGAGGAAGATTTATCGGAAGCAGATGATATAGAAGAACAAGAGTTAGGTGATACCCCTACCCCTACTAGTACGGTTACAGAATTACCGAAACACCGTGAAGCACTTCCCCCTTTACCAAAATTTACTAGGGCCAAAGGTACCGAACGTACTAAAAGGTCTTTAGTTTAGAAATTTATGGAGCATGATAGGGTAAAAAGTACTACTACTTGAAATAAATGCAAGAATGTTTTTAAACATTTGACCTGGTAGAAAAAATGGCGGGACAAGGTTGCTAACTTCGTATTTGATGAAATGTAATAAAGAATTTATTCTTCTAAAAAATGAGGCTAAGGAAAAAAAAGATGGTACGCCATTTTTGCATAAATCTGTAGGAGGTAATATGGTTCAAATGTGTTTAGACATGTTTAACCTGGCTGGCCAAGTTCATCATCGACATATAGTGAAGATGTAGATAGAAAAGAACTAGCAAAAATAGTTGTTGTTATGGGTTTGTATTTTAGTTTTGCTTCGCATCCCAATTTTATTCATTATATTCAACGAGTATATAATCCCTCTTTTAAATTTTTTTCACCAAAAACAATGAAAATGTCGGTAATGATTATTTTACTCTCATGACTCATTGGATTGATCAAGATTGGAACATGCAAAAAAAAAATTATTGCCTATAAATATGTTGACGAGTCTAAAATCGATATCTATATAGCTAATACAATAACTGAGAGCATGAAATATTTTAGATTTATTGGTAAACCTATGGCATGCACATTAGATAATGCTTCTAATAATTTGAAAGCTATTGAAGAGTTAAAAACTACATTATGTCCTATGGATGAAGATCATTTTCATGTTAGATGTACTGCACATATTTTAAATTTGATAGTACATGATGGTGTTCATTTGTTTGGAAATGGTTGTTCTAAAGTTCAAATTGTTTGTAGTTATGTTTTTAAAAATAAAATAAAGGATGTAATGGATGATTTTAAATATACATGTAAATAATGTGACCTTCCATATAGAAAAGTTCCAAAATAAATTCCTACTTGATGGAATTCTTTGTTTCAAATGCTTGAAGTTGTTTTTATATATCGTAAACCTATACAATTAGTTTATAATGCATATAATTTGGATGTTAATTTAATGCTAGATGAAGATAATTGGATTGAAGTAGAAGAACTTTGTAAATTTTTGAAAACTTTTTATCAAGCTACGAACACAGTATCTGCTCAATATACTCCAACTATTTCTTCTGTTTTAGTAACTATTACTGCTATTTCTAAAGTACTTGCTGAATACAAAAAAATATTCCCTTACAAAGAGGCAATTGAAGCTATGGTTGATAAATTTAAAAAATATTATTTTCCTATTTCACAAATTTATTTGACAGCTACTTTATTCAACTCATTTTATAAAGAACATGGTGCAGTGATGTTGGTTCAAAAATTATACAACAATTTAGAAATTGGACCTCATGAAAAGCCATCAGTTGACACTTGTTGTGCTAGCATAGTACCTAAAGCTAGGAGTTTATATAACTTGTATCAAGTTATGGAACAAAATATTGGGCCGGTCAAACCTCCTACTTCTAGACGTAGATATGATGATTTAGATGACGAGATGGGTGAAGAACTTGGTATTCAACGTTGTGGGAGTAATGATTTTGATTCGTATCTTTCGTAGGATTGGAAAAATATTAGAGATGAAACTGGAAAACAACAACTTTTATAAAGGTGGAAGACCCGTATCAGACAATTTCCAAAATTTTCAAGGATGGCTCGAGATGTGCTATCAGCTTAAGCTTCTTCAGTTGCTTCGGAGCAAGCTTTTAGTGCAGGAAGATTTGTAATTGGAGATCATCAGTATTCGTTAGCAAAGGATAGTTTGAAGATTTTGGTATTATTTAGAGATTGGATCAATGCCGAACGAAGAAATTTTGGGCTCCCAAAATTACCGCCCCATGTTGAAGACAAAATAGATGAAATTTTTGAGGAAAATAGTGATGATGTAATGGAAGCAATGGAGGAACAAGGAAAAATACCGATTTCGGAAGATTTATCTGCCGAAGAAATAGAAAAGTTACGCCAAAAATATTATAGACAATTTAGATATTAATAAGATTCTACAATAAAGATCTAATTCAAACAGAACCCTTCCTAGAAGGTGGCTGCGTAGATTAGATTTTCTTTTAATATCTTTGTAATAAATGTACAACGTATGAAATTTGAATAAATATAACGGCTATTTTCCTAATTTTATTTTAAAATTTGTCTTTTGTTTGTTACAATTATCTTAGCTGAAATTACAAAGTTTATATTTATAACTTTGAAGTTATGGGAAAAAAATTTAATACTTTTAACTTTATAAAGTTAGGAAAATTTTTAACTTTACAATTTAAAATTATATAAATATAATTTAACTTCTTGAACTTATTAAAAATATTATATTAACTTAAACTTACAGAAATATTTTTAAGTTTAAGATATCTAAAAACATGTTATATTTATTAACTTAAACTTAAAATATATTTTTAAAGTTAAAATTTTAAACTTTTTAAGATATATTGAACTTAAACTTTTAAAAAAATTTAATAAAAAATATTATATTAATATATTATATTAATAAAATATAGGTTATATAAATTATATAAGTTAATATATATATAATTTAAATTAAAAAAAAACTGTATGTAGTACGTTAAGGCCATTTCCAGCTTCTCTTTCGGTATAGCTCCGGTGTCGTTTCGGTCCGACCCGGTTCCACACCGATAACCAATGGACCGATGCGTACCTGGCTAAAATTTTGGTATTCCGGCTCCAATAATACCGATTTCGACGAAAAATTTGGTAAGGCAATTCTGGTTCAATTCCGATCAAACCGGTTCGGCGGTACCGGGTCTGATCCGTTGTCAGCCTTAGTGTAGAAGCTTTTCTAAGTTAACGTTTCTTGACGAATCAATGGAAAAGTGCACAATTTTAAGTATCTACAAACCGTATTAACAAGACATGCTTTCAAACAAAATGGTAACCATTAATTATCAAAGACATTCAAATTATTTAACCAAAATATAGAGTTATCTTTAATAATTGTCATAGATGTTTCAAGTTAATTCGGCAAAACGAAGCGACATGATCACTTATTGTCGCTAACGTTTCAAACTATTTAACAAAAAAAAAAATGAAGAGTCTCCTTCATAATTATGAAAGATGTTTCAAATTTAATTCAACAAATCGAAGAGTCGTGTTCATTGGATACAACTTTCACAAGGTAACCTTTGGGTTTCATGGGTTTGATGTTATATAACACAAGTCAGAATCATCAATTTTCCTTATCATTCAATAAAATTTTTCAAGAACTTAAATATATCTTCGAAAAAAATGGACAATTCTCGCGCAAATAATCATGCAAACAGTCATGCAAATGTCCAACCACATAACCATCGTCGACCAACGATCGCAGATTTTGCTATTGCTAGTGTATCATATGCAAACCTTGAAGTTATTAATCTTAGAAGAGACGTGGAATTTCTGAGGGGACTTGTGGATACTCTCAATCGAGAAAATGATGAAATTCGACGTGAAATGTGTTACATTAGGCAGAGGTTATTTCAGCACATGGGTGAAATAGACGACGGAGATAGGAACGATGGCCTGTGGTGATATGTCATGTTTAGTTTAGTTATCCTAATTTTTCTTTGTCTTTTTTTTGTTTGTTTAAAATTTGTTATGTTGACTTAAATTCATTTTTCCCATTCAGAACAAACTCTGTAACTTTTCGTATTTTGTATTTTGATTACTTTTTTAATTTTGAGTGTAACTAATAATTCACCGACAGTGTAATCACTTATTTTGTATTTTTTTTCTTCAATCCCATGTAAACAATAAGCTTCTTACATAATCAGAGTAATCACTACCTCTGCTATAAATCGAAAGTCTTAATCATATTTTCTAGATTTAGTAGTGAGCGATTTTTGGTTATCCCCATTGTTGATTTTGTTTTAACATTTTAACTCGCTACATATTAAAATCAATTAGCAGGCATATAATAAAATGTTAACTCAATTTATTCTCAAAATTCAAACATCATCAAATAAATTGAGATGGAAAATAATATATCTTTTAAATGTGGCGTGTGATTGTAATTCATTGTAGAAAACTAATGAAAGTAAATTTTTTTTATGACCAACATTAGGGCAATAATTTCTTTTTTGATTGAAATGATAAGCTTAGGTGAGATCAATAGCAAGTAGTGGACAGATAAAAAAAAGTAAGTAATCACTGATGTTACTTTAGGAGAACAATATAATAATTGCCTATTACCTTTTAAACTTATGGCTTGTGTAAAATAAAACTTACCCTGACTGTGAATGTAAGTTAAACTCTATAATTTCATGATATTACACAATAAATAACAATAATTATCGGACTTTCAAATTACTTAACCCTAATGAAAGTTATGTTCAATAATTGCCTTAGACGGTTCAATTTTTTTCACAAAAATGAAGAGTCACGTTCACTATTTGTCAAAGACGTTTCAAATTTCTAAAAAACAAAGAGTCACGTTCAATGGATGCAACTTTCAGATGGTGTCCTTTGGGTTTCATAAGTTTGATGCTATATAACACAACCCTAACTCTTCAATCTTCATTATCAGAAAAAAAAACTTTTCAAGAACACAAATAGTCTTTGAAAACAATGGACAATTTTGGCATCAACAATTATGGTATCAGGCACCCAATGGGTCATGCAAATGGCCAACCACATAACCACCATCCAGTCCGGATCCGTAAGTTTGCGCCAAATCTTACAAGAGACATGGAACTTTTGAGGGGAATTGTGGATGCTCTCAGAGTAGAAAATAATGAACTTCGACGGCAACTGTGTAACATGAGGCGGGATTTGTTTTGGTACATCGGTGAAATCGACGGCGGATTAAACCCCTTAGCATTATATCCAAAGTTTGAATTTGGTCGGACAATATCGATATTTTTTTTTCAAATTCTTCACGATCTGGCGGACTTTCAATTCTTTGCTTTAAAGATTCAACTAAAAAACGTATCTGTTCAATCTCTATTTTAAGTCTGCGGAAACAAAAATTAAACAGGAAATGAAGTTATTTTAATATAAAGAATGATAACACAAGAAGCCTAAAAATATAATTATACCAACTCATACCCTTTTCAAGTAAAGACTATCAGAATTTGGATATTAGTAACAAGTTAAACACTATCACAAGCAACGGCGCCTTTATATAGTAGTAACAAGTTAACCCTTTTTAGTTGGTTCCTCCAAGTTTTAATTGCCAAAATTTCACTATAATAACAAAAATTTTGGAGAGTTTACCGTTCCTGACCAAAATTTCACAATTGGAAATAGTAAAATTCTCAATTCATCATGAAAAAATTAAATACTTTGCCGCGACTTTTTCGCCCTTAATGAATCAATCACACTTTGACATCTTCTTACATTTATTGATTTTGTGCGAATTGGTTTTGGAATGCTTAATATTATAAAGCACCTTTTAATTTATTAAATATTAAATAGTAATAGATTTATTTTTTGAGTGCAAACTGATTTACCTGTACTAGATTAACGAAGCAAACTCGTGAAACTGTAGACGGAACCCATAGTTGATTACTAACAATAAGTTGACATAATCGTTAAAGATTTTAGGAGAAAATATATTTTTTTTCAGTTCTACTACATTCGCGTTACAAATTCCCACAAAACAATTCAAACACCATAACATAAACAAAATTTTAAGGGTATTCTCTTTTTCTTCAGCGAAAATCAACTTTTGCTTTAGTTGATCCCTCTCCTGTTCGGTTTCTTTTAGCAATTCTTTTAAGTGATCCCTTCGCCCTTCGGCTTCAAACAACAGTGACGTAAAAATCTCCCTATTTTCTTTGGATTCATGAAGCTTTTGGAGAACTTCAAACTTGACAAGTCCTTTCACTTGCACGTGGAAGGGCTGCTCGTCGGTGCATCCTCTTTAAGCCATTTGAAAAAAAGAGAAACTATCATTATACTGTAACAAATTACAAGAATTGGATTGCATTTTAACAAAATAAAATAATTACAATACGGTAAATAAAACCACCAACTTGGCTAACTGCACAATTAAAGAACAGTCGACCTAGATTTGAATCGGTGCATGACTTCCTCAAGACAACTGGATTACCTTTATAACATAAAAAATGAGGCTTTTTGGTTGCATAGGATGTTTGAGAGGCTTGAGACATTGTAAATGTTGACAAACTAAATAAGAAAACACGGAGTTACAAACCACTAAAAAAACTAAAAAAAAAAAGACGTCACTTAGATGCATGGATTTTTTTCGGCAATTAAATCCAACTTCAAAATTTTGGAACAGTCAATAGGCAAAGTTGACAGTCTGGTTGCACTGATGAATTGTAACGCCCCGAATCTGGTACTCTGGATGCTACATGGTGCTCATAATCCCGAAGGACCACAAGCTAACCCTTAACTGATACCTGTAACTGAGCACTGCATAATATACTATAAAATGTGGAAAACTGGTAGAAACTTGCCATAAGGTTCAATACTTAAATAAAACTGAAGAAATTTTAACAATATCAAAACTAAAACAACTGTCTGATAATACTCTAGTCTGAAAGCCTCAAAACTATCTGAATAAGGAGTTGGTGGGACAATCCCCCAACTAACTCCATCTACTGAAAAATACTGATATAATGCAATAAATAAAATAAGTAACATCCTAAAATGATGAGGACTCACTGCTAAGTCTACTGCTGCTGGATGAATCTGAACTGCTATGGGTGCTCGATATCCCGTGCTTTTGAACCTATGGTATAAAACACCATAGCTTAAGAAAAAAGTATGCGTCAGTATGCGAGAATATATTGGTACGCTAGATGAGGTAAGGCGAAATGCAGGGGTTCATATGCATGAACATTACTGACTGAATAACATGAGTATACTAAATAAGGATACATGCATGAATGCATAAACTATAACTGAAATCGTAAGAACACTGAATACTGAATTCTAATAACTGGATTTTGAATAACTGAGTCTATTAATAATATTACTGATTGACTGAAGCTGAGATCAAACCCTATCTAGCAGGTTGTCTCTGGATCTACTAATAATGAGAATGATTGACTAAATCTGAGATCAACCCTATCTAGCAGGAGGTCTCTGAATCTATTAGTAATAATAGTTGATGGTCTGTATCTAACAGCCTTGAATTCTATAATAGGTATTAATACTTGATGGCATGTACCTAACAACCTTGACTTCTATAATACTAAACTGAGTTTTATCTTGAAGACTGAGACTGAAACTGTGGAAGGTAGTCATCTAACCGACATGCCCCTTTTAGTTAAGTTGGGGTCCAACCTGTAACCCCAGTTGGAAGGGTGTCAGTACCGTGCCATGGGTAAAGACAAGCTTTTAGTGACCTTCATATAACAGGTACTCTAATGAGAATGGTGGAGCCCTCATCTAGCAGGTTAGCCACCTCATTAACCCTCATCTAACAGGTTTGATGCCTTAACCTACACTGGCTACGTAGTTCTGGAGCTTAAGGATTGATTCTAAGAATCACACCCTCTACTACCTGGTGAGTTCCTATCCATGGGCTCACTCAGTACTGAATCCTACTCCCAACTGAATAGATACTGAACTGATTCTTAGACTGTACTTGACTAAGCTGAATTTGTTACTGATCATACTGATTAAATGAGTTGAACTGATTTCACTGAGTTTCGTTGACTAATAGAGTAAAACTGAGTTCTAAATTGATTATTGAACTGGAATGGGATGTTACTGAGATACCCCGGGAATTTTTCGTTGAAATTTTGTGCATAAACGTGTTGGGTTCTATCTTCTAGAATGAATTATAAATTTTCCATATGGAATGTCTTAGATTATAACCCACCATTGCATAGAGTATCGAATAATCTTTCCAACGATATGTGGATCATCCAAAACGGACACCCGAGCGATGAGTTATGAACATTCCGATCGAACCATGAATAGTAGTGAACAGTAAAACGTGCAGGAAAAAGTACTGAGGCTTGACGTATTTTTGCTCCAACTTTAAATGATCATAACTCCTTGTACATAATGATCTGGGTAATCTACTATATATAAACGGAAATCTCTGCGACTCCTCTTTCCAATGAAATTAGTTTCATCCAATTTGTCTACCAGAGCAAAAAGTTATGGTCGATCTACTTCATCTTATCAAAAGCAAATTTTTGGGTCAAATTCAAACGACCATAACTCCTAGTACACAATGATATGGGTAAGATACTATATATCAATGGAAAGATATGAGAGTCCTCTTTCTAATGAAATTGGTTTTATCCAATTTGGATATCGGAGTAAAACTTTATGGTTGATCTGCTTCAGACTATTAAATGAGTCCAATAAAGAATAGATTCGAGAATTTTTTTGATTTTTAGGGGCGTTTTGGTCATTCTTCCTCACCCAAAATCCATCCAAACCCTTTATTAAAGCCTATTAGAAGCATAATATTTTATATTTCATCAAATTCCCTCAAAAAGAAAACCCTAAGCTCCTACATCCAACTTCAAGAACCTCCAAAGTTCACCATTAATTCTGCAAATTTATTCAAGATTCCAAGTTCCTAGTTCAAGAACTTTAAGAAACTCCAAAGTTCACCGTTAATTCTGCAATTTATTCAAGATTCCAAGTTCCTAGTTCAAGAACTCCAAGAACCATCATTCAAAGGCACGATTAACATCTCAAAAATGAGTATCGATCTAAAGTTCATCATTCAAGGTATGTAGGGTTTTTCAACAAGAACTCTCTTTCGTTCTTGTGCCCAAAAGTAATTTTCTTTACAAAGGCATGATTTTTATTTGATTTTTACGAATTTGAAGCATCAACCCATATCTTATGATGATTATTATGAAATCTTGATGTTTATGATTTTGAAAGATGAATTTACATGTGTGGAGATATAAAGCATGAATCTTTAACGATATTTACCATGATATTGATATTTGGGTCTGAATCCCCATTGGAAATTGTATTTTTTTTAGAAAGTGTGTGTTATAAGCACGTTGATATTGAATATTTGAGATATTTTGAATGATTTGACCTTTTGGTCTTAATGGAGTTGTTTTGAACTCGAGTGTGAAAGAAATCCACAAAGTGGTTGATTTTGATAGATGGGAAGCATGATGGCTCCCGATGTATATTTATATATTATTGCAATTGTTTTGTTGTGGATTGTCTTTGAAAGGATCTGAGCTAAGTCCGGGAGAAATCTTTAGCACCGAATAGGAGGTATAAAGCGACCTTATTTTCCTAGAACTACGTGCCCCCATAGGAGTGAGCCTGAGGCTGATTTATATAGTGATCACTAGTTTGTATGGATTTGATATCGATAGTCCTACTCCGATGGCAAGGATAGGACGGCTCTCCCCAACGTGGGTTGTACGTTGGACTCCATGTAGCTCATATGGTTTATGTCGGTTATAGGATCTCCCAGTGTGTGTGTGTTTCCTTGTGTCTATGGTGAATGGTGAAGTGATTTGAAAGTGGAATTGTGAAAGTTATTCTTTTGAAAGATTTAAATGATATTTACATTATGAGAATTGATATTCTTGATGAACTGAAAGTGATTGACAAATTATATGATGATCACATGTGTTATTACAATTATTTCATCCTCTCATGATTATGATAATTTTCTTCAGTCTATGTGAGTCTTTCATACATCCTGCATATTTCTTATAAATATTTATGATGATGATGTTTATACAACTGCATACACCCCCATATACTCGGTTCCTTTCCATGGTACTAACCCACATCTTCATATGTGGGCTGCATTTTCTTAGAATGTAGGTTCAGGTGCTCAATTCTAGGTTCGACAGTGATTCTTCGGACACGATGTTCTACATCCTCTGTTGTGGTGAGTCCTCATGTTCCGAGGACGTGATGTCTGATGTTGGTTTCACGGAATCGTTTACATTTGATAACTGAGTATGAGTCAGTCGGGGCATGTCTCAATGGCTCGCTGGTTTTATTGATTTTCTTAGAGGCTTGTCAGACTAGTATAGATGTTGGAAGTTGACTAATAAGTCATATTTTGTTATCTTTCCGAAATTCTTTTATTCTTGGATGATGATTACTCTGTTGATATTTGAGGGTTATTTATGGTAACCCCGTTGATTTGTGTTGAACTGAATGAAAATGGCTCAAAGGGTTAGCTTGGGGCTACTCGTAGCCTCAAGCACCGTGTGACGCTCCGGGACCTATTTTCTGGGGCGTTACAGAAGCTGACCGAGTTCTACTGAATTCCATAATTGACTGAGAATATTACTGCTCATGACATGACTGAGGATACTATAACTGACATTGGCTCTAGGTAGCAGCTAAATTGTCGGGTATAAATACCCCCAGGACTCGATGGATAAAAGTAAAGCAAAGCATAATCTTGAATAGCATAACACTGTTCACTTGTTCATAATTCACTTTCTAAGATATGTCAACAAATACTTGTAATGCATTAATTTATACATGAGTGGGGAATACATGTTAGCATGCTATAATGACATTATTTCATTCTCATAGATAATTTATCAAACACTTGTAAGGCATCTACTTATACACGCTTGGGGTATATATGCTACTATGTTAGAATGACCCTATTTCTTTCACATAGGTATTTCATCAAACACATGGGGAACATGAACTATTTCACATAATAATGGCCAACACATATCATCATGAATACCATACTTAATTTAAATTCTAGGGTTTTAGCATACAATTCATCATATAACCATTTCAATTCCATGAAAACTTATAATTAAACATGATTTGAAACTCAATTAACATCATAAACATGAATTGAATCTATTTCAAGCATAAAAATCATAAATCATAATCTTTGTATTTTTGAAAAAGGATTCTTGGACTTCATGGGTGAAAGGGACCCATGAATCAACATCTAACATACCTCAAAACCTTGAATCTTAAAAGATAACTAGCGTTTCTTGAACGTTTGAACATTCTCAGATTGGGAAACACAGATCTTGATGTTTTCTTAATAGTTCTTGAACTTGAAGAACTTGAATTTCTTAGTTTCTTGAAGAAGGGTTTAGATCTTGTTCTTGGGAAATGATCTTGAAAGAATCCCTAATTTTGATGTTATGGGTGAATGAGGAGTTATGTGCTTTGATTTGACGTGATTAGGTGTTAAATAAGGTGGAAAAGACCCAAAAATCCTTTTAAAAATGGCTTAAAATCGCTAAACGGAGGTCCGCAATGGTTCGGACGGTGAACCTTCCCACTAGGGATGGACCGTCCCTTCAACCCGTATCTTTTTGGCCAGAAAATAGGCTTACTGCCTCAGTTGCAATGGTTTGGACAACGGTCCGTCAGCCTTTCTATTGCACTTTGGCAGTTCGGATAGCTTGTTGTAAAACCTCCATAACTTTTTACTTTGCTATCGGATTTTGATAAAATTGGTATAGTTGGAAAGATAATTCAATTATATATCTGATGGTGGGTCATGATCTCAAAATTTCTTTCTAGAATAGGAGATATGCTCGTTTGAAGTTGACTATGGCAATGTCCTTCTCAAGAATTCAATCGGCAAGTGATGTTTTGATTCGTCTAATAGCTAGGACGTATTTAAGGCCTTAATATACTTCAAACTTGATCATAAAACTACTAAATCACTAAGATTTATTTCTCATGATCTTGAAGCATGTTTCTATTATCGGTTGGAATTCTCATGGTATTACATGAATTCCCTCAGTACGTAGTCAACACTCCACCCCATGTCATGAGTGATCGAAAAGTAAGTAAAGTAGATGTGTAGGATTGCATAGCTCCTTATTTTATGCAAGATCATTAATTTGATGTGAATATTGAGCGATGCATGTCATATCTCGCGCCATTGTTAGATTACAAGTCTTAAACCACCCAATACTTCAGCCAGTTTAAAATTATGTGTTTTTTCGATATCCATTTTTTAGAACATTCAATAATAACGGAATTAAAATGTTCAGCTATATCTTTCATAAATATTTTCTAGATTGAGTTTTAACAGACTTAAATTTTCAAGTTGGTTTTATTTCGTGGAACATTGCAGTAGGTTTGAAAAAGTTGAAAAATTCACCACCAAAAAAGAATAATCACTAACTGATTGCCCATTATCCGATTTGATTACTCTCAGTAAATGCATGTAGAGTGATGCATGTAATAGTGTGAACGAGTTGACCCCTCTTTACCCTAGCCTTGCCTAGCCTATCTACGTATGGATACAATTACAATTCATCACCTTAGTCGACTGTGCACCGCACAAACACAGATTGGATATTAAAGACAGTCATTACATTACTAAAGAGTCAATATGATTGATTCCAGTTGAGTTACCTAACCACTTCCTTTTCTATACAAGTCGATTTTCAATCGTACTACAAATCGCATATTGCATTACACAATGTCAATTTACCATCGTCGACCTAAATACCCCATATCTTAAATTTATTTTGGTGGACAAACACCTTCTTGATAAATTTTTTTCAGTGGTGTGAAATATTTTTAAAAATGAAAAATTTCATGGCCAAACCCGTACTTAAATTGATCAAAATAAAAAGTCTGTAAAGGAAAATATATCGTATGGAAGAATGATACTTATTACGTACATTCATTCGTTAATCCATTGACATTAGTTAGTTTAATAAAGTTATTCGATATAACGGTGACAAATTGAGACTCGACGCAATTCGTTATAACGTACATTCATTCAATAATCCCTCGTCAATAGTCGATTTAATAATATTATATGCTATAACGGTGACAAATTGATAGTCAGCGTTATTCATTATAGCGTATGTTCATTCAGCAATCCACTGACACGAATTAGTATGATGAAGTTATTTCATTTAACGGTGACATATTGAGAGTCGACGCAATTCATTATGATGTGCATTCATTTAGCAATCCATTGTCATGAGTTAATTTAATAAAGTTATTGCATAGAATGTTATCAAATTGAGAATTGACCCAATTCAGTATAACGTACATTCATTCAATAATTCCTCGTCACGACCCAATGCATGCAATAGTGTGAACGATTTGACCCCTCTCTAGCCTAGCCTGGCCTTGCCTAGCCTACCTTGGTTTTGATAGAGTTATAGTTCATCGAGTAGGAAGCCACATATCCTTAGTCGACTATGCATGGCACAAACACATATTGGATATTAACAACGGTTATTACAAAAAGTGTCAATATTATGGATTCTAGTTTAATTACCTCACAATTTTCTTTTCCTTACAAATCGATTTTCAATCCTATTGCTACTCGCGTTTTGTCATGCGTTAATTTAATAAGGTTTTTACATATAATTTTGACAAATTAAGAATGGACACAACTCATTATAATGTACATTCATTCAATAATCCACTGTCAAGTCTTTGTTTAATGAAGTTATTGCATAAAATATTGACAAATTGAGAATCGACGCAATTCATTATTACGTACATTCATTCGACAATCCCTTGTCACGAGTTAATTTAATGAATTTTATGCATATAATGTTGACAAATTGAGAATAGACGTAATTCATTATTACGTACATTCATTCGACAATCCCTTGTCACGAGTTAATTTAATGAAGTTTATGCATATAATGTTGAAAAATTGATAATCGACACAATTCATTATTATGTACTTTTATTCGACAATCCATTGTCACGAATTCAATTAATAAAGTTATTGCATATAATGTTGACAAATTGAGAATCGACGCAACTCATTATTACGTACATTCATTCAACAATCCCTTGTCACGAGTTAATTTACTAAGGTATTTGCATTTAACAATGACAAATTGAGAATCGATGCAATTCATTATTACGTACATTCATTCACCAATCCATTGTCAAGAGTTAATTTAATAAAGTTATTTCATATAATATTAACAAATTGAGAATCGACGCAGTTCATTATTACGTACATTCATTCAACAATCCCTTATCACAAGTTAATTTAATAAAATTATTTCATATAATGTTGACCAATTTAGAATCGACGAAATTCATTATTACGTACATTAATTCAACAATCCATTATCACAAGTTAATTTAATAAAGTTTATGCATATAATATTGACAAATTGAGAATCGACGCAATTCATTATTACGTACATTCATTTGACAATCCCTTGTCACGAGTTAATTTAATAAAGTAATTGCATTTAATGTTGACATATAAAGAATTGACACAATTCATTATTACGTACATTCATTCAACAATCCCTTGTCACGAGTTAATTTAATGAAGTTTATGCATATAATGTTGACAAATTGATAATCGACGCAATTCATTATTACGTACATTCATTCGATAATTCATTGTCATTGTCATGAGTTCAATTAATAAAGTTATTGCATATAATATTGGCAAATTAAGAATCGACGTAACTCATTATTACGTACATTCATTCAACAATTCCTTATCACGAGTTAATTTACTAAGGTATTTGCATTTAACGGTGACAAATTAAGAGTCGATGCAATTTATTGTTACGTACATTCATTCACCAATCTATTTTTATGAGTTAATTTAATAAAGTTATTTCATATAATATTGATAAATTGAGAATCGACGCAGTTCATTATTACGGACATTCATTCAACAATCCATTGTCATGAGTTAATTTAATAAAGTTATTTCATATAATGTTGACCGATTGAGAATCAATGGAATTCATTATTACATACATTAATTCAACAATCCATTGTCACGAGTTAATTTAATGAAGTTTATGCATTTAATGTTGACAAAGTGAGAATCGACACAATTCATTATTATGTACATTCATTCGACGATCCTTTGTAACGAGTTAATTTAATAAAGTAATTGCATTTAATGTTGACAAATTGAGAATCGACGCAATTCATTATTACATACATTCATTCGACAATTCCTTGTCACCAGTTAATTTAATGAAATTATTGCATATAATGTTGACAAGTTGAAAATCGACGCAATTCGTTATTACATACATTCATTCGACGATCCCTTGTCACGAGTTAATTTAATAAATTATTTGCATTAAATGTTGACAAATTGAGAATCGACGCAATTCATTATTACGTACATTCATTCGACAGTCCCTTGTCACGAGTTAATTTAATAAAGTTATTGCATATAATGTTGACCAATTGAGAATCGACGAAATTCATAATTACGTACATTAATTCAACAATCCATTATCACGAGTTAATTTAATGAAGTTTATGCATATAATGTTGACAAATTGAGAATCGACGCAATTCATTATTACGTACATTCATTCGATAATCCTTTGTCATGAGTTAATTTAATAAAGTAATTGCATTTAATATTGACAAATTGAGAATCGATGCAATTCATTATTACATATATTCATTCGATAATCCCTGGTCACGAGTTAATTTAATGAAGTTTATGCATATAATGATGACAAATTGAGAATCGATGCAATTCATTATTACGTACATTCATTCGACAATCCATTGTCACGAGTTCAATTAATAAAGTTATTGCATATAATGTTGACAAATTGAGAATCAACGCAATTCATTATTATGTACATTCACTCAACAATCCCTTGTCATGAGTGAATTCAACAACGTTTGATATGATGTTGACAAGTTGAGAGTCGACGCAATTCATGATGTACATTCATTCAACAATCCCTTGTCACGACTTATTTTAACAATAATATTCTAAAATTTAACAAATGAGAATCAACAAATTCCATAACCTAAATTCATTCTAAAATTTCATGTCTCATAATTGGTCAAATGGATGAGCTCGGTGATGGTTAGATTATTATGTCGTATGCAATGTGTTGAAATCTCTGGTAGTAAATACGGTCAAACAACTTGTGCATACTCCTTAGGTCATGTGTTCGATACTCTCCAAGGCATGCTGCTTTGATTGTTTTTTTGTATGAGCAATAATGCTGACCCTATTACCAAAAAAAAAAAATGCCGACCCTTGCAACTACAATTTCTTAGGTCACCTCTAGAATACAAACCATCTGAATCTAGGCCATCTCAACCATTTCCTTCCCCTTCTCCATATTATAAACAACAATCTCCTCCACAATACACAACAAAAAAACAAAACCTTATTCTCCTCCCACAATCCCCTAAATAAAATGACAACTTTCATTAAAGTACACGGAAACCCTACTGATTACCTATAATACCCTATATTTCCCTAGTATGATTTAAGTCCCAATACATGAGTATTCATATATAAATTTTTGTAATATCCATTACTTTTTATTTTAGAGCCTGTCATTACGTAGGAAATTCAATTAGCTTTCTAACGGTATAAAATTTGTCCAAATCCAATAACCGGGTAATAAGTTATGGCGATTTTAAGTTTAAGTCGTTAAACACCATTATTTTGATCACTAGCGCATCGCGGACCCAGTCTAAATGACAATTGTCACTTTCCAGTGAGCCTTTGCGATTATGGCGTGTCGCCGAGGAGGCCAACTCCATGTTTAACAATTTTCAGTGAGCCTCCGTGATCATGGCGCGTCGCGGAGGTGCTAAAACGGCATTCAAATGCTTACCACAATAGCCCCGCGTCATGATGATTTTCCAGGTCCTAATTGTCCATTTCCAGTGGCTTGGCATAATAGTGGCGCGTCGCACCAAGGCTAAAAATTAGGATCTTCGGTTTCCCGAGTTTTTAAATTCGTTTAGGGGTATTTAAGTTTTTTTTCCACGGCCCTAATCAACCTAAAACACGAGATTTAACCCCTAAGTGACCTAAATAATCATCATTTATTCAATTCTTCTCAAAATTGAAGATCTCTTTCTCAAGAACAAGAAATCCTAGCTCTCAAATTCAAGGCCAAATCTCAAGAACTTACCATTAATCCTCTCAAATTTATTAACCCAGGTATGTTAAATGATCATTCATGGGTTCCTTTCACCCATGAAGTTCAAGTATCCGATTTTAATTATAAATTCGTAATCTTTTCAAGTTACTTTGTTTTAAATTAAGTTTTTAACCATGAACTATGATTCTACACCATGTATGAATGGAATTGTTGTTGTTATTCAATTTCCCATGTTTTAATGTATCATTCAATGAATTAAATTATGACTTAATGCTATTCATGTTTAATTCATGCTATAACTACAAGTTCCATAACATTCCTATGACTTGATTAAACTATGAACTACAAGTATTTGATAAAATGCTTACAAGAATGATTATTTAATAAAAGCCTTCATGCTATGTCCTCCAAGCTTTAGTGTCGTTTTACTATTATTGTTTTAAGCCCTGGGTGTATTGAATACCCAAAACCCATAGCTGTTTACTTAGTCTCATTTCAGTATCTTCAGAATAACTTCAGATTATATTATGAGCATTATCAGAACAGTCAGTTAAACTCCGAACAGTCTAGTATTTCAGTGTCTTTCAGTTGGGAGTAGGATTTAGCACCGAGCGAGTGTAGGGATGGAGGATTCCTTGTCAGATAGGCAGAGTCGCTAGTAGCAGTCCCTAAACTCCAGAACTACGTAGCCAGCATAAGATATGAGAAGTCACTCGTCAAATTAGGCTTGACTATCTCGTAGGGGTCACCCGCATTTTCAGGCTTAACACCCTTAGTCCTTTAGGACGGTACATCAGTATAGTGAATCGACACAACCAGCGTTAGTGCCCGTGGCACAGTATTAACACCCTTCCAACTGGGGTTACAGATTGGACCCCGATTAGCTCAGATTGGGGCATGTCGGTTAGATGATAGCTCCCACAGTCTCAGTCCAATAATCAAACCAGTACTTCAGTCTCAGTGTTGTTTGAGCAAAGCATACAGATATCCGTTATTTCAGTATTTCAATTTATAGACTTTTATTCAGCTCATGTTATATGCTTGGTTATGCATCCCCAGTATCTACAGACTCATATACCCTCAGTATTTACAGACTTTCATGCATACATAGTATTTACAAATTTCACATATTTTCAGTATCTACAGATTTCATGCTCTTTATTCAGTACTCCGTGTTTTACATGTATATTAAGACGGTTATTATTCCTATTCCTGAAACCATGCATATCAGCCTACCTTATTTAGCATACCAGTACATTCAAAGTACTGATCGCATACCTTCTTTTTGCATTATGATGTATTATATTATAGATTCTGATGCTTAGTTCCCAGATCGCACTTAGACTTCTCAGACTCTCAGCAGCAGTAGTGGTGAGTCCTTATATTTCGAGGACAGATTATTTTACTTCATGTCTTTATTTTAGTAGTTAATGGAGTTAGTTGGGGCCTATCCCATCAACTCTCAGTTAGTCAATTTAGAGGTTTTTCAGATACTACAGTCAGTTATTCAGTATTCAGACTTTAGTTGACTTGTCAGTTAGATATTTAGTTTAGCTCAAATTTCAGTATTTATTCAGACTCAGATAGTATTTTTTTCAGATTCATAATTCAATATATGTTTCAGATATTAAAAACTTATGGCATATCAGTTATTCTTCTGCATTTATGATTGTGTTATTCAATGCTCATAGAAGGTACCAGCTTATGGGTTAGATTGTGGTCCCTTGAGACTGTAAGCATTGTATGACGCCCAGAGTGTACTCTCGGGGCATTACATTACCGACCAAAATTTAGTATTACATTAACCAGATCATACATGAATCTTGACGGTGTGGTAATTTTTAATTTTTTCTTCAGTGAGGACTCTACATTTTTTTGTTATTTTGATTTAATTTTTGTTCTCTTTTAAATTTGAGTAATTCGTCCATCTTTTTTCCCCTTTTTAATGGATACCACAAGAGGTTAGTCAATACTTCCCCAGTGATCCGACGTCATTAACCATTCTTCACTGTGGTACTAAAAAAGAGTATAAGGCGAAGGTTGCCTGCTGCGGGTATCAGAACAGGCGGAGGATATATGACCGGTGGAGATATTTCATTCATGATGCGGGTTTTCAGATAGGAAATGTTTTGGACATTGCGATCTCCTATAGTGTTTCCAAACATGTCTTTTTAGCTGTTCAACACATAATCGATGTATGAAGTAGTTTTTAGGATGTACAGCTTTCAAATATGTGAAGATAACCGTAGTTTTGGTGCTTGGATTATACATTAGTTTGAATGTCTTTTTTAATTGAATTCATATATTGACTCTTTAGTTTATTTTGAAAATAATTTAATTTGACTGATGAGCCAACTGAAAATTGATCAATTACTTAGTTGAAGAGCTGGGATTAAATCGAAAATCAAATCGTTACAAACTAAAAATCGATAACCAATATAAATAAGATGCATTTTTTTATTTATGTTAATTACTTAGCTATTTCATAACGGTTCAATCAAAACTCAAATCGTTAGGGACTAATAATAGATAACCAATATAGCTACAAAAATTAGAAGTAATCATCTTCTTATAGAGGAGACAACGATAACCAAGAAATAATAGATGGCAATTCACAATGTACATTCATTCCACAACCCCTCTTCAAGAGTTAATTTAGTAATTGTGTTTGATATAAGTACGACGAATTGAGAATTATTGTACTTTATGACGTACATTCATTCGATAATTGCGTGTCACGAGCGAATTCGACAACGCTTGATATAACATTGATAAACTGATAGTCAACGCAACTCATCACGTATATTCATTCAACAATCACGTGTCGCGGGAGAATATAGTAAATTTTCATATAATATCGATAAATTGAGAGTCAACGAAATTTACGACGTATATTCATTCCACAACCCCTCGTCAAGAGTTAATCTAGTAATTGTGTTTGATATAAGTACGACGAATTGAGAATTGTCGTACTTCATGACGTACATTCATTCGATAATCGCGTGTCACGAGTGAATTCGACAACGCTTGATATAACGTTGAAAAATTGATAGTCAATGCAACTCATCACGTACATTCATTCAACAATCACATGTCATGGGAGAATAGAGTAAATTTTCATATAATGTCGACAAATTGAGAGTTGACGCAATTCATGATGTACATTCATTCCACAACCCCTCGTCAAGAGTTAATCTAGTAATTGTGTTTGATATAAGTACGATGAATTGAGCATTGTCATACTTCATGACGTACATTCATTCGGCAATCGCGTGTCATGAGTGAATTTGACAATGCTTGATATAACGTTGATAAATTTATAGTCAACGCAACTCATCACATAGATTCATTCAACAATCACGTGTCGCGGGAGAATATAGTCAATTTTCATATAATGTCAACAAATTAAGAGTCGGCGCAATTCATGATGTAGTGATGAGATAAGTTATCTCATATGCATAGGGGATAAGTTCTCCCGGGATAATTAATCTCAAAATTAATTATCCCGGGATAACTATTTCCCAACCAAACGACCCATTAATACTCCTTAGGTCACATGTTCGATTCTCCCTGATCCATCGTTTTTTAATTTTTTTTTTGTATGAGCAATAAATGTTGTGGACTCTATATGCTGACCAACTACCAAGGTCACCTCTTCCAATACAAACCCTCCCCATTCCTCTCCTCTTTAAAAGACACCACAGTGCACGCCTTATTTGTACTACTATATACAACAAATTACTACATTCCTTCATAACTCTCTGAAAAATAATATCGTCGTTCATCCCCGTTCACACGCAGATAGGTCCCCATCATCAGTTTCGAGTTAATCTGCGCTGCTCCTACTTTGGCCAATACTTTCTGGTAGATTTATTTATTATTTTTTTGAAACAGTTCTTTCTATTTATCTTCGTTTAATGCATTCATCACTTTTTTGGATTGTAATGGCTGCCACTATGCGTCAATGCCTACTTCCCCCCTAAATATGACACCGGTTAAGATCTTTCATTGTGAAACTTAGGTGTATCTAGCTCAGGTTGGTGCTTCCGACATCAATAACTATCGTAGGATCAGCAACGGATGGAGAAATTTTATCAGGGCTACGAATTTTAGAGAAGGAGATACATATGATAATCTTATGCGTTGTGAAGACTGGGCTAAACTTATTATTCTTAATTAGGACCCAAACCTACAGTTTCTTATTGACCTCACATTACCTTACCCGTATTTGATCAGGCATTACTAATACTTTGTTGTTTTTGTTTGTTCTTATGAATGAATTCAGTAGTTCGTGTTCATCGACTTTATTCATCTTTATTTATCTTGCTGCTTCCACATTATTATCTTGTAAATTACTAAGAGTAACCGAAATCATTGATCAATTTTATGTAAATTTTATTTCTGAGAGTCAACCAATTAAGCAAAACAGATGAAACAAAATCGTGTTTCGTGAAATAAATAGTAACAAATGCATTGGTTAGGAAAAAAATTATAAGATTAAAAAAATTCTTAGAGGCATAAAGCATCTAAAAATAAGTTGCAATACAACTGAAAAAATTCAAAATATTTTAGCTTGCAATTAAAAACAGTCAAATTACTAGGCCATAGTATTTTAATTCGGAAATTACATTTGATTTTTGGGGTTTGTTATGATGCGTTATTTAAAATTTCAACTATGCATAAATCAATGAAATATTTACGGCCACATAAGTTCTATATACTACTTTAAAATCATATTGCGCAATATTTAGAAACAACAGTTCGTAATATGGTGGATAATATTCGTGGTGTACGCCAACTTAGGATTGAAACTAATTTCTTAATTGTGACAATAATAAATTGTATCTATATAAAAAAAATCATCGTGTTTCCTATGTCCATGAAAAAATAAAAATGTATTCAATTATAAAGAAATGTTGAATCAAAAATTACGGCTACACAAAACATACATTGAGTCAAAATTACGACAATACGTCAATCAAACTTTCTCACTCTTGTTGATTCAATTAAAATTGATTTGATCAGCATTGTCATTCTCTTCGCATCAACTAATTCGGTTCACTGGTGTCGTGTCATGTTCATACTCAAAGTATGAACAAAATATATTACATCAACAACTATCTATTATAAGTCATTCAGTTGAATTCACTATTCACGACACGATTTGGATAATCAATTGATCATTCAATCATGCCTTTTTTGGTATAGACATGGAATCTACATATAAAATATAACGAGCCCCTTAATTTATTTGTTAATTTAAATAAATACTTAGGTTCCTTAATGATATACCTAAATAGAGCATCATTACAAACATAATGCATGCCAAGTAGGACTGAATTTTATTGCAGCAACTTGGTCAAACATCAACTTTAGATTTCATAGGTCCCGAGTTTGAAACCGTAATTTTCCACTTTTCATTTTTTTTAAATTATTGTTTTGAAGGCGGTTCCGTAACGTTTTCAACTCCCAAAACTTTACCTTTAGTTATTTGGAGGGAAGCTGAAAATATCCTTTTATAATCAACACTCTCTTCCACAATACATCGCATAATCTCAACCAAAACCCTATTTTTCTCCCCACACCACCAAAAAAAATGACAAGGTTCAAATAAGTAGGTCTCAACCCTACTGCTTCCTTGTCAGAATTCGTTATTACGTTGAACATAACAGACGTGACACATGACGAAGTGGTAATGTCTAATTTTTTTCTTCATTAAGGATTCTATATTTCTTTATTACTTTCATTTAACTTTTGTTCTCTTTCAAATTTGAGTAACTCGTCCATATTTCCCCCCCTTTTTAGTGGATACCACTAGAGGCAAGTACATACTTTCCCATCGGTCTAGCGCCAGTAACCATTAGTCATTGTGGTAATGGAAAGTCATATAGTGCTAACGTATTCTGCGAGCATCGGAATAGGCGGAAGATATATGACGGGTGGAAAGATTTCATCCGTGATAGGGGTATTCGAGAAGGAGACGTTTTGGTCTTTCTGATCACCTACAGTAATGGCAGATCTGTCTTCTTAGATGTTAAACATGTAATCCCTGTGTGAAGTATTTTTCAGGTTATGGATTGATTTAAATGTCTTTTATTATTAAACTGATATCTCTACTCTTTAGTTTATTTTTCATTCCCCTTAATAACTTTTAATTTTCCTTTAGTTTCGCTATTGAATGTTCGAAAACTGTAAAATAAGTCATCTAGATTTACCAACCAAATCTTTTTGCTAGATTTTGGAAGAGAAAGGTAAGAAAAAACTAGTAGGAAAGTTTGGTTGAATTTTGGATGGGACTTGGCAAAGGCAAACAGTAGAGACCCTTGTCAATGGCAGCATGCAGTATGACCATTATGACCGACTTTATCACTGTTCAAAGATTTTGGTAGAACCTAGGAGACGTTACCAATATCAAGACCTAGAAAATGGATAGGCTTGTAGGTTGCGAAATGGGACGAACAAATAATTTATTTCTCATTTAATTCTCTAACAAAACCCTAGCCTGTTTACATACGTATCCTCTTTTCTTTATAAGTTCCTCAAACAAGGGAAATAGTCTTATGGTCCGAAGAAGAAGACGCTATCACACTGTTTGGGAGATTGAGCTGCTGAAAGATGAAGTGAGGGACCTTAATCAGTATGTGGAACAGCTTTAGAGAGATTTATGGGAGTTGGGGTATCGTTTCCACACCTATATACGAGAGGCTAACAACGAAAAGATTGAAGAAGGTGGTGAGGCTGCTGAGGGTGTTGATCCAGCTGCTTAGGTTGTTGTTTATTTATTTTATTTTTTGGTATTTTTAATTGAAGTGTCTTTTTTTTTCGTTGTATGTTTGTTCTTCCAGTTCCAGTTAACAAATGAATGTCTTCTTATCATATTACACTTGCCTTAACTTTATGCAAACAATGAACCACACAAGTTAATTGAAGGACTAGCTATTCATACGAATTAACAAATATTTTAGATACAAACCGTGGATTGTGCGTTGAACATATTTAACATTTATTAGATTTACCTGAAGAAAATTTTACAAAAAAAGACTTCTATCCAAACCCTATACAACTTCATTTCTTATTTTCACTATTCGAGTATATGAAAAGTTATCCAGATCCATCTGTTTCTAACTACAACTTTGGACTGAACAAGGTAATATTTTGTTGGACCAATTACTCTTCATCAAACTCATTACAAAAATAAATGTCTTTTCTATATTTTCATAATGAACTGGAACTAACAAATAATATGTGTCCAATACAAACTCACTCCAAAAAGAGCACTGAAACAAAAGACTATGAACATTCTGTTTGACGCTTCAATTGAATCTATTAATAGCCAAATCTTTAACTCCAAATGTCCTATTGTCCACGCACAACTTGGACAAAGTATTAAAACATGATCATACGTTGGATGGCTTAACAAATACGTTGATGAATATATTATCACCTAATAGTCTTCCTAAATTGAACTAGGGTATAAGAATTAGTTTCAAATTATACTTGAACATGGGAGAAGAAAATTCAAAATGGAGAAACTGCGTGCTAATTAACTATTTACTTAATATAAGTGCTAGTTCATACTGCAACAATATGTGTTAAATAAAAGCACTAATTATCCATGCTAGCATTCACTAAAATAATCACATAATGTATTGTATAGATGTCACTTCGCATGCACAATTTCAACTTTTACATTGTGATAAATTTAGCGAAACCACAAACGTTTACTAACTTTACAATACGTTTACGCATGTCCATGCTTCCATTCAATAAGTGAAAATAATGAATAAAAGGATTGGACAAACTTTAATGGGTGGGAAAATGTCAATACGTATCCCACAACAAGATTGATTGCAACAAGTTCAAAAGTTAACACAAAAAATATTACACTATTTTTTGTACCTAATAGTCCATATTGTTAAAAATGATTGAAAATTAATGAATTGCGCATCAGCATATCAAATTAATAAAGCCAATGGGGTATTATTTATGGCATAATCATAACTTGTACCTTTACACTTCAACAAACTTTTTTTTCCTAAGTAGAATTTTTTTCTTTTTCATATTAACAAAAACTTCACCCCAATCCTAATTTGTATTTAAGGCCCAAGAAATGACCCATGAAAAATTTACATATGCAAATCATATTGGACCTAAAATGAAGACAATTTTAATAAGGAAAAAGGACATGGGCTGGCCATTTTAAAAAGAAATGGACAGCAATTTTAAAAGTTGGACAATTGGAGCCAATCAGCCCAATTTAATTCTGATTTTTAGTCATTTGGCCCGTCGGTCGCATGCAGTCTCTATGCCCAATTGATACACTTGTATACCATATTGATACACTTTTATACTACATTGATGCACTTTGATACCGCATTGATACACTTTTATACTAGATTGATACAATTTTATACCATGTTGATACAATATATATACCACATAAATACACCTTTTACAGAGAAAATTTGTGCAAGCATATACACTAATTCGTTATTCATGAATTTGTTAACTTCACCTAAAATTTTGTGAAAATTGGTGCAAGCATATACAAAATTTATTAAAGCATATACAAGTTTTTTTTTAAAGCTTAAACCTGCACAACTTATTTTGAAGCTAGCAAACTTTAAAATTTTTATGATTGAAATCAACCGTTGAGTAATAGCGTTATAGATAAACAAGAGGATAGCTAAAACGAGATCACTGGATTGTGATATTTACAGCAAAAAAAAACATGAAGATAGTAGCAAAAAATGACCTAAATGGCTATATTTTGAAAATTTAAAATCAATGGTCACTCGACGGCAATTGTTTTAGCCGAGTGGCTATTCTTGTCCTTTCCCCTTTTAACAATCTACTTAGTTGGATTGAGCCCAAATTAAAGGATCTCAAAATCGAATTACAATAAATGGGCCCAAAGAATAGTCCCAAATTAGAAGGTCTCAAACCCTAAGTTACTATACAAAATCAAAATAAAATCGTATAAGGGAAATAAATGGGGAAGATAAAGGGATAAGTGGAAGGAGATAGTGGGGGACAAGAAAAGACAGGTGTGGGAATGGTTTTTAAACAAAACCGGGTGGTTTTGAATTGGGGAGGTTAATTTGGGTAGGAAAAAATGTGAAATAACATTATCACCCCGTATGTCACTTTAATTACGATAAAACCGACCAAAAAGTAAAATTCGAGTTCTCCGGGTCAATAAACCTCTAGTCGAGTATAATTTCTGTATACTAAATTACTAATCTATAAAAGGGAATATAAAGTGGAAATCTAAAGCACCAAATATGAGGCAAACAAACAGAATCTTCGCTGGTTTAGTTTATTTATGTCTCATTTTCTTTTCTGAATAGTAATCAATTCACCCAAAGTTAAATTATCTATACTATACTCTCCATTTCAAAAAGAATGACCTACTTTGATTTGACATAAAATTTAAGAAAATAAAGAAGATTTTTGAATCTTGTGGCCTTAAATTAAAGTTATTTCAAATGTACCAAAATGTCCTTTAATCTTGTGGTCCTAAACATGTCATGTGAAAAGTTGAAATTAAAATATTACCAAAAAAAAGATTATTATTTTTTAAATAGACTAAAAAAGAAAGTAAGTCATTGTGTTTTAAACGGAATGAGTATTATATTTACTCAAATTGCAAAATGATTTGATATAGTGGTCTCATGTCATGTCAATACCGGTAAAAAGGGTTTCAAATTGGATCCTAGATTAAAATAAAAGTTAGATTCTTCAGCATGTCTTGGCATTTTCTTTGGTTACTAATCTTCAACACAAAGTCATTGTACCACTTTAATAATATGTACTTATACATTGTCAGCATAAAAAACAATTACAATCAATTAATTGACTTATTATAGGTCAGATTATCTGTAATAATTAAAAGGATAAATCTTGTTAAAATCGTAAATTGATAGATAATTTAAATATGTTTGATCTTATAGATGACCTTGATTAATCATTACTTCATGATGAACTATCTTTTAAGGTTGAATTAGCCTTATTGGAATAAGTCATTTTCTTATCTTTATATGATATGAAAGATTGGTTCATCCCAATTTCTTAATTTACAGATGTTCATGTTATATTGATCACACTACAGATGTCTATGTGCGAGGCTCTTCAAATTCTAGTGCCAATTTTCTTCTCACGTCTATGAATTTTTTCTTGTTTGAAAATTCGAGCAATTACATGTAAGTAATAAGTTTTAAATAACTTTTACTTAAGTTCATAAATAGTTTAATTCAATTATAATATCGTCATACTTTATATATAATTTATTCATAACATATATCATTACTCAGTTAATCGAACCGATAAAAAGAAAGTTTACGTACACTCAAAATGGTAATAACAACAACATAATTCAAATCTATAAAAAAAAAAAAAATAATGCCCAACCGATTTTTTAATTACTTGACTGTGGACGAGGATAATTGATCCAAGATATAATTGCTCGAATAATAAAACACATTTTATCTTCAACTTTGATTGACTGTTTTGAATCACCAAATAAACAAAAGAGTGGAGCTGAGGGATGAGTAAAGAAAGAAATACATAAAATATTATTTGGCTGTCAAACGAATCACATGCTTACAACTGGTTATCAGGGCAAATTAAATGTAGTTTATGTGATTTGATTAGCCGCCATATCACTGTACAGATCACTTATTCGCTGGAGTGCATGGTTTTTTTTATTTGTTTTTAATCAAAAACACGAGAACCTCTCCTTCGTAGCGGCAAATTGTTATGAAATATAAAGTAAAGAAAAAAAATTGATAGAGAAAAGAGAAGGCTTCTGTTTTTTAGGATAAGAAATTATAAGATTGAGAATACAATGAATAAAATCTCTTTATTTACAGGGGGAAAATACTCTTAGTTTCTGACTAAAAGATAAATAATTTAAAAATTCTTATAGATATCAACTAGATCTTATTAGATTTTGATAGACATTCACTATAATGTAAATACATTTATAACTCTCCTCTTGAATGTCTAGATAAATAATGTATCTCGTTAAAACCTTACTAGAAAAAATCTTGTGGAAAAAAAAATCTAGTGAAGGAAAAAGAGTACACATCTATAACAATATGCACATAGAAACCCTGGGGAAAAAATCTAGTGAAGGAAAAAAAGTACACATCTCTAACAATGCGCACGTAGATTGCTTCATTGAAAACCTTATAAGAAACCCCAGTAGGACAAACCTCGTAAGAAAAAAAAGAGTACAACACGTATCAATTCTCCCTAATGAGAACATTCTTGAACTTTTGCATCCCAATCTTGTGCAACATCTCCTTGAAAGTTGCAATTGGAGAAGATCTGGTGAATAAATCAGTCGCATTATCACTTGAACGAATCTGTTGCACGTTAATATCACCATTCTTTTATAGCTCATGTATGTAGAAAAGCTTTGGCAAAATGTGTTTTGTTCTATCTCCTTTTTTGAATCCTCCCTTAAGATGTGCTATTTATGCTGCATTATCTCTGTATAAAATTGTGGGTAGATTGTCATATTTCGCACCACATTTTTCTCAAATGAGATATATCATGAACCTCAACCATACACATTCTCAGCTTGCTTCATGAATAGCTATTATCTCAGCATGATTCGATGAAGTGGGTACGATAGACTGCTTTGTATATCTCCAAGATATGACAGTACCACCACATATGAACACATAACCTGTTTGAGGCTGAGCTTTATGCGATTTAGATAATTACCCAACATCATCATAACCAATAAGACTGGGACTCAATCTTTAG
>NC_061113.1:231703177-231713073 GCF_002878395.1 Capsicum annuum
TGAAGAGTAAAGTGCACTTACAAAACTGAACCAAGTTAATCTCATCCGTTTTCTCAAAGTTTCTTCTGTACTGTACACACACCCCAACCCCCCACAACTCTGATGGAGAATTTGCCACCTGAACTTTTTCTCAGAATTTTCTGTCTCTTGGATCACCATAATCTTGCAACTGCTCAATTGGGTTAGTTTTTTATGTAGTACTATTTGTTCTTCTAATTCATTTGGTAACTTATCATATAAGTAACAATTTTGCAGTTTTGGTAACCAGAATGTTTAGTTCTTTTAACCACTTGGGTATCTTTCCAATTATGCATTTCTTGACTCAAATGATCTGAATTTGGCATTAAGATTGGATCTCTATGTTTTTACAAGGAAAAAAAAAGTCAAAGCTCCATTCTTTTTTTCATGCAAATTAGTGAATGGGCTTCCAAGAAGTGAACTTTGATTGAGAATTATGCATTTCTTGACTGAAATGATCTAGATTTTGTAATGAAATTGGCATTAAAAGATTGGATCTTTCTCAAAAGTTGCATTTTTTTTTCATGGAAATGAGTGAATTGTTTCCAAGAATTAGGGAATTATACTTTGTTTTGATTGATCATTGATGAAAAGAGAAGTATTTTATTTGGTTGAATAGTTTGCAGAAAGTGGAAAATGTTGGGTTCAGAGAACAGTTTATGGTGTGATCTGTTCATAGAGAGATGGGGATCAGATCAAGCCACTTTTTATGCCCCTGATGATTCCAAGTCATGGAAACATGTCTATATGGTTCAAGATCGTTGTGATCGCAATGGATTGTAAGCTTAAATTTGCCAAAATTCAACTTTTTATACATGTTTATTTTTTTCTACATTAGAAACATGGTACTCATAAACAACCTCTCTACCTCTAAGGTAGGGGATAAGGCTGTGTACACTCTACTGTCCCCAGACCACACATTTGTGGGACTACACTTGGTATGTTATATTAGAATCATAATACTTGGAAACAGCCTCTCTACCTTAGAGGTAGGGGTAAGGTTTCTGTGCACTATACCCACCCTGCCGGGTAGATTGTTGTTGTTGTATTAGAAACGTAGTAACATTTTACATGGATGTTTCTCAGGGGATTGAAGATTATTAGAGAAGGAGATGACTACTATCTTATACACCAGGGTGAAATTCAGAGACATTTAGGTTCAAGAAAATCGAAAATGGAAGAGATCTCTGAGTCGTTTAACTGTAAAGATGATAGGGAGGAATCCAATTTAAGCATCTTGGACAAGATCCTTTTCTTCATTGGGGACTTGGAATCTGCTTCTGTCCAGGTTAAACGAAGCCGGTTGGTGTAAAGAACTTTTCTTTTTCAATAACGGTACTATCCAGACCAGATTGCGTGCACCTCGGACTATTTTGGATGGCTGAACTCCGTGCACCAAAGCTTAGGTAAATGTGAAGAAATTATCTAACATTTTTTCTTTGTTTGTATCTTGCGGAAATTCTTAGTTTTGTGTAATGATAAATGTTTCAGTATGTCTCGTAAGTTTTTGTATGCAATATGGCATCGTTGAAAATAATTTTAAGCCGTCACTTAATCTGTATCTGAATAGTTTTGTGTTATGATAATGTTTCACATTTTATTTTGTATGATTTGAACTTGTGAATGTTATTGTGCTTGTAGAATATAGTATGAAGTTCTGCAATTGTTTTGAGGTTATCTTAGTTTAGTTATCAATTTTTGTCTTTACCAACATATTCATAAGAGCAAGAGATTTTGTCAGTCGAGTTTAGACATGAGTAATAAACTGGTTGGATTGCAAGGACTTAAAGTGGAACAATTTAGATGTGGCAGCAATGAGTGTGGCAAATGTACCTCCAAGAGTACATCAATCACAGGATTGTACTAAAACTATTGAATTTGGCCAAAGACGTACGTCTTACCTCTACTCTATTTTAATACAGAAAGGAATAGTAATACTTTATCCTATACATGGTACACTTAATAATAGTTAAGTCCCACTTTGACTCTTGAGTTATGCTTATGTATCATCAACAGCCAGTGTCCCTTTCTCTAAAAGGGATTGACGACTTATTCATTCCGTGACGTGACTTTGGCACTAGACGTTCGCAAAATGGAGACTATCGGGTTTCAATATAATAGAGTCTGTTGGAAAGAGAATCCGGTAATTATTGGCTGCGAATATCTAAACTGGTTGTTGTTATTCAAGTGGAATCAACGTCTATCAAAAATTAGCACATCGAAGCGTATGCAAAATTGTCTATGCTGTGATTTGAACCCCGATTTCCCATGATTTTGGACCAATCTAGGTGTTACCCAACTGCATTTCTTCCTTCAGGCCTAGAAAAGCTAAAGCGGACCCAAAAAATACAAAACATAAACCCGCAACAAACTCACTTCTGCCATTTGCATGACATCTCACAATCACCAATGAACTTCCCAAGATTTGCATCTTTGCTAGGAATGAATTGACTTGTGCTTTTCACTATTACATTGGGAGATAAAATTGTCAAAAAGATCAAAAATATGACATAAATATAGAGGCCTCAGTTAACACTTGAACCAAGGTCAGAAAAAGAAGAAACTAATAACACCATCCCAGCAGCACGAAAATAGTGGAAATCGTTGTTTGTCTTCTAATAACACAACCGGGGAATGAGAATAACACCATTAGCTCATCTGCCTCTTCCTTATCAGCTAGGCAAGAACAACTCCATTATGAATCCCCCCATGGTCATATTGCTCTTCAAATATTGTAAGCTCAACTAATATTAAACCCGGATGGCCGATTATGGTAATAAATAGACGTTCACAGACAAATTTCCAGACGATATTTGACTGCTCACCTTGATAAACTCAATCAAGGTGCATTCAACGGATCAGCCTCAGTATCCCTTTCCTTCATCGCTGTCCAATCTTCTGTTTCTGCAATCAGCAACAATATCGAGTCAGTATAATTTACCAAGAGACGCAGCAAAAAAAAAAAAAAAAGGTGACACCAAAGTAATCATAATCAAGTAGATTGGTTCATGTGAGGGCAGTGATCCAGAGAACGCGGTACATACTTGGCTTGTCCGCAATGGCTGCAAGCCGTCTTTGCAAAATGGATGCAACAAAGAGGAAAATTGAGCACATGCCAAACATCACAGTGATGGGGAAAGCGTCGACCTACAAATTGAACCCAAAAAAACACCCACAATCAGAACTCGGTGTGAAATACATGTGCAGCACCATAGTTACTTGGGTAATTAAATGTAAGAAAAGGAACATGTGCACTACAGTTACTTAGAGCAAAATAACAGTAACATACATTGTAAAGAACAATGCAGACGAAGATGTTGAGGGGAATCCTGAAGAAGTTCATTATGGTGCTCCTTGCTTCCTCGGGAATGAATTGAGACCTCATCTTCATGATGGACGGCCAGAAGATGCCAACACAAGCCTCGAAGGCGCAGAAGCCAAGAAGCTGGATACATCCAGAAAAGGTGATGCCTCCACCTTTCACATTTGAAGGAGGTACCAAGAACTGGTCCAATGAACGATGTTAGATATTGGCAAACCACAAGGCATAAAAATTCTCTGAGTGTAAAGTCACTTCCTACTTACAGTTGTCAGAATGGGCAGCAAGAGAGATGCAGAAGATACAACAAAAACAATCTGCATGTAGCTCTCAACTCTAGGTGAGTTCTTCGCCATAAGGCGAGCTGCAAATGAGCTTCCCAACATTGAAGCCATCATGAAAGTTGCAAAAATAAAACCATGGGGAATGTCTTCTTCATTTGGGCTGAGGGCAGGAGTCCAAAGAAACACAAATGTATACATGGAACCTTCAAATAGAGATTGTATAGCACCAAGTAATGCAATCTTCTCATCTGCCACAAAAACCGTCCAGCAATAAGGACAGTGTAAAAGTAAATGGAACAATCAAAACAAAGAACGAGTGATGATACAGTGCAAGAATAACAGCTTGAATTAGGAAAACGTTTTTCAACCGAACATCAATTGAGATACCAAACTGATATATCACAAACAATGCAGTATCAGGACAACAGCGCCAGATACAAGTTCCCAAAGCTGCAACCTACGTCTTCTCTAGCAGCCAAATTTTGGAGCTTTAAATCCTAATAGATAACCTGCACTGGGTATGTTGTTGTTGTAAATCCTAATAGATAACCTGGTGAGGAAATGCTTTGTGCATATAAACTTAAATATACCAGAATGTAATTAACCTGATAATTTTTCAAAACTACTTTCCAATGCCCCTCCCCCAGTCTAGAGGTCCTCGTCCTATAAAACTCTTAACTCACAGTCTAGAGGTCCTCGTCCTATAAAACTCTTAACTCACAGTCTAGAGGTCCTCGTCCTATAAAACTCTTAACTCACAGATATATTGTGAGAATATAGGAAATCTACATCCATGTTGAATCTCATTGGCAAGAACCCACCCACAGTCTAGAGGTCCTCATCCTATAAAGCTCTAAATTCTGACAGATAAATTGGGAGAATATAGGACATTGCATCCATGTTGAATCTTATCGGCAGTGAATCACTGTATCAACATACTACACATGGGTTGAAAATTGTCTCATGAAATAACACATATTGTGTAGCATATTCAGGTATACCTGAAGCAATTGCCACAGCTGCACCCTTGAATTGAGTGAGCAAGTCTTTGCTCTCTGATGGGTCTCCATAGTTCTCCGACCATGATGATAATATGATAGCCATTCCAATGGCAAGAAAGCAGGCCGCAGCATCAAAAGGAGACACAGGGCCGAGATTTAGTGAATCAACAAGAAAATTTCCAAACAATCCAGCAATAATCGCAACAAGACCATTTCCAACAAATATTGCCTTGGAGAAAGTAAGTGAGAGCCATTGGGAATCAAAACCCCTCTGCATGAAGAAAGCAAATAGCCAAGTACTATATTAAATATTCTGAAAAGCATAATAAATTAATAATACGCCAAAAACAAAGAACAGATAATTGCTATGCTATTTCAAAGGGTTGTAATGTGTATCTCAAGAACAACGTAGCAGGATCAACATTCTATAAGGATGTACTATTTAACAGTTGGTACTACTTCTCCAATAGATGGTCATCTTGATAATAAGGATATGCACCTTAAAGTGTTCTGCTACAAGCCATGACTCAAATGCTGAAAATAGTAGAGAAGTAGCAATGCCACCCAAAATACGTCCAACCATCAGAATCTTGTATTGAGGGGAATGCTTGGTAACACAGCTAAGTATGTAAGTGATACAGTAAGTTATACATGCCCTCTTCCGACCCCTGAAATAAAAAATGCAAGGAAGATCATGTAGCTAGAAACTTTTAGATATTAAAAGATGATTGACACACAAATTCTGAGAGCATACTGTTTGTCGGCAAGAGATCCAACGATTGTGCCAAACAGCATGGAAGATCCAAATCCAGCAATGAATAGCTGTCCAATATCTCCCTTGACAAAGCCATAAGTGCTGTAAAGGTAATATACATATGGACCCTGTAGCCAATCACCGGCTATTGCCACACAACACAAAAGCATTAGAAAGGAATCACCACCACTCACACATGATGAAATTAATTGATACAACTCAAATTACGTACAACACCAACAAACAAGAATATCATTGACCAAAACTCGAAAAGTATCTTAAATTGTCCCCTCTGCTTTTCAGAAATGAATCTGAAACAGAGAAAACATTAATTCTCTATATCACACATGACAAGAGCTGCAGAGCAATCACATCATAAAAGCTTGAAGTATCATCATTTATTGCTCAGTTATACAATTAAATATAATTGCTAAATATCAAATGATTACAGCATAAGTTCATCAAGAAGTGAATAATATACGCCTCTTTTTCTTTTTGTTGTGTCCATGATCACTTTGGTCAATGAGAATAAGCACTCTCTCCGTTTCATATTACTCGGCCTGTGTTGACTTCGCACACCCCTTAAAAAAAACTTTAATTAGAGGTGTATTTTGCCAAGAACAACAACATACCCAGTATATTCCCACTCAAGATAAAACAATCTAAAAAAGGAATAGTAAAAGGACAAAATACAATAGAAATTACCACACCCAATAATACCACAGACAAGATTCACCAACTAATACAACAAACGATTTAACATTCTGAAATAATACTAGTACTATAGCTACTAATACAGTAACAAAGTCCTCCTACCTACTAGCATTGACGCACTCGTTCCTACTATCCTTTTACCCTAATCCGTTTCCTCCTCAACTTCCTATTAACCTTTTAGTAACTTATTAACAATGATGCTTTGAAACTCTAATTTGACTAGGGTAGTATGAAAAAAAAAACTCTCTGATTTGCTAAAATGGACAGTAGTTGCGTATGTAGAATGAAATGTTGGTGCACAGCTAGATCTAAAGACCATTAAGCAAATTGAGCTGCATATCAACACTTGGAAGCGTAAAATGAGTTAGGATCGGAAGCTAGATTTCATTTATACCACAACCTGACAACTAATGCACAGCAAACTCGTGATACCCAATTACTCAGATCCAAAATCCCACACTCAAATAATCAGATCGAGCACATACATACATACCAGAATTTCAAAATGTAAAAAGACCCAGATCTGATAGGAGAAACATACGTACCCATCATAAGAGAGTACACAAGAATGTAATTGTTCTTAAAGGAATTAAAAGCCTGTGAAGTTGTTATCCGATCTTTGTTAGTCTTCCCACCCAGCTCAAGAACTGCCACCACAGCAGCCATAGCACCAAACACAACATAGTAGAACAATTCCATTGCCCCCCTGCCCGCACCAGCACTAGGCTCGATCTCTACTGCCACTCAGATAGATATTCTCTTCTTTCTTTCTTCTTTATACGTACAAATGTGGGTGTGGGTGTTTGTTGGTTATATATATAATAATTCAGAGAATGGGAGCAACGCATACGCGCTTTCTTCTGCGTTGTAATCCTCTAAAGCCATGTTACTTTTACTGTACATCATTTCTCAGATGATGTAATCTCCGCCTTTCATTCCCGACATTATGACACGTGTCGGCACTGTATTGTGTGATATCTGTCGGTAGTTGTGTACCCAGCTTCATAGTATCCTTATTGTTCCGTCTTAAAACAAGAGGATAATTCGAATTTCTTTTCATGCAATTTTCACGTTATATATGATTGTGATCGTCTACCGAAATAATAATCTGTAAACATATTTTTTTTATATATGAATTGTAAATATAAATATATAATATAATAATATATTTTGTGTAATTTTATGAGTGAAGTCTTAAAAAAGTGAAATGGATATCAATCATATTTCGATTTTTGCAAAGTATAAAAGTTATTTTATTGACAGACACTCAATTTAAAAGAAGAAAAATAAAAATAAAATATCAAGATAAAACGTAATAATATTTTTTTTGTTAGTTTTTCATCCGTGTTCGATACCCGTATTGGAGTCCGACTAATTCGGATTCATGTCGGGTAGGTCTCCATTCGAGGGATAGCGCTCCCAACAGAGTTTTCTCCATGCCTAGGATCAAACCCTCGACCTCTGATTAAGGGTCCGTTGCATCACAAGCCATGTTGATTAGATAAAAAGCAATATTAATCAACAACAAACTATATTAAAAGGTTTTTTAATTTCAATTTCAATATTATACAGACCAAACTTTTGTTTTGTTTGTATCATCTAACTTCAACTATCATTTTATCTCAAAACTTCTCTTAAAATCATTACACTAATTTAAAATTTTAAGATTAGAATTAATTACATTGTATTGTTTTATGAAGCAAAACTATACAATAGGTAATTTTTCAAATTAGTATAAAATGAGCTAAAGCAACTATTAGAAGAGAGAGAGAGAGAGCAAGATGCAATGTAAATGCATTTGTTTTGGTGCGCTGTTTAATACCCACCACATGCGGCTTGTTTTGTGACGTCCATAACGGGTGGTTAACCGACAGCTTATACGAAATCACTACTTTTACAAAGCCAAAGTGGTGGTCTCGCCATCAATAATCTATATTTCTATCTATATTTATAATTTATATTTATATTTATAATTTATAATATATAATATATAATTTATAATTTATAATATATTAAAAATTTGAAGAGCATTAGGAATATTATTTGAATTTTTTGTTCTTCGTTAAAAGTCTTTATTTTAAATAAAATCGTTCATTATTTTTTTAATATGTAAGAGTTGAAAATTAATTAAATATATTTATGATAAAATCTTTACTTATCAGAAGTCATCAAAATTAATGATAATTAAAACTTTTTTCATTAGTTTAAGAATTATAAATCAACCAAATTTAATTTTAAGAAAATTTGAAAAATCTAGAAATAAATATAAAAGCGTGAAAATAAGAAAAAATTTAAGAAGTACTAAAGTTTTAAGTCTTAAGTACGCAATAAAAATGTAATAAATGATTTTGTAAAGATTTGACTTTAAAATAAGAAAAGATTTTAAATATAGAAAAAAATAATCGTACCACAAATACGATTTAAATTAATGCGTCTTTCTTAGCCTCTAACAGCAAGGAAAAGAGGCATTGCATGATAATTTTCATCATTTACATACATGTACGCAGTACAATAAAAACTTTTAAGTCAGAATAATTAATAGATTTACCTAACCATATTTCCTCTGGAGTCTTAAAATTCAAAGGTGCAGAAGAAGCACGATTGACAATATAACAAGATGCAAAGATAGCTTCTGCCAAAAAAATTGTCAGCCCAATATTTTAAAGGGAAAATTTTAGAAATAACAACTATAGAGCATTAATTGTAACTTTTATAGCTACAGTTTTATAATTACGAAAAAGAACAAATTGTATTTGGTATTTAAGTAAACTATTGCTATACAAATACATATACAACAAAATTTACTGTCCTTGTTTCACACAAATTAGTTGAGTTAAATAAGGAATAATTATCCTATCTAATTAAATTCTTATAAATTACTCTTATTTAAATTAACATCCAAATCAAACTCAAATATGAAGATTATTATTTTCATGATCTTCAAAATTTCAAAATATCTTTCTCTTATATCTCTAACTATTTTTTCTTGTTAGTTTTTTCAGTTTTTTTTAATCTTTTTTTTTATTTTAATTTTTTTTCGTTTTCATTTTTTTCTTTCCACTTTATTTTCTCTCTTCTACTTCTCTTCTTTTTTTTCCTTTTTCGTTCTTTTATTTAATTTTTATTTTTTCCTTTTCTCATATTTTTTTCGTTTTCTTCTTCTTCTTCTTTTTTACTTTTTTCGCTTTTGTTTTTACACTTCTATTTCTAATTGCTGTTTCTATTTTATATTTCTCTTTCTTCTTTTTTTTCCTTTTTCACTTATTTTTTTCAGAATTTTTATTGTTCGTTTTGTTTTTTTTTTTTTCTTTTTTACTCTTCTATCTCTATCTTTTATTTTTAAAAGACATACAGATCTGCATATGTATTTACGGTAAAAAAATACATATATATCTGCATATGTTTTTATAGAAATACATATCTAACTCACATGTATATATAAATATATAGGACACAAAATCTCTATAACAAAAATGACAATTATATACACATAGGTAATAAAAAATACACGATACATATCTTAAACAGTAAAAGAAAACAAATAAGTACATATGTTACCCTCTAAATTGACAGTATGTACAGTTCAAAGATAAATTCAACACCGCATAAAATACATCTAGTTTTGCATATGTATTTACAGAATACATACCTGATCCATATGTAAATTCTTATTTTATATGAGCCATCTTTGTATTTCGCAAATACATATGAAGATATATAGTGTAGTTATGTTTGTTACCATTTAATATGAATATGATATTTATTTCGTATATACATATATATGTTTTGAACTGTAAATACATATC
>NC_061113.1:231716073-231723374 GCF_002878395.1 Capsicum annuum
AAAATAATAAATAAGGCAAACGAAAAAGCACTACATTTATTTGATATTTGTTTTATGTTTTTAGATTTAATTTATTTAATTAGATTGACCTTAATTTTTAATATTTTTTAGGAGAAAACATCATTAATGGTAGTAAATTCTCCGGTTGATTCAACACATCCTATACAAATTTCATACACCATAAAATTATTGATACACCTATTTTTATATAGATCGGACACCATAAAATTATTCATACACTAATTTTTATACATTTTGAACACCATAAAATTATTAATACACCAATTTTTATATAAAAAATTTTAATACACCGTAAAATGATTGATACACCTATTTTTATATAGACCAGACACCATAAAATTATTGATACACCAATTTCTATACATTTTGGACACTATAAAATTATTGATACACCAATTTTTATATATTTCCAACACCATAAAATTATTTTTATTGATAAATTAATTTCTAGATAATTCAAACACCATAAAATTATTGATACAAAATTATTAATACACAAATTTTTATACAATTTAGACGCCGTAAAACAGTTGATACACCAAATTCTATACAATTCATGCACCATAGATACACTAATTTCTATACAATTCTTACACTACACCATAGATTCACCCATTTTTATACAATTAATATACTACACCATAGATACACCAATTTTTATACAATTCGTACACTACACAATAGATACACCAATTTCTATACAATTCATGCACCATAAAATCATTGATATCCTTCTCAGCTGGTGTCATCGGATAATTCTCAAAACTCCTCGAAACTACCAAAAGATCTAATCTAATCGGCTTTTTTCTTTTCAACACTCTTCCTTTTCAACACCAATCTTCCATTCCTGTAAAAAATATCTCTGCAAAACACTCACTTTAGAATCCTGTTCATCGTCTTCTACAACTAGAATAGGATATTTATAAACTTCATAAATCAAATTATTCCATGATAAAGATAGGGGAAAGTAATGAGTTCAATTTTATTTTAAGCGGTACTTTTTCAAGAGCCATTTGTATTAATTTTTTTCTTCCTTTTTTCATATATTTGGGGCTTGTTTGGTGTAGAATATAATGTACTAGAAAAAATAATGTATGCATTATTTTTGCATATTATTGATATTTTGTTTGGTATATTTTCAACTTATGTAGCACTAGATTTACATTTTATTTGACATTATAATACGTATAATCATAGTAAGCTCAATCATAAAGCCACTAAAGCAATAGCTTGGGGCCTCAACTCCTTGGGGGCCATTTTTTCAAAATTATTTTACTAGTTGACAATTGAATGCACCTACGACGTACAAAATGCACATAAAATGCATGTTATTTCTAGATCACAAAGCCCAAATATTAACTACATAAGGAATCCTCGGTATAATTAATTATACCAGCATTGCTATATACATTCGACTCAACACAATTCTTATACACCTACCAAATAGTAAAATGTAAGTCTTACTGTCTAAGGAATTAAGAAAGAAACTCAAATTGTGATTATGATACATATATTTTTACCTTCACTTACTTGAATAATTGTCATGGTCCTAAGCTTGGACATTTACAAACACTTTTTCATTATTTATTTTTTTTCAAAAAAATAAATAAAAATAAACTAAACCTCAATTGAAATTACAACAAAGATACAATGTGTAAAGCACCAAAATGGCTTCGTACAAGAGTTGATGAGACCGATACAATTGCAAAAGGAATTTGAAGCTAGAAAAGATTTATATTTTTGAGACTGTTACTGTTACAGTTGCAAATTAAACTCCCACTATTGCTAAATGGCTTCGTCCTGTTTTATATATTTTTCAACTTTCGTTTGGCTAATCAGTTTCTACCTTACCAGTACTCTTGGGGAGCAAAATACTTTGCAAACTTACATCATTCTTGTAAGTTTGCCCCCAGCTGAAGTGGAGCTCTTGAGCTATTACCGTTCTTTTTTATCGGTAGTGGGATGATCAAACCACATCATCAAGATTTATTCTCTCTTACCATCATGTGGTTTCTGGCTTTGCAGCAACATTGACACCTGATGAACTTAAGGAAATAAAGAAAAATAAGGGGTTCATCACAGCGAAGCCGCAAAAGATGTTCGCCTTGCATACTACACATACTCCAAACTTCTAAGGGTTGCAACAAAATGCTGCCGTTTGATAAGAATTCAACTATGAAAGGAAAATGATTATTGGTTTTTTAGACTCTGGAATCATACCAGGACATCCTTCTTCCACGATAACAATATGTCACCTTCATTAGAAAAATAGAAAGGGAAGTGCGAGTTTACCGGGAGCCTTACTTGTAACAATAAGCTCATCGTTGCAAAGAACTTATTGCGTGGTGGCTAAAGTGATCCAGCATTGATGATTCAGGCCATGACACATACACCTCAAGCACCGTCGCTGGCAACTTTATTGATCATGCCAATATGTTCGGCAATGTCAATGGAACATCAGTCAGCGTGACCTTTTTTGTCCATATAGCCAAGTATAAGCTGTGTTTCGATTCTCGAATCAGTTGTACAAATGTTGACATATTAGTTGTAATTGATATTGTGTAGATGTTCCTTCAATCTCTATTGGCGGACTTCATAAAAACTTTTATGACAACTACTTGTTGTTAGTTCTTCGCTGCAATGCAAAATGGGATTATTGTGGTTGCCTCCGCTAGTAACAAGGGACCAGGCAGTGGTACGTTGTTTAATGAGACACCTTGGATTCTCACAGTTGGTGCTAGCTCCCATGATAGAAAGATAGTAGCAACAACCATTTTAAAAAATAGTACGATAGCCAGTCACTTTTTCAACCTAAATATTTTCCTCATAGCTTTTTTTCACTTGTATATAGTTAAGAGAGTGCCAAATATGAATCAGTATCTCTGAAAAGTACTGATATTAAGGGTAAAATAATGATTTGTGATGCTGTAATAAGTCTCCAATTTATCATGACCCAACGGTAAAGGATGCGGGCGGTGTCGCCATGATTCTTGTCAATACAAAGGTCTATGGTGATACCATTTTGGAAATATCTGACGTCTTTCCAACAACTATTTTAGATTTTGTGGATGGGGAAAAAATTAAGTCCTACATTACTTCTTCCTCCACGACCGGAGGGAGGGGGCGTTTTAGAGGGGACAAAGAGGGATTTTAAGGCTGCACCATCTGTAGCATTTTTTTCATCAAGGGCCCAAAGAGTGTAAAAGTTCAGGCATACTAAAACCTGTCATTATCTGTCCTGAACTGAATATTCCTTCTGCATGGCCTTCCTTTTTGAAAACATGAACTTTGCATTCAATATCATCTCTGGAACCTCAATGTCTTGCCCCCACCTAAGAGGTATTGCGACTCTGCTAAAAATACACACCCGAATTGAACTCCAACTACAATTAAATCTGTCATTATGACTACAACTAAAGGTGTCAAACATGCCGGTTTTAATCGGCTCACTAAAGGAAATCGGACCGGTTTGACCCAGCCCGGTAAGTCCAAGGGCTTTAAGAGCCTGAGTTCCGGTTTGATTGGGTTTTGAATTTGGGACCGATTAATCCGAACCGAACCCAACCTGGTTAGGGCCCGGCCCAAATAAGCCCGATTATTTTTTTCTTTTTTAAGATTTTAAAAAATTGGACCAAACTAGCCGTTGGCCCAACGGCTATAACGGCTAGTTTGGGCCCAAATATTAAAAAAAAAAGTTTTTCTTTTATTTAAAATTATTTTTTAACCCAAAAAAAAATTCTATAAATACCGTACACTTTCAAATCATTTTTCACACAATTTTTCATTCTCTCAAATCTCATTCTCTCTCAAATCTCATTTCTCAATTCTCAATTCTCAAATATTCTATATATTTTATTTCTAAAGTGCTCACTTTAATTTTTTAAATTTTGCGATTACTAAGTACAAGTGTAAGTTTCTAAAATCGCAACCTTCGGATACTTTCAAAATTTGGTATTGTCGTTCCATCTCTTACTTTTAATTTTTAATTAGTGTATTAATTGTTGAATATTTATTTTTATTACTTTTTGTGTATTTTGAATATTTTTTAGTTTGATTTATACTATGGATAAATTAAGAAACCTCGGTAAAAATGTCAAAAAAATTTGTCCCGGAAGTGGTAGTGGTAGCAAAAAACAAATTACTAGCGGTAGAGGTACTTCAAGTAATAAATATACTCGTGTGCCTTCGCCTCCGGTACCACTTAGTCAACCTTTTAAGGAAGAAATAGGTGTAGGTGCTCACGATATGGATTATTTAGAAGTTCAAAAAAATTACGGTATAGAAGAAGAATGAAGTAGATGCGGTTGATTTAGATGAAGTTGATGAAAATATTGATGAGACATCCGAAGTAGGAAATGCTAACGTTAGATCCGAATCGGTTAATCTCCCTCCCCGTCCTCCCCGTGCCCCAAGGGCTCGTAAACAAACTAGTGTTGCATGACAATTTTTTGAACGTATATCAGATACCGAGGTACAATACAATATTTGTCAAAAATATATAAGCATAAAAGAAGAGGCAAGTAAGGGAGTACGAGTACGTTAATGAGACATTTAGCTGAAGAACACCAAAGAGAGTTAAAAATTGCATAAGGTAGTGAGGTTGTTGGTGGGCTCACACAAACTAGAATGGACCCAACAACCGGTCACGTAATGAAGAAGTATAATAAATTGAGGGACCGGAAAGAAATAGCAAAAACGGTAGTTGTAGGTTGTTTGCCTTTTAGTTTTCCTTCTTCTGATGCTTTTAATCATTATATTCAAGCAATTTATAATCTTATGTTTAATGGTATTCCTAGAAGTACTTGTCGGTCTGATATTTTTAGACTTCATTCACAATATTATTTTTATTTATCTACAGTGTTAAAAAATATTCAATGTAGAATATCCCTAACTTCTGATCTTGGTCGTGCTGTAAATAAAAATGATTATTTAACCGTTACTTGTCACTGGATGGATAGTAATTTTGTGATGCAAAAACGTATTCTTGCTTTTTTATATGATGAAGATCGTAAACATACTGGACAATTTATTGCTGACTCGATACATAAAGTTGCAGCATTTTATGGTATCGAAAATAAAATCTTATGTATTGCTTTTGATAATGCTTCTAACAACAAGACTACTATAACAAAGTTGAAATCTAAGCTATCACCGCCGTTACCTGAAATTTTTTATATTAAGTGTGCATGTCATATATATAATTTAATTGTAAAAGATGGTCTTGAGTTTTTTGAGATTTATATGGAAAAAATCCGTCTTGCTGTTGGTTTTATACAAGGAAATAATCGTAGATCGAGAATTAAAGAATTTAAAGTTAAATGTAAAGAAAATGAACTTGCGCCAATATTGATGCCTGAGGAAATTGATATTAGATGAAATTCTACGTATGATTTTTTAAAAACTTGTTATAAATATAGAGTTCCTATTACATTAGCTCTTAACCAACATTGTGGTTCATTTGTTGATTCTGCCGATTGCATGCTACTTGATTCTGATTGGGTTGTAATTAATGATCTTGTTAAGTTTTTGGAAAAAATTTATGTAGCTACGGTTGAATTTTTCGGTGCTTATTATCCTACTGTTTGTAATATTTTGGGATATATAATCGATATTTCTGGTTTGCTCAAAGAATATAAAAATAAAGAAGGTTATGAAGATGTTGTTGGTGCCATGTTTACTAAATTTAAAAAATATTTTTTTTCAATTCCCCCTATTTTCTTGGTTGGTGTTATGCTATATCCGTGCATTAAATGCCATACTATGTGCCACTTTAGTACTCTTATTTATCGTAACTTAGAAATAAATACTAACAATGATTCTGACCAAGTACAACCTAATTTATGGACGACTACGTCTGATGCGAATGCTTACATAGATAAATTATATAACTACTATGCTGATTTAGTTGATTTAGTTGTACCGACACATATCAGTCCAATTGTCGCTCCATATCCTCCCAAGGTGCCATCATTTTTTAAAAGGCCGGCATATTGTGGTTTTCCTGATTCCTTTTATGATTTACCCTGTTGGAACAATGTTAACGAGGGAGCTTACACATCAACTTATCGGGAAGAGCTTAAGTATTATCTTTGGTCGCCGCCAGAGGATCACAGACGACAGATCAACACGTTGGATTGGTGGAGGAATAATGAATCACAATATCCTGTGCTTTCAAGATTAGCTAGAGATATCTTGAACGTTCCAATGTCAACCGTTGCATCAGAGAGCGCCTTTAGTCAGGGACGACAACAACTTTGAGACAACCGACACTCATTGGGAAGCAATGCAATGAATGTTCTAGTTTGCCTCAGAGATTGGATTAGAGCAGAAAGAAGAAATCAAGGAATGGAACCGGAGTCGAAGGACGAGCAGAAACTTGAAGAAATTATGACTTCGTGGGAGAACTCAGCAGAATCAAGTCCAATGCATGGGTTTGCCCCCGTTGACTTTGACTATCCTATGCAAGTTCCCGTTAATATTAATATGGATGAGTTGGAAAAAATGATGCATAATTTGTAGATTTTTTATTCATGTAAATTATAAATTTTGGATTATTTTGCAATCAACAAAATTCAACATTCATTAATTAACTATCAAGTATTATTAATTTATTATATTAAGTAGCATATGTTTTGTATATCTTCTATACACATGTATATTTAACGTATATATTTAATGTATCCAAGTGTATATGTTTTACAAATTAGTATATAACTATATATATATATATATATATATATATATATACATATATATATATATATACATATTTTAGTATATATAAATGTATATTGTAGAATAATATATATTTTATTTAAATTAGTACATATATATTGAATGGTGTGTATATATCTTCTATAGACGTATATATTTAACTTATACATGTGTATATGTTTTATAAATTAGTCTAATATAACTATCTATATATTGCAATACATATATATTGTAGTATATAGTTTATTTAATTTTAAAGTAGTACATACATATTGAATGATGTGTATATATCTTCTATAGACGTATATCTTTAACGTATACAAGTGTATATGTTCTATAAATTAGTATGTAACTATATATATATACATATTGTTGTATATATATATGTATATTGTAGTATATATTTTATTTAAAGCAGTACATATATATTGAATGGTGCGTATATTTGTGTATATATCTTCTAAAGTAGTATATATTTAACGTATACATGTGTATATTTTTTATAAATTAGTATATAACTATATATATTGATATATATATATATATATATATATATATATATATAT
>NC_061113.1:231723474-231733149 GCF_002878395.1 Capsicum annuum
TATATATATATATATATATATATATTGTACTATTGTAGTATATATTTTATTTAAAGTAGTACGTATAGTCATATATAATTATATATTGAATGGTACGTATATATGTGTAATTGTTTATATATTTTTTTTAAAAATATATTGTATAATTGTAGTGTATATAGTGTATATTGAAGTGTATATAGTGTATATTGAATTTTTCTTTTTTTTTTTTAAATGGGTTTGACCGGTTTTTAACCGGGTTTGATCCGATTTAGGTGGGTTTAACCGGGTTGGGTTAAGTGGACCGGTTCAGGGTTGTTTTCAACATTTTTACTGTTGAACCCAAAACCGGCCCAGCCCACCTAACCCCAACTCGGACCGGAACCGACCCACAACCCGATTAAACTAAACGGGCCAGTTCCGGATTGACCCGACCCGACCCACTTAACACTCTTAACTACAACTGATCAATCCAACTGTGAGGGTCACACCATCGTTGATGACATGAAATTTTATGTTCATGTGTGGGCCACGTGAATCCATTAAAAGCAAGTACTCCAAGACTAATATATGATATCCATCTTATGAACTACACTCAATACTTATGTGGCTTGGGCTACGCAAACATTCAGATTGGGTTCATTGTGCGTCAAAAAGTAAACTACTTGTTGATATCGAGTATATCGGAGGTGGAGCTGAACTATCCTTCTTTCTCCATAATACTTGGAATGCAATTCAAAAATATTCAAGGGTAGTTACAAATGTTGGTGATGGAAACTCCATTTACAAAAGCTAGCTTTCAGTCTTATTGATTTTTTTCTTCCTTTTTCTCATACATTTAAGGGTTATTTGGTGTATTGTATAATGTATTAGAAAAAAATAATATATGCATTACTTTTGGATATTATTAATATATTAATCGATATATTTTCAACTTATGTAGCATTAGTTTTATACTTTATTTAATATTATATTATGTATAATCATAGCCAATTCAATCATAAAGCCATTAACGCAATAGCTTGGGCCAATATTTTTGGGGCCTCATTTTTTCTAAATTATTTTACTAGTTGACAATGGGATGCACGAATGACGCACGAAATACACATAAGATGCACGTATATCCCACGAAATGCACGTGTAGCACACAAGATACACATATGGCACACAAGAATTAATTTTATTTAATATACTTAAAACCTCATATTAAGATGTGTCGTTAGGCCACCAAATTCATTGAGCCGACGCCCTTACGTGTAACTAATACATGACAAACCACGTGACATTAGCAATGTATGCAAGGATTTTTAATGCATATATTATTACTATGATTAAAGAAAAATGTTCTTCAAAATCTTTTCTGCAAATACAACGGGATGTATTTTTTAAATTAAATATATTTCGGCGACTTTATTTTTTTCGATGAATTTCAACATTTTCAACGTCAATCATTTTTGGGGGAGCTAAAGAATGATTCTAACCCTGAAATTAATTCAATTTTTTCAATTTGAATTGATTCAACATTCTCACATAATTCGAGTTCTTGGATGTCAATGGAAGAAGAAGAATGGAAGAAAAAGAAGAAAGAAAAATAATAATTAACATTATATATATTTATTTAAAGAAATATTAAAAATAAATTTTTAATAAATTATTTTCGTTCTCATTCTCTTGTGGGTAATAATTTCATTTTAAAATAGTTCAGGGGTCATAGGATCCTCGCAAAGTATAAGTGTATAGTTGAGATTTGAGGTAAAGGTTGAGGGAGTTTTTGACCATTTTCTCTTTACATTATTATATTAAAGAGTGAAGGGTTTTGAAAAGTGATTTGACTTTTTTTAGACTTTATTAAAAAATTTCGCAATAGATAAAATTATTTAATTTTAAATAATCAAATATTATACGTGTGAGATACGTGCGGTCATATCAATAGAGAAAATAGATAAAACATACTCACAAACTATCGAAAATAAATTAATTAATTTATTTTTTATTTGGAACTCTTTTGGTATAAAAGTATTCCTACGGTCAGTCAAGTCAAGTAAAGTAGATATGCCCATAAGTTAAATGAAAATAGAGAAACTATATCATTTATTTGCTTTTTGACACCAAAATTATCTTTGACTATTAGCCAAGTCCAAATAGACTAGAGGCAAAACTATCATTAAAATAACATTGAAAAAATAAAGAACATTTTCAATTCCTATACCTGCCTCTGAATCTACTGGGATATCTCACTACTTACAATTATTGAGTTGAAAATCCAAATTGTAAAAGAATAATTCCAATAATAGTATTGCATAATTAGAGGATTTTCATTAATCTCTAAATATTTAGAGAGAGGGTTTACCTTAATTCGATTTCCACTTTAGTGTGATTTTAGATTCCAATGCCCCTATAAAAATAGTGGGCAGGCTAGCTTGTTGAAAATCCCCAACTAAATGAATGAAAGAAACATCTACATTAATTCAATCAGAGTTATTTAATTACTCGAACAATCAACACATAGTTGTCAATTGTCACAAATCTCAAAACATAGACTAGAAGCCTAGAACAAGATTGACTTGTTAATTTAATGGACCTAAGTAATAAGTATCATTGAAAATGATGTCACATATTTGCCAATAGATGGAAGAGGATTCAAATTTTAGAACTTTCTTTCTTTCTGTCCATATTATATGGTATTTTAAAGTTGTGTTCACCCTTAAATAATCACACTCGTAAAAAGTATTTTAAAAAAAGAAGAAGAAGATATTTTTATTAAATTATTCTTAATTAAATAGTAGCAATTTAATACTATACTATAATTATGTAGAAGTTTGCTTTTCTATATAAGGATCAATTTTTTTTCAAAAAAATTAATGCCTTCTTTGTTATTATTATTTTTTTATATATATATTTTGAACTAAATATAAAAATGAAAAAAATCATATAATATGAATCTAACAAAGTACTTATGTCCATACTAGATGCGAGAGCCCGTGCAAGTATGGACCCAATGATATTGCAAGGGAGACATTGTATATTAAAACTATTAGTAGTATTAACATGTACTATTTGTACATTAAACTGATTGTTACATGAAAATGTAGAAACAAACTATTAGTATGTACATTCCAGACATTGAAGTGCATTACATAAAAACACAAAAACTTTGTTTAGGCGGTCTTGACTTTGTGATGTTGGTATAGCCAAGCAAAATTTCTCTGTACATATCATACCATGTGATGAAACTGGTAGAGGTCACCAAAACGTTGTTGTAGTCAGCTATCACAGAAAGTTCAAAGAATCCACAAGTTGTTAAGAGGAGGAAGATGACTGCAGTTACTTGAATGTGTTGAATATATATAGATATTAGCTATTACTAATATATAGAAGTGCGATCAAGTAGAATGTAATAAAAGGAGAGGATGGATGTTGTACTTACCTGCTGAGATTGATATGCTGTCAATGCTGGATACAAAATGTCAATTTTCTGCAGCTATACATATTTTGAAAAGATTTCATTTTGGTAGAATAGTTGATGGTAGTACAATTTTTTTGTAATGTATATGTTATAGTTGTTGAGCTTATAACATTTAATTGTTGTCAATACAATTCATAAGGACAGGAAAATTAAAGATGCATATAATTAAGTATCGGTACCTTCATTTGTTTTTCGCTGGGATGGGTGGATCGATTTTCTGCCTCTTACCTGTCTGCTCGGGAGAAAATGGGGTTTCAGTGAAGGAGGTGATAGCCAGTATACCAGCTTTTTGATCAGGAAATCTGTATAATGGCTTTTGTAGTTGGAGCGTAAATAATTTATGAGCGAGCAGCTGGTTAATGCGGGCGATACAAAGCGGCTATTGCTAAATAGGGAAAAAAAAGACACCACGATAAATCAAACTTTGTCTAATGTAGGGGTTTTATGTACTGAGAGAACCAAATTTTAAGGAAATGAGTTTTTTTTGTTATTAATTGTATGTATATGTGTACCTGTACAGCAACCTGTTCATATATTTGTTTGGAGGTTAAGGACAACATTCTTTCACCCAGCGTTTCTGAGATCATCACCGTAATTGTATCGCTAGCATCCATGATGTTAACCTCAAAGTGGCACCTGTAATTAACATAGGAGTGTAGATGAAGTGAACCAGTCTGAAAATATTCGGTAGTACTTTCGAAGATCTTTTTTTCGACAAAACAGAGAATAGAATATGTACTATACTTGAAGATGAAATGTAGAAGTTGCCTGTCTATTTTCAGTTTGCATGTACTATACTTGGAGATGAAATGTAGAAGTTGTCGATAAATAGTATATTTTTCCGTCGAAGGAGATTCGACCGACCCCCTGAATATTTTGTATGTACATTTTCTTGAGTTCGGCACTTCCAAGGAGTCATTGGTCTATTTATATACCACAACAAGTTTTTTTAACCAAAACAAAAGAAACTTTGCCAATTGCATTAACTATAGTGCCTACCTTATGTCCCTAGAAATAACGAAGACGCTAATGTCTGTTGTGGTACTCATTTTTGTGATTTGGAGCTAAATCTTCTTGACTTTCATACATTTTTATGGATAAAGTCAATAAAGAAGTTATATTTCAGCTAACAATGAAATACAAATAAAAAGGAAAAAGCAAAAACTTAAAAGAAATATATATTTTTTCATGTTTTAAACTTGAAGGAGAGACAATTATACATTCTTAGGCTCTACATTATTGTGGCAAATCAGTTTAGGGCAGGAAATATTATCAACTTTACGTCTGATTTTCTCAGAAGGTTTAGTTGTCAGGAACTTTCCCTTGATTACAATGTGTCATATTTTCCAACTTTTGCCAAAGCTTCCTAATTGCACATTTTTTTAATCATTGAGCAAGCGAGGTTAAGGATAGTCGTATTGAAGATGTTCTGCGTTATAATCATAATGCCTAGAGTCTTCAAAAAATACCAACGGGAATGTGGTGAATTCAGCAAACCTAGTATATCTTTGGAGAATCAGACATGGGTGTGACATAAAAAATGAAGAGTCCGCACAACTAACATATTTTTCTATTAAAACAATATGGATCACACATGTCAACTAAGCTGAATTAAATACTATTAAGTTAGGAAATTTCTTATTATGAAAATGCTAACTCAAAAGATTAGATTGAAATGTCATTTTGCCTTTTCGTTTTGTCGGGATAAAGAGGCTGTGTTCGAAAACTATTTTACTGTCACTATTTCAAAACATAGACACATCAATTGATTTTGCGGAATTATAGAATTTATGTAAACCTTACCTTTATCTCGTTGTGATGAAGAGGTCGGTCCGAGAAAGTGCTAAGCTTTTCTTATTTGAGATCAGCAGAAATAAAATTCAAAAATTCAAAAAACAGGACAGCAAGAACATTTTTTCACGTTTTACGATAGATGATAGAAAAAAGAAAATGCGTTATAGAATCTAGGTATGATATAGTTGTAGTAGTTACTTGGGAACTAATTGTCGTTCTAGCTTACAATTGAAGCAGCGAACCATGTTTTTTATTTTTGGGCGCACGAACTGGCTGCAATGTGAGCATGCAAGCAGATAAAATGATTAAGGACGGTCAAGGAGCGATAATCTGGCTTCCACGGGGAAACTTTGTACCTACAGTGTTAATGTAGAATAATGTTAGAAGATTCTTCGACCTCACGAGTTGTACTCTGTGATATAGATTTACTTTGATAAGAATATAATTACTACACGTATACGTTCTGGAATAGACTAACCGTAGATAACATATGTGGAATCGTAGATATAGCTAGCACTTGATCTTCAATTGGTGCAAGATTTAGTGAGGATGATGACGTTGATGAGCTTCTTAAAGTGTAAGACAACAACATTCGCTCGTTGTGCTTCTCCTTGGGAAAAGTTAAACGAACTAGTAAAAATATATTTTTTCTTTGTTGTACAAATAGGTAGCATATTAGTGTATACCGGTTTGTCAAGGTAGTAGCCTGTACATACTGAGGATTCGTTAAGATTGTCGACTGATATCTTGTTGCTAGTCTTAGAGTTGTGCACGTGAAAGAAAGCTTTTTAAATTCAATATAAATGAGGGAAAATTAAAAAAAATAGAGTTGTAGAAGATGGGCCAACGAATATACCACTACGAAATTCAGTAACACCTATACGTCTGGCAAGAAGAATAGGGTATTCATGCAGATGGTGGAGTAATATAGCTCCTTCGTTGTCAGCTAGATCGCCCCATATAGTGAAGAGAAAAGGTTTCATGCTGGTCGAAATAGTAGATACAAAAATTATTATAGTCTAACCATGTTTCAACAATGAAATAAAATGCTTACTGAAGTTGTTGTTGGTACGTAACTTACCTCTGGTCTATGACGATCGCTTCTCGAAAGTGCTTGCTTTGGTCATTGTATATTGGATGGCACTACAATTAACTACCATTGCCAATAAGTCTGTTAAGATTAACATGTTAACAGTTAATTTTATTAGTAGGTGCTAGTTAGTTGATGGGAAAAGAGGCTAGAATGTAAGATGGATGTTTACCGAACTCGACACCTGGACATTGCTCTTCAATAGCTGAGAAAGAGAGCGTATCCAATTTTGTTGGAGCAGGAAGGGGTGCCTCAGATCCATTGTTGTTGGTAACTGCTTCGACGATTGTGTATCTGTCCGCTACCCATTCGTACATAGCCGCACGTATTGAGTAATTGCGGGGCTCTCTGACTTTCTCACATGACACCAAATATGTCTCAAAAAGACCAAACAAATTCTCATACTTGGAATGTCATCACCGTAGAGTATTATAGAAACCTGTTGTTCCTGTAGTCAAGTAAAGAGAACAAATTTTACATGTGCTGGAACAATTTACGTAACAAGTTCTTAAGAGTTCAAAGCAGATGTGGAGAGGCAAGCTTACACTTTCATCCTGCACAGGTATTGTTTGGAAATGCACGGATGAGTCACTGCTTTTGCAAGGTCGAAACTTGTCTACTACCTGTATTTTCTACGTCCAGTCTGTAGTTTCCGGTGTGATTGCCTCTACAGGGAGCCTTTGATCCATTGGGTCAGCTTCTGTTTCATTATTGCAGGGAAGGTGTTCATGAACAGTAGACATATGAGATACTAAATTAATATACTAAGCTATAATGAAATATTTGCAAGCAAAAGTAAGCCGCAGACTTTGCACTATAAGAGAAGACATATAAGATTATGTATCATCCATAGAGTAGGAACTGACACAACAATGCAGAGGGTAGATACACACGGAGGCATTATCAATAAATCAGAAAAGAAGTTCAAGAATAGGCAGCTGTAAGATGTTTTCGCCATCATCATCATGTTTTTCCTTTGAAAAGCATTATTATATTTACCAATTGTCAACCCACATGGAATAATTTCATTCAAAGAAAAATAGAGGAGACGAATTAGTATCTTTGCTCCAGTAGCTATCGACATAAATAATATTATTTAAGTCAAATTCTTAAATTTATTTTGGTCCTTCTAAATTGACGTGTATTAACACTTTCCCAGATCTTTAACAGATACAAAAGGTCCAATGATCTTGCAACCATGTTCCAACAACATACCCATTGTAATCGAATAAAATAGAGGGTAGAGTATATGCAGACTTTATCATTATCTTAGAGGTAGAGAAGCTGTTTCTCGTAGATCCTCAGGTCAAGAAAAAATAGTCTTAAGCAACCAGTAATTACTCGTCTAAACAATAATTTGATTAAGTAGTCCAACAAAGCATATGCTTTAGTACTATACACGTTCTTTACACTTAATTTTCTTTTAATAAGTATAGAAAATGAAATAAAGAGTGACGAATTAGACTATTTCTTCATTCTGTTTAGAAGAAAATAAAGACACAGATATTTGATTTTACAACGTGACGCTAACTTAACCTTTCTCTGAATGAAGCATCTGTCTAAACAATAATTTGATTTCTCTTAAACACTCTTCTACAAACCAATCAGGAATTTAGACTTAAGGCAGCCATTAGGAAAATTGGTAGAAGCTAATATAATTCTAGATACAAGACTGCCCAATATGCACCACCTCTGGTACACATATCAACTAAAGAACATGCTTACATGAGAATCAATTAGCTACATTGGTATCATCATATTAAAAGCTTAAACAAAATTGACAGACCTCTACTATTTCATCAGTACTTGACAGACATGGCGGAAGCTCTTTCTTTGATGGAATCTTAACTGTAGCATCATCTAATTTCATGTTAGATAAACTTACCTTACTATACACCATCCCATATTTTGAGAATATGCGAAAAGAGAAGATACAATTTCTCATCCACTACAATCAATTGAGTAGACAGCAACACAAACTGAAAATTAAACATTTTGACAAACACCTTTCGCATGTTGTTTCAGCTATTACTTCCACTAAACTCCAAATTTCTCATACAAATTAATATTTAACCAAGTTTCGAATTTACAGTTCTTTCAAACCAGCGAGCGCCTTCATCTTCGTTTCATTTTTTATAATAAAATCTAAATTTAATAAACCCATTCAAACAAATCTCAAAATCGAAGAAAAACGCTAAGATGAATAGAAAACTGAAAATAAAAATACTAAACTTTACAAATCATCAAACCAATTGAAAGAATATGCAGTGAAAAGGTGAACATTATTACAAGATTGAAGAAAAAATTGGACGCTAAAATTGCGACAATAGTTTACTGTTTAGCAATGTGTAAAATCAATCAAAAAGCACAATAACAGTAACAACTATGAACGCACCCGACAAGAAGAAAATCTCAGCAATCAAGAAGATCAGTAATTGAAGCTCCTTTTTTTTAGTGGTTAAATTAAAAGTGAGCCGAATTTTATGATATATGATGTGAGAGCATGTTCATGCGTACAAGTGCAGCTGGTGAAAGAAGAAACTAACGCGTGTAAAATGAGATTAACACGTTGAAATGTGTTTTTTTGCTGTTGTTTTCTTGCTGACACGTGCATTTGGTGAAACCAATTAATAACACGTATAAAATGCACTGTAATAACGAAAATAGCCCTTGGGCCCCCATCAAAATGACGAAAATGGCACTTCAGAAGCTGCCGCAAATGACGGAAATAACCCTTTGAAGCTGGCAGGTGGAGGTTGTCCTGTCAGCTTCCACGTGAAGAGCTGTTCACCACTTCTATATATTAGTAATTAGCCGTATATTAATGTTGAATGATTAAAAGGGTCAAAATCATTTTCCCTCCCCAACTTTGTCTTAAAAATTAAACTCCCCCCTCAACTTTGAACAATAATCATACTCCCCCTTTATTCTAGTTGACTTTTTAAAATTCCTATTTTACCCTTTATCATCAATTTTTTCATTTTTTTAACTTCTTTAAAATCATCATATTTTTATTTTAAAAAAATAAATCATATAACAATTTTTTCATAAAAACATAAACATTATTCATATAACAAAATTTTCATAAAAACATACACATCATCTTCTAGGAAAAAAAGTAAGAAATATATAAGCTAATGATGATCTTTATGAAGTAAATTAGCATAAAAAGAAAATTAGTTTTATTAATAATAATCAAAACTGTAATATTTATTTTAACAAGTGAAAATAATAAGTACTACTAATTTTATAAACATATTTCAATGCAGAAAATACAAACAATAAATGAAAGAGATAAACCTCTAGTACCACCCCAAACTATGATCAAAGTTGTTACGACACACTC
>NC_061113.1:231733249-231739978 GCF_002878395.1 Capsicum annuum
AGAAATATATAAGCTAATGATGATCTTTATGAAGTAAATTAGCATAAAAAGAAAATTAATTTTATTAATAATAATCAAAACTGTAATATTTATTTTAACAAGTGAAAATAATAAGTACTACTAATTTTATAAACATATTTCAATGCAGAAAATACAAACAATAAATGAAAGAGATAAACCTCTAGTACCACCCCAAACTATGATCAAAGTTGTTACGACACACTCAAACTTCACAAGGGTCCTATTATCCCCTGAACTCAAATTTAGCATATTTTTATCATTTTTTTGTGCTAATATGGCACCTTTATTACATAAAATGGAGATCACATCAAAGGTTTCACGCCATCTAAAACGATTGACAAAAGGTATCAAGTTAGCTAAAAAGATTGATAAAAATACGCTAAAATTTAGTTTAAGGGGTAATAGGACCCCGGTGAAGTCGACGTGTGTCGTAGCCAATTTGGTCATAGTTCAGGGATACTAGATGTTTTTCTCGAATAAAAATAAGGTCAAATTTTAAAGATTATATTTATTTATATAAATTATAAAATATGTAATACTCTATTAATAACAATCACAACTTATTTATTGATATAGACAATAGATAATATCGTTTCTTATCACTTGATCATTATGCTAAAAATAAATGTTTTAGTTTATCTGCTCAATTTGTGAAATCAAGAGAATTGTATTATGGTTTTTTTACCCTTTAGTGTTAAATAACTATATAAAGTAACAAAATATCATTAATAAGGTTAATGTTATATTAATATTAGTATTATGTTTATTTAAAGTTTCAAATTATCATTAATAAGGTTAATTTAGCAAAATATACCTCTAAGTAAAATTTTCTTAAGGATTGTGTTATATCAACAAAAAGTTAAGTAATACGAAACAAATTTAGTAAGAGGGTGATCAAACACGAAAATTTACGCACATGCATGTACATACATAATGTATATACACACACTTAGGGGTGGGTAGTTTGGAAACAAGTTATTTCGGGATTAGTTATTACAAAATAAGTTGTACTAACATGTATGTGCGATGACTTATCTCATCACTGTGGTATAAATGGTGCGACAAGTAATTTTTAGACTACCTAATACATCTAATTAAATGTTGGATAAATAATCATGAACTTTATCTCTGAATTATTATAATTATAACTCACACCAATCGACTCTTTAATACATATAATACTAAAATAACGATCTTAAAAAATAATATTGAATTTTGTGATAAATTTATAAAACGTATTAATTTGTGTATAAAGTTAATAAACTTAAATAAAATACTACAAATATCCATGTTAAAAAAAATATTCATTACATATAATATAAAAAGATATTACATAAATATAAAATTAAAATTATAAAGATAAAATGAACATTGCATGGGATAAAGGGGAAAGTATAATTATTGTTCAATATTGAGGAAGAAATTTAATTTTTTAATTAAAGTTGGGGGTGAAAATGATTTTCACCCATGATTAAAATCTTGGCTTAATACATGACTAACTCACTTGAACTAAACGACATTTCAATTGAATACCTCAGAAAGTGTTACAATCAGATACTTTCAAAATTTGATTTGAATGTGTGTAATTAAAACACTTTATTAGGAGTTAAGGTGTTCAACTATCCAAAATAAGAGATCATTTTTGCCACTTTCTTGCAATCTGTGAGACCATAGAAGCCTCCTCAAATTGCCAAAAAGAACTTTTTCCTCGAGATGTAGATAGGAATGGCATCAATTTACAGCTCACTAATACTCTTGACACAAAAATGTAGCACCATATTTTAGGTTGTGTAATTTATTTATTTTTATACTTGCAAGTATATGTCAGTTATTTTCATGGCTACGTTTAAAAATTAGAAGGAGAAATATATCGATCTCATAAAAATGGGGAGAATGATTTATAAGGTTATTTATAATTCATTTTAGTTTTATAACTTTTTACATGAAATTTCATTTTTATACATAAAAAAATCGAAACAACTATATTTTTTTCTAAAATGATTCTTTTCCATCTAAATGTTGTCACATGGAAACAGTGAAATCAAAGAGCATGGGGGGACCTTCAAAGAATCACGAGCAAACTTAATAAATATCCACATTTTTCGTCCCTACATTTGATATTCATCAAAACATTTCCAAGAGAAAAAACAAAACAAACACATCAAGCTAGATAGAAAGAAATGTTCTGACTTCGAAGGGGACTAACATATATTTCTCCATTTCTCCTTCAAGTTTGTAAGTATGAGTTTAATATTAGGTCAAAAATTAATGAAGGCCAAAAAATTTATTCAACTATGTTTTGAGTGTCAATGAGTAATTAGAAAGAGCCTAAATATCCAACCTAATCCTGTAAATTAAACACTCGAACTAAGGTATATTGCAATTCAACATCTCAAATCCTAATAAATTATTCCAACAACAACAATAAACTCAGTGTATTTTCACATAGTGAGGTCTAAGCAGGGTAAGATGTACGCAGTCCATACCACTACCTCCGGAGAAGTAGTAAGGCTGTTTCCGATAGATCCTCGGCTCAAGATAAGATAAGTCATTAAAAACATACACAAAGCATGGAATAATATGGCATGACATAAATATGTCACCTAACAAATTATTCCAACTAAATATTTTTTGTACAAATTTTTAATTTCTTTTTGCATGGGTTCTCATTCTTGTATTGATAATTAAATTAAACATATAAAATGTCATTTCCTTGAATTAAACGTTTTTGACTAATATGTCATGAAACTTCACAAGCGCAAAAGTTATTTCCAAAAGTTGAATCAAAAGTGTCCAATCTGAACATTTTATTGAAGTTGAGGAGTTTAATTGGAATAAGGCTTAGTTCAAATATCTAAATTCAATATCCTAATAATTTTAAGGAGCTCGATGTTAAAGACATTATATTACATGCAATATATGTGTCTATTATTTGTTTGTCAAATTTTGAACTTATATTTCGTTGAATGTTTTGCATATTTTAGGATCATTTCAAGGCAAAATAACTTTATGGACTCTTGTACTTGTCTGAATTTGTAAAATAAACGTATTTACTTAATCTTTTGTCATCTGAATCCATCAAAATATAATATTTTAAACTCCTCTGACAATTGACCAAGCTTACGTGGCACATAGAGTGCGTGCAAGCGAGGACCTTAAAATAATTAAAAAGAGAAAAAAAGCCACCCGTCCCTAGCCCCCCCCCCCACCACCACCACCACCGCAGCCCCAAAGCTGCCATGGCCAAACGCCATTAGAGCCCACCACCACCACCACTGCAGCCCAAGGCTGCCATCCCCATCGCCATTAGAGCCCCCTCCCCCCCCCCCAAACCCCCCAATCGTCCTACTTCGCACCAAGCCATCGCCATCCCCAGCCCTAAAACTCCCCAAGCGTCCTCCTCCACACCATTGCAGCCTCAAGGCTACTCCACAAACAAAGAACTAGACGACCCCCCCTCCCCCCTGCGTTTCCCCACCCCCACAAACGTTCTTATCCTCTGTTGCAGATCAAGAAATTCACAGCACAGAGACAAAATTTTCACATGATACGTACACAACAGGTCTAACTATTTTATAGGTATTGATTGAATTTGTGTAGTGATTTTACAAACTTTGTTTAAGTTGTTTACAGATATAAAAAAAGCTTTTGATGTATTTGATGAGAATAAAGATGGATTTATTGATGAAAGGAATTTGCAAAGAGTTCTTTGTGCCATAGGATTAAAGGAAGTTGCAGAATTGGATAATTGCAAGAAGATGATTATGGACTTCATGGAAATGGAGATGGCAGAATTGATTTCCAAGAATTTGTCAAATTGTTTATTTAATTTTTTTTTTAATATTTAATTTCTTACGTGACATTTTAAAAATAGCTTAAAATTTAATGCAGCATTTAAAAATTACATGAAACTGATGTGAAAGCTGATATGACAGTAATTGTGTTACACACATTAAAATAGGATTTAAAATATGAGTTTAAGGATTCAGATAACAAAAAATTAAGTAGACACATTCACTTTATAAATTCAGACAACTACAAAAATTCACCGAGCTATTTTGCCATAATTTCCACATTTAATTCGATTCTCAATCTTCATAGAGCAATAGACCCCACAATTTCATTTTCTTGAGTGAATAGTTTCAAATCAAAAGATGGAGCATCATCATCAACAATGAGAGTGATAGAGGGTATACCGCAGGTGACAATTTTAACTCATATTTATATAAAAAATAAATTTATTTAACTTATATTTAATGAATTGGATCACTCATATTTTAAATGGGTAATATGAACTTAATAGATTTTAAAATTTTATACAAATATGAATAAAATGGATAAAATATGGGTATTCATTTAAACACAAAGATCACTTACATGTGCTTAAAGTTTCTTTTTTTTTTCTTTTCCAATTTCTTTTCTTCTTCTTTTTTTCTTTCTGTTTTTCTTTAGTTTACTTTTTTTCTTTTTCATTTTTTTTATTTTTCTACTCATCCCTTATAATTTCTTTTTTTCTTCTCATTTTTTCATCTATTTTTTTTATTTCTTTTTTCTTTGTGTTTTTTTTCGCTTTCTCCTTTCTCATTCTTATTTCATCATTCGTATTCGCTTGAGATCTACATGAGTTAATAAATATAAATTTCTAATTATCCCATTTAGCATATATAATTCATAACATTTCTTATCAATTAAATATAATTCATAGTTTCACTCCTTTATTATTATTATTTTTTATCTTTTATTTCTCTTTTTTTTTTTCCTTTAATTTACTTTTTTTTTTTTTTTTTTTTTCTTTTATTTTACTTTTTTTTCTTTTTCATTTTTTCACTTATTTTTTACTCGTTTCTTACACTTTTTTTCTTTCTTCTTTTTTACATTTTTTTCGTTTTCAATTTTATTTCTTTGCATTCTTTTTTTTTTGTATTTTCGTTTTCCCCTTTTTCATTCTTGGTTCATCATTTTTGTCATTTTTATTATTTTTTTATATTCTTTACCTCATCTTTTTTTTGTCATTGCATTTTATTTTTTTTACTTTAAATTTATTTGTATCATGCTATATATTTCAAATAAATTTATTATTTGTATTTGAATAGTTTAGTTGTCAATATGTGCAATTTATCATTTGTATTTATATACAAATAAGTATATGAATAAAATCAACATGATTTGTGGTGCAGTGGATGGAGCTGCTTCACCCTTAACCAGAGGTCGAGGGTATGACCCTGGTTATAGAGAAAACTCTGTTGGAAGCGTTGCCACCTTAATGGGCCCTGCAACGCCCAATTCGAATTAGTCGGGGCTCCAATGCATGCATTGGATATTGGATGAAAAATAAAAAAAAGTATATGAATTAATTGTATTTTCTTGAGACTAAAATATATATGGCTGAGGATCCACATAACCCTCGAATTATAAATGTTGGGTGAATATAAATCAATATGCGCTTATGGTATTTTCTTATCATAAAAAAGAAAAAAAAAGGAAACCAAAAATAGAAAAAAAAATAAAAAAGTAGAAAGGGAGGTAGAAGTTAGAGATAGAAGAGAAAAAAACGTAAAGAAAGAATTGAAGAAAAAAATACAAAAAAAAATCAAAAAGAAAAAATAATGAAAAAGGAGAAAAGGAAAAAGAAAAAAGGTGATGGTGAAAATAAATATACTGAGTGATTGCGATATTTTAGTCATCATCCATAATTTATACTCGATTTAACCATGTTCTTCGAAAATAAAAAAATATAAAACATAAAATACAACCAAAAAAGAAAAAAATGAGAAAGAAGTAGAAATAAAAAAAATTAAAAAAAGAAAAAAAGGAGACTAAAAAGAAAAAGGAAAAAAAACAAAGAGAAACAAAGGGTAGAGAGTAGAGATAGAAGAGAGATAAAAAAAAGAAATAACAAAAAAAAAAAACTAGAGGCTACATATAGAAGTGAGACAAAAAAAAAAACTAAAAAGAAAAAATTAAAAAGAAAAGAAATGGAAAAAAAGTAAAGTTGATATGATATAGAAATTTTAAGTTTTAAACTTAAGAGTTAAAGTGTGTTGAAACTATTTGACAAAATGACTTTCTGGACCCCTATATTATGTCGGTTTTGTAAGTTGGACACTTCTACTTATATGTTTATCATCTGGACCCTTGAACCATTCAAAAGACAACATTTTGCACCCTTTGACCGTTGACCTTGCCTATGTGGCAAGGTCATGCTGACTAGGACAAGGAGAGTGTACCCACTAGCCTGGGGTGCGTGTGGGGGTCATTTTTTGAACAATTTAACATTAAAATAATTAAAAAAATAAAAAATAAAATTAAAAAGGGTCCTTTTTTTTATCCATCTTTTTAAATTTAAAAATATTTTTAAAATTTTTAAAAAACTTTTAAAATATTTTTAAAAATTTTAAAATAATTTTAAAATTTTAAAAAAATTAAAAATATTTTTATAATTTTTTTAAAAAATTAAAAAGTATCCTTTTTTTCCACCATCTTTTTTAATTTAAAAATATTCTTAAAATAATTTTAAAATATTTTTAAAAATCAAAAAATTATTTTTAAAATATTTTTAAAAATTTTAAAAATATATTTTTTCCCTCTCCACCCCACCCTAGCCCGTCCCCACCCCCACACCCCACCCAACCCGTTCCACCCCCCCCACCCCAGCCCGTCTCCATCCCACCCAGCCCCACCCACCCCTCTCCCCTAGCCCGTTCCCAG